>NC_048218.1:4852193-5140175 GCF_002007445.2 Ailuropoda melanoleuca
GTGGTGATGGTGATGGTGGTGGTGATAAGATGAAGGTGGTGATGATGGTGATGATGATGAAGATGGTTATGATGAAGATAAAGGTGGTGGTGAAGATGGTGATGATGGTGGTGATGATGATGAAGGTGGTGATGCTGATGATGGTTGTAGTGATGATGATGTGATGATGGTGGTGGTGATGGTGATGATGATGGTGGTGGTGTGATGATGGTGGTGGTGATGGTGATGATGATGATGGTGGTGGTGATAAGATGAAGATGGTGATGATGGTGATGGTGATGATAAAGAAGATAGTGATGATGACAGTGATGATATCACTTCTCTTGGGTGGTTTTTGTGAGTTTGAGACCTAATCCATATAAAATAACCGGCACAGAGTCTGGCCCACTAAAGGGGATACATTAAGTTTCAGCTGCTCTGAACTTCTTTCCAAACCTTGTCTTCTATTCTTCTGGATTTTCTTTATTTGGGTACATATAAATATATCAGTTTTATATTGCTGCTGCATCAAATAATTATAAACTGGATGACTTAAAACAACATGCATATGTCCTCTTGTCGTCTGGCAATCAGAGGTCTGAAATCAGATTCACTGGGCCCAAATCATTGTGTCGGGGGCACCATGTTTCCTCCAGAGGCTGTAGGAGAGAATCCATTGCCTTGTTCTCACTTGCTCTAGAGTGTGTCCTTTGGATCTCAGCTACCTCCTCCACTTTTAACGTGAACAATGTAGCATCTCCTTTCAGTGGTCACATTGTTTTATTCTTCTGTATCAAATATACCTCTTTTTCTCTCTTACAAGGACACTTACGATTGCATTTATGGCCACCACATAATTTCCCCAATCTCAACTTTAACTTAATCACATCTACGAAGACTTGTCACCATATAAAAAATTTTTCACTGGTTCCAGGGATTAAGACCTTTGGGGGCCAGTATTCAGTCTACCACAGTAAGGTGCTCCCAGCGCAGACTTGGAAAGGGACACCAGCCTGAGATTTGCCTACCTTTGCATTATTCTCAACTTCGGATATTTGGACCAGGACCTTGTACATCACAGGTGACGTTTTTCAGGGCTGAACCACTTAATCCCAAAGCTTCCAGGTGAGATTTCAAGGGAGTCCCTCCTGGCCAGCTGTCCTCCCTGTTCCTCTGAGCCTTCCTCTTACCTCAGTGTCCCTACCACCCAGAAGTCTGTGGTCCCCAGCCTGCCTTGCTTGGGTCAGAGGCATTGACTTCATCCAGATGGATCCAAAACTTCCTCCCATCCACTTCGTCCAAGCTGAAATTGTCCCTTTTTGAAACACACAGCACTACTCAACTAATGCAGAAGATGACGTGATTAACGTAGTTTATACTCAGATGTAAGGGAGGCTTGATGCTCTGTGGACATCTTGAATTTTAAAGAGGAGCTTGTAATGCTTCTCAGGTACGGGGAAAATACTGGAGAGGGGGACATCTGTGGGCAGAAAAGGCCATGGGCAGTTTCCTGACCTTCTTCCCTGGGGCCCCTTACCCTGGCCGGGAAGAAACACACAGCTGGAGGGTTCTGACCAAACCAGCCCCTCAGCTCCCTTCTGCTTTGCAAGAGGCAGGCATGGCTGAAAGCTGACGGGGAATGTGTGGAGCCTCGCAGCTCAAATCTGGAAGGAGGCCTCTGTATTAGTTTGCTCCTCTCTCCAAGGGCTTTAAGTTTCATTGATGGCAACACTTACAGCATATGATTTTAGGCGCTCTGAGCAGGTGTTTTAAAGGGCCGTCAGGGGCACGGAGGCCTCTGCTCTCCTACGAGGGTTACTGCGGCTCTTGAGTTGGAAGCCGGTGTGTGTGTGCTCGGCCAAGGTCTGCTGTGGCTCTTGCTTTTTTTTTTTTTTTTTTTTTTANTTTTTTTAAGATTTATTTTAGAGCGCGTGCATGAGTGGGGGAGGGGCAGAGGGAGAGAGAGAAGAGAAGCAGACTCCCTGCTGAGCGGGGAGCCCGATGTGGGGTTTGATCTCACAACCCTGAGATCACGACCTGAGCGGAAACCAAGAATCAGTCAAACGCTTAACTGACTGAGCCACTGACTGAGCCACCCAGGCGCCCCGGTGTGGCTGTGGTTCTTGCTTTAAACGATGACAAGAANAGAGAGAGAAGAGAAGCAGACTCCCTGCTGAGCGGGGAGCCCGATGTGGGGTTTGATCTCACAACCCTGAGATCACGACCTGAGCGGAAACCAAGAATCAGTCAAACGCTTAACTGACTGAGCCACTGACTGAGCCACCCAGGCGCCCCGGTGTGGCTGTGGTTCTTGCTTTAAACGATGACAAGAAAGCGCCTCCCTCACGACTCCCAGAGATGGTCTGCCTGATGGACGTTTCCACCTGCAACAGCGGGCTGGCTGCTGACAATCAGGTCTGAAAACTGTAATCTGAGGCGAAGGAAGCAACTGAGACTAACCCGCCGGCCAGATTTAGATTTTCTTTGCTGGAAAAAACTTGAATCCACATGTTGTAAGTCACGCAGTGACCGTGGGAAGTACAAGCTGTGTCTTATCCTCAGTGTTATGGGCTGAGTTGTGTCCCCCCGAATTCTTACATGGAAGTCCCGATCCCCAGCACCTCAACATGTGACTGGATTTGGAGATGGGGTCTTGAAAGAGGCCATTCAGTACAATGGTGCCTCCAGGCTGGGCCCTAATCCAATGGGATCAGCATCCTTATAAATCAAGGGGGAAAGGACACAGACACATGCAGAGGGACGACCACGTGAGGACACAGGAAGAGAGGCCTTGGGGGTCACCAAACCTGCCAACACCTTGATGACACCTCGGTGTCAGACTCCTGACCTCCAGAACTGTGAGAAAGCAACTCTCTGTTGTTTAAGCCCTGTTTGTGGTGCTTTGTTACGGCGGCCTAGCAACCAACACCCTCAGCTTTACTTCGTGGAAGAGAAGGAGAAGTTGTGAGTGAGCACACCCCTTCCCATGCAGGCTTCCTTCAGTCACTGCTCTCCACGCTGGGGCGTTTGTCTGTCAGGGTCTTCAGCGGCCAGACCCCGAGCCGAGCCTCCCCTTCCTGGTGTTGCTGCAGACCACTGTCCTCCCTGCGGCGCCTGCCCTGGTTTGAGCACTCCTCCTTTCCCTTCATCAGTGGCTCTGATAAAGAAAGGTGACAAGAGGGGATGTAACCCTCAGCCTACGTGTGCAAAGCAAACACCACTGACATAAGATCCGGAGGAAGGGAACACGGCCTTCCAGGAAGATTCCTAACAAGGACACTAGTTCTGTCAAAGAAGAACCAGACCCTGGCACAGAGGGCCCACTCCCCGCCACGGCTGATAGAGTCGGTGCTGCCCATTGGGGCGGGGGTTGGGGCCCCTGTGACCAGCCCCTGCGAAATTGAATTGAATTGAAGTGATGTCACTCCTGGGCCTCAGTTAAGTAAGAGGCGTGTTTCTGTGTGCTGCGGCTTCTCCCCTGGCTGGGTTTGGGGCACTGGTTCTCAGTGTGGCCCCCACCAGTTGCATCAGCATCACCTGGGGGCTCAGCGCCCACTCCTGATCGACTGAATCAGGTACTCCCGGCTGGGGCTCAGCAATCTCTTTCCAAGCCCTCCAGGGGATTCTGTTCATCCTCCAGTTTGAGAGCCAATGGATTAAGGCATGAGGGACCATCAAGAAAATTCTGGAGAGCCTGAAGAGCATGAGACACTGTTGTTGCCTTCATGGTGCTAATCCTTGAGGAGTGGGCTCCTGGGCCAAGGTGTAGAAGGGCAAGTCTGTGAGCCCAGAGTAAGCATCCCAGGATTGGACAAGACCCCACCTGCCCTATGTAAACCACACTGGTTTTGAGTTGGTATTGGCTTTATGCAGAGAAACAGAACCAGCAGAGTGTGTGGATGTGATTGCGTGTGTGTGTGTGTGTACACATAGATAGGGCTTTGTTTTAAGGAACTGGTTCATGTGATTGTGGAGGCTTTCTAAGTACATCTGTGAGGTAGGCTGGCAGGCTGGAGGCCAGGGGAGAGTTGCAATTCAAGTCCAAAAGTCATCTGCTGATAGAATTCCCTCTTGCTTAGGGCGGGTCAGCCTTTTTGGGTGATTAAGTCCTTCAACTGATTAGACGAGGCCCATTCACATTAGGGAGGGTAATCTGCTTGACTCAAAGTCCACTGATTTAAATGTTAACCTCATCCAAAACAAAAGCAAAAACAAAACTACCTTAACAGAAACATATAGAATAATGTTTAACCAAACATCTGGGTATTGTGTCATCGCAAACTTCTTATATTCTTTTTATTTCTGTTCCTTTTTTGTTGTCAAGGTGATTAAGTGAAACTTTTCTAATAGCTCCAGCCTGTCTCCCTGTTATGAACAATCAGCATCTTGATGAAAACAAAGGACAGCCCTCAGTGACCACGTGCTGCCCGCCCATGCTATTTCGAATGCTTCCCTGTGCTAGCCCCCTTACTGATCGCAAAGTCAGCTCTGCTGTTAGCTCAGTCTCAAAGACATGGAACAAGAGGTGCCCAAAAGATCTTTAAGTTGCCCGAAGTCACGTGTTTGGAACATGGGGGAGCCAAGTCTAATTCTGGAGTGTTCCTAACTGATCTTGTAGGAGGAATCAGGTGTGTGTGTGTGTGTGTGTGTGTGTGTGTGTGTGTGTATGTATGCACATGCACGTGTGTTTGGGTGGCCAAAGATAGGAACAGATGTGTAGAAAGATGCCCTGCTCTTCAAACGAAGCAGGGAAGGGGGGGAGAAAGAGCTGGAAACAGACTCTTGCTGGTAAACAACATTTATCAATAGCACTGGGTCTCCTGGAATGTACTAATTTTTAATCAGGTGGCTCTATTATTAACACAGTTTTCTTTATTATCGCCACTGTAATAATGCTAATAATAGTAACTACCCTTCATTAAACATGTATCGGCCAGAAATAACACTAAGTGCCTAACATAAACAGAAGCCGGTTACTCTCAGTCCCATTTTTGTGATAAATAAATTGAGGCTTGGATAAATTACTCTGCCCTATGTCCCATGGCTGTTAAGCTGGACTGAGATCAAGCAGAGCAGCCCGGCAAATAGAGTGGTCCAAGAAAACTCCAGCAAGAAGTGGGTGAGGGCCATACATGCCGCTGGGAAGCAAATGCCCCAGGCTCTCGCTTCCTGGTAAGTACTGGCTTTTCGGTTCATCAGAAGGGGAGACCAAGATGATGCCGAGCCAGGATCGAGCCAGGACTGTTCCTGCCTCCTTTCAGCTTCCTGCCATAGCCTTGTAATTAGGTGTTGATCCGCGACATGTGAATCACCCGCCACTCAGACACTGCTGGCTTTTAAGTGCAGACGTCTCCAGTAACGGGGGAAAGTGGTATTTCCTTATAAAGCTCTCTCTTTTTAGCAAGCATCCTATCATCCTATAATATGTATCATGCCTGCCTTACGGTGAAATCGACAGTTGCCTTTAAAACTAACAGTCAAAATTCGAGAAATACATTAGTGACAAGATATCAGAATAAGGGAAACTATCTTTCATAGTCTTAGGTCCCATAATTCTAGAGTATTCCTTATAGGCTTTTCTCTACATATAAACTTACTTTTCTAATTGAAATCACAGTGCAATCACCGTTTTGTTTTCTGCTTAACATTGTATCTTAAATATTTTCTGTGGTATTTCACGGTCTTTTTAAACACAAGTTTTAACCCACAATATTCCATTGAACTGATGTTCCCCAGTTAATTATTTTCTTCTGTGGTTTATTTAGATAACTTCGAACTTGGTAGAATTTTAGATAAGACTGAAACGAATCAGCTGGTGTAGAAAACACACAGGCTATTTAAGATGATAACGTTGCAATGCGATATAGAAGAAAATGCCCACAGATCTGGTTTGAGTCATGGCTCCGCTGTCCCAGCCACGCGGCTGTCCTGGTCTTCCATATTTGAGCTGTTGGGAACCTCTACTGCTCATTCTGAAAATGGGACTGCTACTTACCCATGAGGTCGTTGTGGTCCTTGTCTTTTGAGGATCAAAGGATACAGTGACATTTAAAGACACTTCTCACAGTTGTAGCGAGGTACTTCACCAATGGCGAGTATTAGTGGAATAAAACAGATCCCTGGAAGCAGGATTGGGTGAAAGATGATAGCATTTTTCAGGATCTCGATCCCTGTTACCAAGTTGCTTCCCAGAACGTGCATCCACTTCCATTGCACGTGAGTGCTGGTGCATTTTAAACACCGTGACTCTATGTGGTATTTCTTTAATTGCTAGAAATTCTAAATGTCCCTTAACTAGTTGTAGTTCCTTTTCTGTGACTTCTCTGTTCCTACAGCCTTTGAATTGCGTTAAATTCGATAAACAATAACGGCGTATCTGTGTCGGTACTTGGCTAGGTGCTGGGAACGCCGGGGTGAATGGCATACTGTCCTTGACTCTCCGGAATGGTCAGTCTAGTGGGCGAGGAAGATGAGCTTGGGAACCTGTGCAAAGCAGGACCATCCACACAATAACGGCACGTGGAGAGAGTGCTGACTTCCTTTGCTGATCTACCTCTGGACACCTTACCCGTTTCTAAAAGTGGTTTGTGAATAGTTGACCGGCTGGTGTTTCAAACCAACGAGCACTTTTCTGCATCATGGACGCAAGCGAAGATGACGAGTCCGTCCCCCAGATCCTCATACTTCACTTACTTGCTTCTCTTCCAAAAGCACATTTTTTGTTCTTCTCCTCCCTAAACACGGGGCGTCGCCTTGCCCCCCAGGAGCCTGGGAGGCGGGGCTGCAGCCACAGGGAGAGCAGAGTTGCATCTGTGAACCCAGCAGACAGCACCTCCGAGGTCTGCATGTACACGGGACGTTCAGGAGGAAATCAGATGCTCGCTGAAAAGAGAGCTCCGGAAAATCGAGAGTGAGCACCTGTATTGAAACTGGGTGCAGGTGGGACGGAGGGCTTACTTGAGCTTTCGGAGCCAAGGCTGCCACACGGTCTCCTCACATTTGGCAGACAGTTCCATTGACGTTCAGAGAGGCTGACCGGGCTCCCTCGGCTGCAGGTGAAAAGGAAGGGCAGCGGCTCCTGTAACGCCATCGTCAGAGGCAGGGCGCTCTGGTCCTCGGTCGTGGCTTGACTCCAGGCTCTGGTCACTGTCTCCTAAAGTGGCCTTTTCCAGCATGCTTATTGATCACGTAAAAACACAGTTTTAAAATTTCTATTTACATTAATTTTTTTTTTTTTATTGAGACGCAAGTGACATGTATACCATTACGTTCGTTTCAGGCATACAACATAATGATTCAATATTTGTATATATTGTGAAATGATCACTGCGGGGAGTCTAGTTAACCTTGTCACCATATGTAGTTACATTTTTTTTTTTTTAAATTTAGAAAATATCCTAGAGACGTTTCTAGTGTAGTCACACAGTCCTGTCTCCTTAGTGGCTATTAAAGCCAAGAGCGTCTCCTTAGCATTGATTTCTTTGGATTTGAGATCCTTGATTTTGTCTTCAGGCCTCGTGCAGAATTCCCGAGGACGACATGGGTCTCCTGATGACCTCAAGTCCGTGTACATCTGATTCAGAACTCGCTAGGCTTTATCTACTCTCTTTTATTAAACACTGACATTTGGAGAATTTAGTCGAGGCCTGCCATACATTTTAATTAGTTAGTTAATTAATTAATTTTTATATTTTTAAGATTATTTAAATTCAATTTCATTAGCATATACTGTATTATTAGTTTCAGGGATAGAATTTAGTGATTCATCAGTTGCATACCACACCCAGTGCTTAATACATCAAGGGCCCTCCAGACATTTTAGATTTGAGGGCCCCAGATACTAGGATTTTCCAGGAAGCCAGTGAAACCCCCTGGTTCTCTTCCCACACCTGGAACCAATTAAGAGAGATGGTGAGGGGGTCAGGGTCGGGGGTGTGGGGAGAGGAGTCAGATGGAGATTGAAACAGCATCTTCCTATGACAGTCTTCAATGTGAACCCCAGCACTGGGCCAAGCTGGACCCCGCTCAGTTCACCACATGGGTGAGGACAGACCGGAGGAGTTCTCCTTGCAGGCAAACAGGGACCAGCAGGTGGGGGGTAGAGGGACGCACTCCTTCCTTCTCCCAAGCTCACCTCTCGTCTGACGGAGGCAGGGTCTGAAAGCCCACGGGTATTACCGTCCAATGCGGGCTGCTTCAGCTGCGGACTGCTGATATTTGGGGCTGGAGAGCTCTTTGTGGGGGCCTGTCTTCTGCATTGTTTAGCAGCCCCCCGGCCTCTACTCACCAGATACCTGAACACCTCGCAGCTCCCTGCTGTGACCCTCAGTGGCGTCTCTAGGCATCGCCCAGTGTTCCCTGGGGGCAAAGTTGCCCCCCGTGGAGAAGCGCTTCTCAATATAGGGACCCTCCAAATGGAAGAAAAGGCTGAGTACTGTCCCTCGGACTCCCCCTAATCCCAGCAGGCAGGACCTACTGCCCCCTCCTATCCGTCTGGGCTCCCTGTGTATGCCTTTTCCCTCCCGTTGTCTACATTCCCCCCCTTCTTGTAATTACTGTCACCTGTGGATTATTGCAAGGGCAGCAGCCACCTGGCTTTGTGTCCCTTGGCGTAGCGCAGCCTCGTGTGGACGGTGGTATTGATTTTGGAGAATGTTTTTCGGATATTGGAAGAAAAATGGGTGTGAACATTTTTCCATATAAACATTTAGCTGCCCGTGTTATTCCTCCAAATCATTTTATGCATTCATCTGACCTGCCAGACACGTGGATCTTACCCAGCAGCACAAAAGCAGAGACTCTTAAAACAGTGGAAAGAGTAGCAAGTCCTATTTGTGGTGCTGGCTCCAAGCCCAGTCCTCGCTAGCCCAGAGAACCATTAAATAGTGGTAATAGTCACATAGATTACCTTCCTCACATGTGATTCCTACCCAGAAGTGTTTTATATTCATCACTTTTATGCTTTTATCTTGGATTCAAGCTATAATCTTCTGGTTACATGATGCACGTAGCTGATTAGGACTGGTTTTGGGGCAAAAAGCAACTTATTTTTGCAAAGCATATTCACTTGAAATTGTCTCAATAATTCTATGAACTATTTTAGGAATGAAGGCTAATATGTAATTAATTGCAGGACCCTTGTTCACATCACTCAGAGAAGGAGCTTCCAAGATGTTGTTAACAAAAATTCAACTTGGTAAATTTGAAGATCTACCTGGTTTTATTCATCGATTCGTGCAGTGGACAGCACTCCCATCTGGCTCTGAGATGTACGCTGTGGAAGGTTTTTAGAGGAAGGACGGTGGGACAAGGAAGTTATTAGCAAAGGAAAGGACTGTTTCAGGCAAGGTCACCTTCCCTCAGGGAGAGGAGCGGGGCCTGATCCCAAAGATTCCCTCCTCTTCCTTGGGGGGCAGGAGAGGGTCCATGGGACAGGGTACCTCCTTAGTGCCCATTCAGAATATTTCTCGCTGGCTGGATAGGACTACATTTCTGGCGGAGGTTGGAACTGCAGTTTGGTTAGGGATGAAGTCCTGGGCTGGTGACTTGGGCTAAGTGACTCCATTTTGGGCCTGTGGTTTTCTTTTTGATGGGGACCAAGTTATGGAATCAATATATCTTCTCCAGGGCAGAGAAATACGTACTTTTTTAGTTATTTCATGCTTCTTAACAGAAAGGTATAGGAATCTAGATATTGTGTAATCAACCTTCGAGGCCCCTGCTGCACTGATAAGCCCCCACACCCCCTCGAAACATTACAACACTAGCCGCAGTAGCAGGCAGTTCCAATGTCAGAACCTTCTTCCTCACTTGGAGACAAAATCTGCCTGTCTTGGACTTCCTTCTGGAGGGTCCTGGGGCCACAGAGAATGTCTCATCCTCTTGTTCATAGCCATGGTTGCAAAATCTTCAGGATTCTTCTTTACATTGTCCCAAATTGTCTCTCCTCATGCCTCCACCTGTCATGGGCTGAATTGTGTCCCCCCCCCCAAATTCAAACGCTGAAGCCTTGACCTCTGACTTCTCAGAGTGTGGCTATGTTGGACATACAGCCTTTGAAGAGGTGGTTAAATTGACACGAGGCCTTAATCCAATCTCGCTGGCGTCCTTGTAAGGAGAGGAAATTTGGACCCACAGACAGCGGGATGTGCACGCACAGAGGAAAGGCCATGTGAGGACACAGAGAAGCTGGCCACATGCAAGCCACGGACAGAAGCCTCAGCAGAAAGCAAGCCTGTTGGCGCCTTGATCTTGGACCTTGGCCTCCAGACTCTGAGAGAATCGATGTGTGGTATTTAAGCCACCAAGTCTGTATTTTGTTATGGCTGCTGGAGCTGACTTATACATGCTCTGCCCCCGACCCCACTTTGAGTGTGACCTGTTAGTGTCCTGCCTCTCCTCCTCTCTGTCTAATGAAGACAGCAATAGCACCTGCCCCCAGGGCTGGTGGGGTTACAGGTGATAACGACCCCTGTCTGGTGCAGTATCGGGTGACTGTTACTTCTTGTTAACATTATCATTCCTAGCCTTATGTTATCTTTGTTTAAGTAATAAAAATATTAAATAAGACAAGGTTAGGACAAACCTGATGCCATGATACCTCAGAACCTCTGTCAGGTTGACGTCGATCCATTCCTAAATACCTCCTCAGGCATTTACACTTATGGCTCCCATCCTTGTGGCCACACATTCCTGATTGGAATGTAGGCTCGTGGCCTCTGACGTTTTCCCAGTTTACTGGCCTCTTATGTTTTAAAGAAGTGATTAAAACATTTAAATTGTTTTGTTTTCAAGCGTGTAGTATTGGTCCAAATGTGCAGACATGAAAATTATTCTTGTGATGGTCACTTAGGATCATAGGTTTACTTTCCATTGGCTTAAATTTTCCTAGTAGTCACAGACTCACTTTATAATATTTCATAATGGTTTCTACGTTGGGCTTTGGGAATCATGATTGAGTTGCACGCACCATGTTGTTAACACACTACAGCCCTGCCCAAATACACAAACGAAGACACTACTGACCTACAAGCTGGAGTCTGGTCTGGGTTCTAGCTCCATCTCTCCTCCTTTCTTGCAACTTGGAGTTCTTGCATCTCACACCAGGTTATTCTCATGCGGAGACAGACGTAAGAGGATCCCGAGCGTGCCAGGCTTGTGCTCAGACGTAACAGGATCCCGAGCGTGCCAGGCTTGTGCTCCTGGGCCGTCCTTTGATAGGCTGTGTGGGTATTATTTCTTCCAAATCGTAGGAAGGTTAGGACTATTTTGTCTTTACACATAAGCTCTGATTTTTATCCAACACTGGGAAATGCTGTAACTGGCACTGTCCTCGTCCTCCCTCTTGGAAATGAGTGAGGCTGGCTTGGTTTAATTTAAAATGTTCCAGTAATAACTTCGAGACGTTACAACTCAATTTGATTTTCTGAAGTCATCATGAAGGGAATATTTTAAAAGTCTTACTCCTTTAAGTTTAAAAATGCTCTGCAGAATTAATGTGGCAACGGCGAGCCACCCAGTCCATCCCCAGCCTTCTAGAAAAGATATGCCTCCAGGACATTTCTCTAAATGAAGTGTCAAATCCAAATCAAGTCAAATTTCCAGTGTGGGATAATGGACTCTATTTTATGACTGTCTTCTGTGCCCCAGGGGGTGCTTGGGCCCATTACACAGCTGGCTGGTGTATATTAGGTATATTAGCAGAGGGACCTGAGTGGCTGTGGGCTCTTTGCTTGGTGAAGCCCAAGCCGCATTGCACGGGTTCTAGGGTTATTAACAGCGCGCCTAGTTTCCCCGAGAATGCTCAAGCTTCATTCTGTGATGAATACTTAATAGCAAGGAGAGTGGGATTCTGCTCTTTTTAGGGAAGTTTCTGTGACTCAGCAAATCCATTCCAGTGTGGTGGGCAGACTGTCAAAATTAGTGAATGCCTGCTCAGATTTGGTCCCTACAGGGAGAAACCTGGCCCGGTTGGAAATGAGCATTAATGCCCCCATGTATTTTGAACTTGCTACCTTTTCACCATGGAGTTAGGCCTAGCAGATGTCTTTAGAGGAAACCACTCTGAAAATCATGTTTTCTGGTTTGGTCGTTTCCATCCTTAATCACAGTTTTAATTTTGGGAGAAGTACACCAAGGTAGTTAATTCAGATTTTCTAGAACCAAAAGAAAAAAAAAAAGAAAAGAAAAGAAGGAAGAGCTACCATCAAAGACATTTCAGTGGCCGAGGTTTGTTTGTTTTGGGTTTTCGTGCGGTGCCAGGTTAAAGCGGTCATTGCTGAGGGTAAGGGAATACACAGATGGTGGGTGACCTGGGCTCAGGTGACGAGGCTTTGGAGTGAGCCCCAGCAAGTACAGGGCACCAAGACAGGCCCACTGGATTATGAGAATTGTAAGTCATTTTTCTGGAGTGATGTTTAGATCCAAGGTGTCCAACTTGGGGATTTTGACCATTGGAGGGGCTGAACATGGATTGGTGGGTGTCTTTACTCCCTTCTGAGGCCGCATACCCAGCATGTGCCCCTCGTTCTTGGAGGAGTCTGGGCCCAAACACGGTCCCTGCTCAGATGACTCCCAAGAGCGAATCCCAAGTCTGTGTCTCACAGCAGAGTTCAAACTTCATGTTATTTCTCATCTCTAATGCGAAAATAGCAGTAGTAGCTGTTTGTTTTTTAATGATTTTATTTGAGAGAGAGACAGAGAAAGAGAGCAGAGAGGGGGAGGGGGCAGAGGGAGAGGGAGAAGCAGGCTCCCCGCTGAGCAGGGAGCCCGCCCAATGTGGGACTTGATCTCAGGACCCGAAGATCGTGACCTGAGTCGAAGGCAGATGCTTAACTGACTGGGTTATCCACGTGTCCCTGAGGATCTGTTTTGTATTTTAATATAAATATATTTATAAATATAAATTTTAATACCATTAAAATACTTACCATAATACATATTCAATATATAGCGGTCGTGTGACTACACCCCAGAACAAAGGTAATGATAGTAGATTTAACTAAATTTAAAGTTTAGTTATGCACTTGCTGACACTGTCTTGGTAGAAGTGAGGGTCGCAAGCCACGTTAAGCTGAGATGACTTAGCCACTAAGTAAAGGAGACATGCTCTCACCTTTGTATCGTGCAGAACACAAACGTGAGATCTTGGATAACTAACTCCCTTCCTTCTCTTTGACCTTTGTCTTCTGACCTCGTACAGTGTGGACCCGTAAACTCTCCGGTGATTTAAGGAGGCGGGGGTGGAAGAAAATGCATTGGTACGGGTAAAATGGTCTATGAATGTACAGGCGGAATAATTAATCATTTATAGTGAAAGCAAATTTTAAAACATTTTATTTCACTGAGATGTATTTGTTCATATTTGGTTGACTTCAATCAAGCAGCCCTGTATTCAAGAAGCATTCCTTGGGATTCTATTGCGTGCTAGAAACTGTTGGAGGGATTGGAGATCCGTCAGGGAATTCAACCAGTCAAACGTCTACTCAAACTTTAAGAAGCCGGGGAGACAGATAATCCAAAAATTATAACAAATAAGTAAATTACGCAGGATGCTAAAAAGTGATCAGCGTTGTGGGGAGAGACAGTAGCTGAGGGCAGTCGGGAGTCCTCCCTGTGGTGGAGGGCAGGGTGAGGGCAAGCCTCAGGGGGAAGGAGGGGGCTCAGCAAAGACTAGAGAAGGTGGGTGAACCAGCCTGGTGCGTTCTGGGGGAGGGGCAGCCCAGGCAAAAGGAGGAGCCTGCTGGGTGCTGTAGGGACCGCAGGAAGGCCGCTGGCTGGAGTGGAAGGAGCGAGGGGGAGAAGTAGGAGGTGAGAGCAGAGAAGCAACGGGGCGCATGGGTCATACGAAAATAGTGGCCTTTATGCCGGAGAATGGGGGCCCTGCCTGGAGGGTTCTCAGCAGAGGAGAGAGACAACCTGACATGTCGGCTCTGGCTGATGGATTAGCGTGTGTGTGTGTGTGTGTGTGTGTGTGTGTGTGTGTGTGTGTGTGTGTCGAAAGTGGAGGCCAGAGAGCCAGAGCGGCCTCTGTGACAACCCAGGGGCGAGAGGTGGTGCTTTGGACCAGGGAGGCGGCAGACGAGGGGGCAAGTGGCTGGTCTGAGGCTATTTTGGAGGGGCAGCCAACGGACTTCCTCATGCAGTGAATATAAGGACTGAGAAAAAGAGGGGAGTCAAGGGGGACCTCAAGCGTTTGGACCAAGGGACTGTAAGACTGGATGGCCATTAGCTCTTCTATTCAAACACGGATATTTTACGGATAGAACATTTTTGTATGTACCTTGTGTGATTCTAATTTCTCTCTTTTTGAAATATTACCAAATATGGAAAAGAATCACATGGAAGAGGAGGGCAGTAAGAGAACCTCATGAAGGCGGTATGTTCAGAATGCTGGATCCCGGAGTATGGATGTGATGGAGGGACCAGGGAATTAGAGCAGCCTTTTACCAGGGTTCCAATCGACCAGTTTCCCCCCTAAAGTCTTAAATGTTTGAGACTCCCAAATAACGCTTTGTGGGTGGGATTTCTACATCCTGTGGTCCATCATCCGGAGCCCCTCGGGTGCCCTCAGGCTCCTTGCTGGCTGATGTGGGCTGAGCATCGGTCACCCTGTGATTCGTACCCGTGCGGCGCGCTGTTGTACGTAAGGGCTGGTTAGGGCTGCTTCTTAGCGTGAGTGGAATGAAACACTCTAGAAACACACTCACCTACTGACTTTGCTTTCTGTATTTTTTCTCCCTTTTTAAGCTTTTTCTCCCAGTATTCATACCTCTATTTTCAAATTCTCTGTTTACACTGAAATACTTCATTTTTGCGGATTAGATAACTACTGAAGTTAATTTTATGAACTCTGAAGGCTTGCCCTCCTTATCTTCTCCTACTTTTTTCATATAATGATATTACCATTTTGGGTTAAATCAATATTTAGGGTTTACATTATTATAACCATGTAAATATTAGCTACAGCTGAGCCACCTAGCACACTATGAATGCTTTTCCTTTCTATTACAGCTTTGTGTTTTCCCTGGGATTAATAACCACTGACTTTTTTGTTTACTTAGTCTTCACAGTATGTGTAACTAAGTCATCCCCCAAATTCTCTGACAGGACTAAGTACTCCTTTTAATACATTCAGATACATCAGGGTCTTGGAATGTTTATTTTTTATTTTTATTTTTTGAAACATCTCTGGGAGCCCTTTCTCTGCACCTGTCTGGACTAGTTTCCACACTACAGCTGTTATCTTGGAACCTTTCAGTCACTCTGAAAATTCCTTTCGTGGAATTCCTCACCTGTGTCTGAGTCTCTGTCTCTTCTGTACGTCGTCTACTCCCCTCCCTTGGTTTGCTGCCTTATTTATTCTTTCCAGTAGCTTTCCGAATAGGGTGCTTGAGAAGTAAAATTTTGGGGTTTGCATTATCTAAAAATGTCTTTGTTTACTTGCTCAACACCCTGGGTGTAGATTTCTAGGTCAGCCCCCTGACTTCTACAAAGGAGCACATCAGGGTTCAGAGGCGAAAGATCAGGTCCTTGGCCTTCATAGTGTTGTATTCAACAGCGGGTTTCAACTATGGAGAACCCCATGGAAGATGGCACCTTTTGTCCAAAGAAATGCCTTTCAATGTCAACGGAAACCTGACTTGAGTTTTATTGAAGTGTCCACTGCATTATCGATGCACTCAGTGCTGTGTAAGCAGATGGTGTGCAAGGATGATAATGTCCCCTCTGCTGCATCCGTGGTACAAATGTTTGAGCAATGAATGAATGAAGTCACATAAATGAGTAATACCCTGATGAAGCAAGGGCAAAAAAGTAAAAGACTAGATCAGATGGTATGAAAGTACAGATGATGGTGGAGACAGGTGAGTTGTGTGGAAAGTTCCCCAGTGTTCTATGGGAAGCAGAGAGTTGTATCATGCCTGGAATCCAGACACAGTTTCTTCCTGTCACTGCTTTGGAGATAGTAGGCATTGCTGGTGAGACAAGGGAACTGAACATCCCGACTCTGTCATTGTTTGTTCATCCTGCCCCTGAAACTCCATTCAAATGATAGTAAGGGCATTTATACATAATCCTAAGGACAAAGGGGAAGGGGGGTAAGATGGTGGCAGCCATGAGTTGGCAATGACTGATGAGTTGTCCATGATTTAACATACTGGAGAAAGCTGAAGAAAGTCACACAAGGGGAAGCCAATGAGCAGGTCTCTCACTCAGGTTGGTGAACTGAAGGGGCCAGCTTAGACTAGAGTCAATCCTCTGAGAGTCCTTCTAATTGAAACAATTCTTGTCTCTTACCACTTAGGCTACCTTCGTAGCTATCTGAAGGGTCATTCATTTTATAACTGAAACATAAAGGAAAAGCTGTGCGTTACCTGGAAAAATAACTTACTTTAAAAAGTAGTCTTATGGAAGTCCTTAGGCCAGAGCAAAATGGAAAACTCAGTGCTCCTGAGCTCAGTGAAGTTCTAGCAAAAGAAAATGATACTGAACAATGAGATTAACTAAGAAGCGTGTGCGCGTGTGCGTGTGTGTGTTTCATCATTACACTTTAGTGCTTTCACTTAGCACTGTAGCTTAAGATTTCACTTCTGGAATTAGATGTTACATCTTTCTGTTGGGGTCCCATTACAATCTTTGGCTTTAATTTATTTTGTTCTTTAATCATAGGACAGGTGATTCACTTGGCTTCAGTCAATTTCATTCCACCCCTCGTTTGAGAATCTCATTTTATTGCTTCAGCGTTCTGTTTGTTTCTGGTTCATATTGCTGTGTTTTTGGACGTTTGTTTTTATAATATTTTCTCTCTCCCCAAGGCTTTTAATCTTCAGGACGCAGTTCTGTCAACATTATTATGTTATTAGCTTTATTTCCCACTCTCTTTTTCTGATGATTTTTTAAATTTGAAATTCCTCATGTGAATCTGCAGTGACGCTTTTTTCATTAATTTGTCCTATATTTGTTCCTGAACGCTGCCAAATGCTAAGGAGTCACTGACGTCATTTTGGTTTATGCATGTGCTTTATCGCGTGTGGTCATAATTCCCAGAGTGCCTTCCGCCCTTTCCAAATCACTAGCCACTTTCATGCCTTTGGAAAACTTTGAGCCTAAAATGTAAATGCTGGAACATAGCGAACGACATGCAGATTATTCACTACAGTGCCTGTATTCTTCTCTAAAAATGTACGCTTTACCACCAGCAATGTTAATAAGAGTGACTTTCATCCACCCAAAGGGACAGAGGGACTTTATCTCTAAAATGAATTCCTTGTACACATATGGAAATAATTCTCTAGAAGGATATTGCAAACAATACTTAGACATTTTCTGAGCAGAAACATTAACATTTTTCTTATTTTTTTTCCTCCAGAGATTTGTAAAAACACATAGCAAAATTGAGCCTTTTTTCCCTTGTTGAAAAATCAGTACAAATATTGGATGAAAAGAACATTTTTTTTACACATGGTAGCTAAATCTCATAAATGTGTTCTTCTCATAATATCTGAGAAATTCTTTTTCTCAGTTACTCACTGTCCCTTGACATCTATATAATGGAATTTTGATTATAATAGATGATGCAGATGAAATACAGATTAAATATTGTTCCTTAAAAGGATAGTTTTTGGCCATATACAGTATGAAAACCATAATATTTTTCTGAACATTTATTCATTCAGTAAGAATTTGAGAGCCTCTATTAGGTACTAGTCGGTGTACCACGTACCAGCAATACAGCTGTGTCGTCTCTATGCAGTTCACCTCTTGTAGATGACAGTTTGAGGGCGGGTCCACACCAAACAGCTAAGAAAAGAGTTATGAATGAATCATGCAGGAGGCTGAGAGGTAGGACAAGGGGCCTAGTCTGGGAGGTGGAAGACCAGGAGGACACCGCTAAGGGATTGATGTGCCCAGATTCAAAGAACGAGTAGTAGCACATGGAGCAAAGGATGGTGAAATATTCCAGCAGGGGGTCCAGTACCTGTGCAGACTCTGCGGTGGGAAGGGGTTTGGGGACCCCAGGCACTGGGGAGCCCAGTGTGGCTAGACTCTAGTGAGCCATCAGCATGAGGTAAGATTGATTTTTTTTCTATGCATAATTTATTAATGTCAAAATACAAGAAGGCAGATTCCATCTCAACCAAAAACACTGATAGATCACCCCCAGAGCAGTTAGGGCTAAAAAGGAAACCCAGTTCTCTGTTCTTGATTTGCTGTTGCTCACAGTGATTCCAGCAGAATTCCTTCATGCACTTGGAGTCTCTTGTTAGGTCCACAACATTTAGGACTGTTATGTCATTTTGATGAATTGACCACTTTCTCATTAGGATATTGCCATCCTAGTAATATTCTTTATCCTGAAATCTATTTTGATATTAATATGGCCCTTCCAGCTTTTTGTGTGTGTGTGTGTGTTAGTAGGGGATTTTAAAAATCCTTTTACTTTTGATCTGCTGTTTCCTTATATTTTGTTTTATTTTGTTGTTGTATGTTTAATTTTATTAGGAGTTGCCAGACTGTTTTCTAAAGTGTATAATTATACAGTCTCATCATAGTATATGAGAGTTTCAGTTGCTCCAAATCCTACCAAACTTTTGTATTGTCTCTCTTTGTCTCTCTCTTTGTCTCTCTTTTTGTCTCCCCCTTTTTAAAAGTTTTTAAATTCCAGTTAGTTAACGCACAACGTTATATTAGTTTCAGGTGTGCAATGTAGTGATTCATCACTTCCATACATACCTGGTGTCATCACGACAGGTGCCCTCCTTAATTCCCATCATCTTTTTCACCCATCCCCTCCGCCTCCCCTCTGGTGACCATCAGTGTGTTTTCTGTAGTTAAGAATCTGTTTCTTGGTTTGCCTCTTTCTCTTTGCTCCTTTGTTTGTTTATTAAATTCCACATGTGAGTGAGATCATATGGTATTTGTCTTTTTTTTTAATTTTTAAAAATTTTTAAATTTTGTTGTTTGAGAGAGAGAGAACATGAGAAGGGGGAGGTCAGAGGGAGAAGCAGACTCCCCACTGAGCAGGGAGGCCAATGCAGGACAAGATCCTGAGACTTCAGGATCATGACCCGAGCCGAAGGCAGTCGCTTAACCAACTGAGCCACCCAGGCGCCCCGGTATTTGTCTTTCTCTGACTTATTTCACTTAGCATAATACTCTGTAGCTCCATTCGTGTGTTTGCAAATGGCAAGATTCGTTCTTTTTTATGGCTGTAATACTCCATTGTATATGTATGCCACCTCTTCTTTATCCATCATCTATGGATGGACACGGGCTATTTCCATAATTTGGCTGTCGTAGATAATGCTGCTATAAACATCAGGGTGCATGTGTCCTTTTGAATTAGCATTTTTGTATTCTTTGGGTAAATACCCAGTAGTGCAATCGCTGGGTTGCAGTGTAGTTCTATTCTCAACTTTTTTTTTTTTAACTTCTTTAAAATTTACTTTTTATAGTAAACTTTACCCCCAACGTGAGGCTCAAACCTGTGACCCCCAGATCAAGAGTCACATGCTCTACCATTTAAGCCAGCCAGGCACCCCCATTTTTAACTTTCTGAGGAAACTCCATACTGTTTTTCAGAGTGGCTACACCAGTTTGCATTCCCACCAGCAGTGCACAAGGGGTCCCCTTTCCGCATCCTCGCCAACACCTCTTGTTCCAGTTTCTTTTTTTTTCTGAGTAGTGTTAGCATGGGAATTTTTTTCTATTCTTTTTCTTTTAATTTACCTGTTTCTTTATATTTTAAAATGAATTTCTCCCAGATAACATATAGTTAGGTCTTGATTTTTCATCTAATCTGACAATTTCTACCTTTTAATTGTCATGTTCAGCCATTTATATGTGGCGTGAACATCAGTTGTTTAGATTTAAATCTACTGTCTTGATATTTGCTTCCTATTTATTCCACTCATTTTCTGTTTATTTGTTTTTCTTTTCTTCTTTTGGATTAGTGGAGTATTTTTTTAATGATCGATTTTATCTGCCTAATGGGTTAATATCTAAGTTTTGTTTTGCTTTACCTTCTGGTTTTTTTTAAGTCATTGCTTTAGGCTTTATAATATACACCTTTAAATTAACGTGGTCTACTTTCAAATGATATCATAGCACTTCATGTATAGTAGAAGAAACTTATGGCAGTAGGTTGTCATTTCCCTCCTCCCGCCTGCCTTTGTGCTAATACTGTCATTCGTTTTACCTCTATATATGTTATACGCCCCCAATACATTACTATCATTTTTGCTATAAATAGTAAATTGTCTTTTGATGATGTTTTTAAATGAGGAAATACATTTTTTATATTCACTTACATAAATACCATCTTTTGACATTCTTCATTTCTTTTGTGAGGTCATGAATATCTATCTGGTATTTTCCTTCTGCCCCAAAGACTTCCTTTAACGTTTCTTATATTGCTTGTCTACTGTCACTGAGTTCTCTTAGCTTATGGATGTGTGAAAAGCGATTATTACTTCACCTTTGTTACGAAGTATTTTTTGGCTGTGTATAGGATTTTAGATTGGCAGGTTTTTTTTCTTTATTCTTTTTAAATAATGCTTAATTTTTTCTCCACTGTCTTCTGGTTTGCATTGTTTCTGAGAAGTCAGCCATCATTCTTATCTTTATTTCTCTGTCTGTAGTGTGTATTTTACTTAAAAATCTGGCTGCCTTTAAGATTTTTCTCTTTATCATCGGCCTTCAGAAATGTAAATATGATGTGTCATGGTGTGATTTTTTTCATGTTTCTTCTGTTCGGTGTTCATTGACTCTATGGGATATTTGGAATTGCAGTACTTATTAAATGTTGAAAATTTTGGATGTTAAAAATTTTCTGTCTTACTTTCTCCTTCTGAAACTCCAATTATACTTATGTTAGGTCCTGTGAGATAGCCCCCCATCTCACTAATATTTTCTAAGACTTATTTATTTGAGAGAGAGAGAAGGAGCACACATGCACACATGCGCATGAGTGGAGGGAGGGGCAAAGGGTCGGAGAATCTCAAGCAGGCTCCCCACTGAGCATGGAACCCAACATGGGGCTTGATCGCACAACCCTGAGATCAGGACCTGAGCCAAATTCACAAGTCAGATGCTTAACTGACTGAGCCACCCAGGTGCTTCACTAATTTTTTGTTTATTGCCTTCAGACTTTTTTTCTTTGTTTTTTAATTTCTGTAATTTCTACTGCTCTATCTTCTGGTTCACTGATATTTTCTTCTGCAACCTCTAATCTGCTATTAATTTCATTTTCATGTTTTCATTTCATTTTCATGTTTTCATTTCATTTATTGAATTTTTAATCTCAAGAAGTTCCATCGTGGCTATTTGTATGGTCTCCATTTCTTTCATCAATATGCCTCTGCTTTTTGCCGCCATCTTGAAGATATTGGGAGATTACTTATAATAGCTACTTAGGGTCCATGCCTGCAGATTCTTTCATCTCTCATTTCTGTTTCTGTTTCTATTGAATGAATTTATTCCTGATAATAGATCATATTTTCCTGCTTGTGTCCATTTTTTTATTGAATACCAGACATTGCAAATGTTACATTATTGATTAATAGATTTTGTTCTTTTCCATTAACCAGTATTAAAATATGTTTGCTGGGCAGTTAAGTTACTTGGAATCAATTCCATTCCTTCTGAGATGCATTCTGGGATCCCCTTTAGGCTTTGTTATGATCCATTTGGCCCTCAATGTGGTGCTGATACACTTTGGAGTGCTCCAGCTGATACCCTGTGCATTAATTCTTTCCACTTTGGCTGGCTAGAGTATAAACCAGCCTTTCCTCCACGGGAGCTTCAGTGGTTTTCCCCCTGCTCCTTTCTGGTGTTTTTTATCTAGCAGTTTCCTCATATACATGCAAATATCTGTACCCAGCTAAAGACTCATGGAAGGGAACCTTCTTTGAGTCTCTGGAGCTCCCTGGAGGAAGTCTGGGCAATTTCCTTCTCTCTGCTTCATCCATCTAGCAGTCCTGGCTTCCCCACACCTCCCATCTGGTTTTCTCAGCTCAGAAATTCCACCAAGTTCTACTTAGGTTGCCTCTTTTTGAAAGGACTTGGGAACTCTCTCTGGGAAGTAAGTTGGGCACTTGTCAGGCCCAGCTCATTTGTCCCTTTCTTTTCATGGCTTACTGCTCTATATTACCTGGAATGTTTACTTATGGGAGGGTAAATCCAGTTCCTGGCTTTTTGTTTGTTTTGTTTTGTTTTATCCTGGCCAGAAACAGAATTTCATATTTCAAAGTTTTATGCCATTGTGAAGTTTTATCCAGTTCTTAATTCATAAGAACAGTTGCACTATTGCTTCATGCTGGGGAATAGATAGAATAATTGAAATATACTAGAGTTAAATGCATAACATATGAGCATATTTTTATAGCCTGTTGTGGAATTATTTTATAGAAGTTTGGAATGCTTTCCAAGTCATTATGAGACCATTCATTTATCTGCTTTCAGATCATCTGATCAAAATGGCACTAAATTTCAAAGCATTTATTCAAACATAAAAACATTCTGGAATCTCTGAATCAGCGAAGGGTTTTGCTTTCTAGATAATATTTACCTAAGGCGAAGTGATATCCCTTTTCATTTTGGAAGACCTTTACAGAAGCAGTGCATTTTACTAAGCACATCCACTCACATATTCCTATAAAATCAATAAAAGTGTTTTAGTCCTAAATGGCATTTCCATTCGAAATGAATATACCCAATTTGCAAATTGAATGGTCTGTTTTGGGACTTGTGTTTTCTGATCTCTCTGAAGCAATTGACACTGTTGAAAACAACTGGTTGACTTCCACACATGCTATCCTTTTCTTTCTAAAGCATCATTCTCTCCTGGATTTGGGCTCCTGATTTTATAATTTCCTCTTAATCTTCATGATGGATTTTTATTTTTCCATTTTTTAAAAATATTTAACTCTTAATTGAAGTATAGAATATGTACATAAAAGGGTAAGCATCCAGCGTATGGCTCAGTGATATTTTCATTAGCTTAGCGCATCAGTGTATGCAGCACCCAGAGCAAGAAAATGAATACAGCCGGCAGCCTGGATGCCCCTGTGTCTTTTCACTCTCCATGCCCACCCCAACCTGTGATTCTTAACATCATAGATTAGTGTTTTCTATTTTTATGCTTGGCATAAATGGAATAATACAGTATTTACTCTTGTTGTGTCTATTTGCTTTGCTTCAACAACATTATGGTTGTGAGATTTATATTTTTTGTAATTATAGATTATTCATTCCTACTGCCATGTAGTGATTCAGTGTAGAAATATATCATACTATTTACTATTGATGGTTGTTTGAGTGATTTCCAGTTGGGGACTTTTATAAACACCACTGCTATGACTATTCCAGCATGTGGTTTTTTGGTGAACGATGCATACATTTCTGTTGGATAAATACCTAGCAGGTGAATTGTTGAGTCATAGGATATGCATATGTTCCACCTTAGTAGATACTGGTGAACAGTTTTCCACACTGATTTTATCAGTTTATACTCCTACCTACAGTGTGTGAGGTTCCTTTTGCTTCATATCCTTGAGACACTCAGTATATTCTATCTTTTCCACTTGAATCATTCAGAAGGCTGTATAGTAACAAACTGAGGGCTTCAGAGGGGAGGGGGGTGGGGGAATGGGAGAGGCTGGTGATGGGTAGTAAGGAGGGCACGTATTGCATGGTGCACTGGGTGTTATACGCAACTAATGAATCATCGAACTTTACATCAAAGAAAAAAAAGAATAATATCTAAAAAAAAAAAGAAGGCTGTATAGTAGTAACTCCTGCTTTTTAAAAAAAATATATTTTTTTTATTTGAGAGAGAGTGAGAGACAGCAAGCACGAACTGGGGTGGGGGGGTGGAGAGGCAAAGGGAGAAAGAGAAGCAGACTCCCCGCTGAGAAGGGAGCCCGACTTAGGGCTCGATCCCAGGACCCCGGGATCAAGACCTGAGTCAAAGGCAGATGCTTAACTGACTGAGCCACCCAGGAACCCCCTTCTCATGCTTTTAATTTGACTTTTCTGATGACTAGTTACATTCAGTATTTTTTCATGTGTGTATCGGCTACTCACATAATGGCTTTTGTACATTTTTTTAAGTCAGATTCTCTTTTTCTTACTGATTTGTAGGAGTTCATTATAGGTTGGGGTGACAGTCGTCCTTGGTCAGATATCCTTTGCTCACCTTTTATATCTTAAGTATCACTGAGGGTACATCTCTGTTTTTTGGGTTTTTTTTTTTAAAGATTTTTATTTATTTGAGAGAGAGGGGGAGAGAGAGAGAGCAAGCACAAGCAGGGGGAAGGGCAGAGGAAAAGGGAGAAGCAGACTACCCACTTAGTGAGGAGCCTAATGCAAGGCTTGATCCCAGGACCCTGGGATCATGACCTGAGTCGAAGGCAGACACTTAACTGACTGAGCCACCCAGACAATCCCCCCATCCCGGTTTTTTGTTTTTTTAAACTTTCATTTTATTTTTCAAATTTTAATTTCAGTGTAGAGAACGTACAGTGTTATATTAGTTTCAGGTGTACAATATAGTGATTCAACACTTTGATACATTACTCAGTGCTCATCAAGATAAGTGTACTCTTAATCCCCTTCACCTGTTTTACCCAGCCCCCCACCCACCCCATCTCTGGTTTTTGTGTCTTCTTATTCTTTACACTCTCATTAGTATGTCTCACTCAGTGGTGGGCTTCAGTTTCTCTGATTGTGGCATCTCTCTCTGGGGTCTTAGACCCCTATTCCCACCTCACTAGTGGGTGGCCCAAAGGCAGTGCCCCCTTAACCTTAGTAAATCCGACATTGTTGTTTCCTCTGCCCAACGAGATCTGCCTTGTATGTTCTCTATTTTCGCTTATGACTCAATGATGCAGCCAGACATGCAAACTACTGAATTTGACCACAAATTATTTTCCCTCTTCCTCAGTCTCATTCCTTCCAAGGCCCTGCCCACACATTCCAGCAGGATCACATCAGACATGTTCATATAGTTAGGTTTCTCTTCCCTTCACTCCATCAATGACTAGGCAGGTCGCGGCCACGCCCACAGCAGCCTGATTGGACTTCCTGCCTCTGGTCTGCACTCCTTGTAAACCCAGCGTTTACTTTCTAAAACCACAACTTGGGAAAGCATCAATTTGTTGTACATCAAAACTTTCACTGATTCTCTTTTTTTTTTTTTAAACAGCTTTATCAAGATCTCATTTATATGTAATAAAATTCACCCATTTGTACAATTCAGTGGTTTTTAGTAAATTTACAGGTATGGATAATCTTCACCACAGTCAAGTTTAGACCATTTTAATCACCTTATAAAGAAACTGCATCCTTTAGCTACCACCCTATCACCCCCTTACCCTCACCCACAGCTCCAAGGAAATCACTCCTGTCTCTCCCTACAGAGTTGTCTCTTCTGGACCTTTCGTGTGAATTTACATAATCATAGAATGTGTTGGCCTTTTGTGATAGTTTTTTTTCACTTCGCATGACACTATCAAAGGTCATCTGTGTCTAGATCATGAATCAGTATTTCATTTCTCATTGCTGCTAAATGCAAGTCCACTGGATGGACACACCAGATTTTGTTGGTCCGTTCTTCAGTTGTTCCCACATCTGGCTATTATAAACGATGCTGCTTTAAACACTTGTGGACACATTTTTTCATGGACGTGTTTGTTTCTCTTGGGTATATACCTCTGGATGGACTTCCTGTGGCCCGGAGAATAAAGCTCATGCGTCTTAGCAGGAGATCTGATACCTCTTATGATCTGGACTTGATAATAAGCATCTGAAAGGGAAGTCTCCTGAGATCACCCTCCAAGTCTTGGGTGTTCGTGTGTCCCCAGGCCTCTGCGCAGCACCAGGTCTTGTTAGTGGGTGAGGAGCAGGTGTGTGCAGAATAAGTGAGTTTGAAGAACCTCGAGCTCCCTCT
Organism: Ailuropoda melanoleuca; assembly: GCF_002007445.2. NCBI lineage: Eukaryota > Metazoa > Chordata > Mammalia > Carnivora > Ursidae > Ailuropoda > Ailuropoda melanoleuca. The sequence goes on from NC_048218.1 coordinate 4,878,121, forward strand.
CCCAAATTCGGCATCACTGTTAGTTCAGCCGTGAAGCTCCCGTTATCCAGTATCTTCTCTCTTCTCTCCTGTCTGTGATGACTCAGTGTCCTAACCTTTTTATGCCCTCTGCCTAGAATCTACTTTCCTCTTGTCTTCTGGAGAGTTTCCCTCCTCTTCCCCAGGCTTTGGTAGTCTCTCTTCTTCCTGCTCCCGTAGCGTTTTGCGGATAATTCTACGACGATGACGCTCAGCAAAGAGTTATCGTTGATCTCTTTACCGACCGTGGCACCCTCTAGACTAAAAATTCCTTGAGATCAGTACCCTGACTCATGTAAATTGTCATTCCTGGGTCCTTGCCTGAAGTCTGGTTTAGGGCAGGCGCTCCATAAATACTCTCACACGAAAGAGCGAGCGTGTCATTGCTTTCTCTAGCATTTCTTTCATGTCTCTTCACCTGGCCAGATCTGGAATTCAAAGAAAGCAATGTAGACTTACTCTTCTTTTTACTGTAACATTCTTCTTTACGTTGTCACGGGAGCCCTGCTTATACCATCTGTTATAACGATATAAAACGTGGAGAAATCTGCCAATGGAAGAGCAATCCTCCGAAGCCCCTTCCTTTAGCGTCCTTAGTGTCCATACCCCAGGATTTTATACGCCGAGTTGTGCGGCAAGATTATGCCTAATGTTTTGTTTAGCTTTCTGTTATTCAACTGCAGTTAGTTTCAGGGAAATTTTAGACTCCCGTAATTCACAGCGAGATTGCCTGTGCCCTTACTGGAGGGAGCAAATGTTGCTGTATTTAAAGTGCATGCAGCATGCCATAAAATGAAGTACTATTATTTAAGCAGATGGATGGCCCCTTAGATGGAAGAAACAGAAGCTGCTGGAATATAGTTGGGTTTTCTCTTGCCTGTGGCCATATGATGTGTATCTTAGAGAATGAGTTTATGTTACATTATTAAACCCAGTGGTGTGAAGTGGAAAGACAGATGTGAGCTACCTTTAAAAAATGTAAGGAGAAGTGACTGTAATCCCCCGTGGGTCACTTATCTTCTTAACTACTCGGATTAAACATTTATTTTGCATTTCTCTCACAGTCATTTAAATAATTCCTCATTTATATATGAAATATTTCTTACAGGCATCCGCGTTTGCGAAGATTTGCTATCCTTAACAGGGTTACTTTTATGAGACAGGAGAATGAATTCAAATATGACTAAATTTTATTTAGCTCAAATTACCCAAATCCAGTTGACAGAAGAGTCGTGTAGGGAGGGAACAAAAAAGAATCTGGGTGGAATTAATTAGCCCTGAAGAGTGACAGTTACCTCACTCCTAACAATGTGTTTGGGGTGATGTCAGTTTCCTCGAAAGCTCAGATGTAAAATCACGGTGCCACCATCAGCATTTTAACTCGAGTTGAAAGCTGTGATGTTTAACTATTAACTGTGCTTCCGATCTGAGCCAATTTCTTAGTTAGCAATAATTTTCAGATTCTGATTTATGGAGCATTGCTAGAGTCTTTAGTTATGGTTGGCAGAGAAAGCCATCAAACAGTTTCTATCACTTTTACAGAGTGGATTTTTCTCCGCCGTCTTTTGACACATGGCGGCCCCTGTGTTTGCCAGCTCAGAGAGAGTCCGCGCTGGTCCCGGTGGGCACGCTCGTGGGCACCGCCCGGGAGAGAGATGGAGGAGGAAGTGGGTGGGTGTTCGGGGGAACTGTCTGGGGGACGCTGAGTCTCATCAATGCAGCTGCCCTGGGAACTGGCTTTATAGAGTAAAAGCAGCCATATAATGAGATTAAATCTTTATCAGAAAGACTGAATCCTGCATCTGGGACCTCCTAGACCCTAATCCCTGGTCTGGTGACAGCCCTTCTGAACCCGCACATCTCCTTCTGCCAAGGGGAGCCTAGACTCCTCTGGCAGAGCTGCTGTTCACAAGACCAGAGTAACAGCTTGAGTTTCGTCACGTGGCCTGCGATGATACAGGTGTTCCCTGACTAATGTTCACATCTCTGCCCAATGAGAGTAATTCTTTTCTGTCTTGTGAGTATGTGACGAGGCTTTGTTTTTAGGAAGTCATATATAAGTGTGAACATCTGAGAAGTAGGTCTTCGTGGCCTTTAAAAAATCTTCTGGTTAATTTTTGGATTCTAGAAGTTGTTTCCTTTGTTCACGTAAATGACACTCTGTGACTAATTGTTACTGAGTGCGACATGGGTACTCAGTGAATTAAAAAGCCAAATATGTGTGAACTGGTTTGTAGATGTTTTATTTGTAACAGTTAAAACAGAAGCAATTTAAATAAGATCAGGAAAACAGAAAATTGTTTTAGGGAAAATATGCATCCACTATTTACTTGCAAGGTCTGTATAGAAAAACGGAATTTGATGTATGAAATAATGTTAGGAGAATGAAGCACAGCCTATAACAATAATGTATTTTATGTATACACATTATTACATGGAATAATCATGTAGGTACGGCATATAGGCAGATGGACCAGGAGAGGAAATATAGAAATCAGAGCAGAAACTGTCATGGGCTGGTGCAGTTGGGTGATGCTTCTGTCAGAGTTCTCTGTATTAGTGCTGTACCTCTCAATAAAAAACAAACACAAAAACACAATGCATCGTTGATTGGACACTGTTTTTATTTTTTTAAAATTTTTTGTTATGTTATGTTAGTCACCATACAGTACAACCTTAGTTTTTGATGTAATGTTCCATGATTCATTGTCTGCGTATAACACCCAGTGCACCATGCAATACGTGCCCTCCTTAACACCCTTCACTGGCCTATCCCGATCCCCCACCCCCCTCTCCTCTGAAGCCCTCAGTTTGTGTCCCAGAGTCCACAGTCTCTCATGGTTCATTCCCTCTTCTGTTTACCCCCCCCTTCATTCTTCCCTTCCTTCTCCTACCGATCTTCCTATTTCTTATGTTCCATAAATGAGTGAAACCGTATGATAATTGTCTTTCTCTGCTTGACTTATGGACACTGTTTTTAGAAAACTAGTTGTGCTTTTTAAAATGTTTTACCTATAAACATAGATTTTAATTTTTCAGAATTGTTACTAATTTCATTCTGGAACATCTCTCAGTGTACCTCTCAACCAGAGCAATTTGGTCCTAGTCGCTGGATCTAGTCGTTGGTTCCTTTAGCTTCTGTTCACCCTGCACCTGCTGGATGTTAGGCTCTGTGCTCTGGGTAAAAGCACGAACAGATCATGACTTTGTTCTCATGGGGCTCAGGCACTGGAAGGGGAGACAGACGATAGATGAATACAGAATTCACAGCATAAATCCCAGTAGTGGTCAGTACTGTGGAGGCAGAACGGGGTGTGGGGAACAGGCTGGTAAGTAATCCACTGCAAGCTGAGATCTGGGATAACTCTCCGTTCGTGTACAAGGTCTGAAGTGAGGATAGTAGCTTATTGCTTAGTACCAGCCTCTCTGTCCATAGTAGTTGAGTGACTTTGAATTATTTCATTTGAGTCAAACCTGGCAATTGTTGCTCAGAACAACCTTGTGAGGCCAGGCTGACTGAAGGCCACGTTCGGGGCTTGTGCCTTACTGACCGATTCTTGTGCTGTCTTCTTGTAGTTTTCAGTGAGGACCTTCACTCCAGCCTCTACTTTGTCAATGCATCTCTGCAAGAGGTAGTGTTTGCGAGCACCACGGGGACCCTGGTGCCCTGCCCCGCTGCCGGCGTCCCTCCTGTGTCTCTCAGATGGTACCTAGCGACGGGCGAGGAGATCTACGATGTCCCCGGGATCCGCCACGTCCACGCCAACGGCACTCTCCAAATTTTTCCCTTCCCTCCTTCAAGCTTTAGTACCTTAATCCATGATAATACTTACTATTGCACAGCTGAAAATCCTTCAGGGAAAATTAGAAGTCAGGATGTCCACATCAAGGCTGGTGAGTACTGTTCCTCCTCTTTGTTCCCTCTGTGCCTGCTTGGGGCGGTGGGTGGGGGGAGGGGGAGCCAGTGACAAACAATAAGGCGCCATCAGCTGAGGACCAGTGGAAACCCTATGGTCAGTTCATTCTGACACTGACCATGGCTTCTCTGAGATATCCAGGCATCCCTTGACGGGGTTTCAAAATGCCTTGTGCCTCTGGAACTAAGACGTGAAATTAGTGATAGCAAGTGGGTAAGGTTTAAACTGTAACCCCGATGTATTGTATTTTGACTGATTGATACTGTGACTCAGACTTTCAGTGTCTCAAACCCAGTGTGTTTGCTTCCTGCTCCTGCTTCCCAGCCCCCGCCATACCCCTTCCTAGAGGCAGACAGTGGGGGGAGTGGGGAGGAGAAGGGGAGAGGGGAGGACACACAGCTGAAGTGGAGTAAAACCTTGGCATTAAGGTGTAATGTAACTGAAACAGAACCAGCCAAATATTCTTGTCTTCCTGGTGAAATAAAAAAAGGATCATTTTAACAATTTCGACCATGTCCCATGTTGCTAGAATGCTGCCAAAGAGTAAATCCTGAGTTTGTTGTGTCCCTTTTACAACATGTTCTATATTTTTAAAATTACATTCTTACAAGTCAACCCAGGAATACAGTCTGAGATTCATAGACATAAAAAGGTATGCATACAGGACATACTGTGTCATTTTGTAGATTTAACAAAGCCCCGAGAAACAAGCTCACAGCTAGACTCTAGTTAGCAAACAGTGTTTTAAATTTTTTTAAGCTTCGCCTTGCAAGTACTACGGTAGACTGACACAATATAGTGTCAGGGCAAAGAGAATGTGACTTTGATTGTTGTCTAATGCACCAGGTAGCTGGGGGAGCTTTGTAATAATTCCTGCAGCAAGCAAGGAGGTGTTGCTTGAAGAGTTCACAACATGAGCGAATTATGAAATGTTTCTGAATTCCTTCATTTGATCTCTTTGATGTAAGCAATCCAACATTAGACGACGGTTTTCTGCTAGCTAGTCATTTTCCCAGCTCTATTTTGATCTCCGTGACACGCTCATGAATTCTAGCACCTGAGCAAGGGCGCACTTAGGAAAGGAAGAGAAAGGTTGGCTTTAATCAAGAGATATGAAAAGTTGATACCCCAAATAATTAAAATAAAGCAAATGAAATTTGTACAGAGACCTCTAAACCTGACAAACAGGAGGATAGAGCGAGTGCCTTTTGCTTGGCAGGCTGCGAACGGTAATGATGTGTTATGGAAACATGTTTATAATCTACAAAGTGCCACTTACAGAAAAACCCAGAACTTCAAACAGCTATGTTTGTATGTGTTAATCTGCTATTTCTTTCTTGGGTTTCCTGTCAGATAAAGGAATTCAGTGCTTACTCCTGTTTTAACTGCCATTTGGGAAATTTGTCATGGAATTGATTGCTTTTGGGTGACAGTGCATGTTTTAGGGGTGGAAAGGGCATCGTCTCGTCTGGCGGCGGGGCCACCTTCCACTTCCACATGAGTACGTTCGTGCTGTCCATGGGCTGGTATTCCTGACCCCTGACTCCTACCGAGTCCAGCAAACACGTGTTTTCTGCATCTGTGGGAACTTACAAGCTGGACAGTCATGTCACCCACATGAAATTTATTTTCTCATTTAATTTTACTTCTTGTTGTGAAGACATTATGACTGTAATAATAATCTTTTAGAGTTTTGATTGGAATCTTGAAAATCTGGTTTCACCCTTTTCATGTAGACGCTAGTACAGAACTGGATGGCTGTTCGGAAGGGCAGGTGGGGGTGTCCGGTCTGCGCTACCCAGTGATGGCTGGAGTGCAGATTGGAGCAGAGGGAGGGCTGGCTTATGGGGTAGCCCCTACGCATCAGGTCTTCCTAAGTGTCTCAGGGTCCCTCTCGATTGGTGTTGGGGTTTTCCTGGAATAATCCATTGGGTAAAACGGCCTCAAAATCTCTCCTTTGGCAGTATAGGAAATTCTCATTCTTCACAGTTTCCAACAACTTGGACTTAGGTCTGGGTGTCAGCAAGAGTGGATTTTTCATCCGTTATGTGTCATGAATCAGCGCGGCTGGGTCACCTTGCACTCGACAGTCAAGTACCTTCTTCCCCTTTCTGTTCCAGTGACTGGAACGCAGATGGACCCCTTGAAGTAGCTCCGCCCCTGGCCCCACCCCTGGCCCCCAGCAAATAGTCATCAGCAGTATGACCTCGGACAAGGAAAAAAAAAATTCTAGTGATTGTTCCTCTTTCATTTACTGGGGTTAATAGCATCTGACTGGGACTTCTGCTCTTGGCCAAGGTGGAGTGGCAGGGCCTGAATTTACCCTTTCCTCTGAAACGACAAGAAGCAGGCAAGACATACAGAGTCACCGTTGTCAAGACTGGCCATCACCTGACAGAAGAGAGTGACCCTAGAGGAGCTGGAAGAAGCAGGCGAGCCCTGTGACTGCCCCAGTGCACTGCCTTGAGTTTCCAGATGGGGACGTACAAACCTACACATGGAATTTTTATAGCAGCTTTATGCGTAATTGCCAAAATTTGGAAGCAACAAAGAGGTCCTTCAGTATGTGAGTGGGTAATAACAAAGACTCTCTCCTTGCAGAAACCTTAGTCAGGCTCCTGTGAGCCCTGTTCTCCACTAGTCTTCGACCTTGACCTTCTGTCTGTCCTTCCGGAGCCCAGTTTTAGTAAGACTCCTACTCAGTCATACCCTCCCTTTGACATTCCGCCACTCTGACATCTGATCAAGTTCCTCATCTTACTTTGATGTGTGAGTCAGTCCTGCCTTTATGTCTCCTCTGGGTAATCTTCTATCAACTGATCCCCTCACTCTGCCCTTTGGCTAGAAAGCCCCACTTGTCTTTGCTGTATTCGGAGTTGAGAAAAATTTCTCTCCCCTGTTGGAATAGTCATGAGTCCTACTTGCAATAGTCTTGAGTAAAGTGTTCCTTTACATTTTAACAAGCATTGGAATCATTTTTTTTTCTGTAACTATAAACAAATGTGGTATATCCATACAATGGAGTAGTATTTAGCAATGTAAAGAAACAAGCTATGCAGCCTCGAAAAAGACATGGAAGAATAGTCAATGCATATCACTAAGTGAAAGAAGCCAATCTGAAAAGGCTATAAAATGTATGATTACAACTCTATGACATTCTGGAAAGGGCAAAACTATATAGAGACAATAAAAATATCCATGATTTCCAGGGACTACGGGGAGGAAATGAGGGGTGGATACGTGGATCATAGGACATTTTTAAGCAGTAAAATTTCTGGATGATACCTTAATGGTGGATACAGAACATTCTTCGTAGAACTGGATGGCATGGAAGGAACCTTCGGGTAAACTATGAGCTTTACTTCATGATAATGTATAAATACTGGCTCCTTAATTGTAGCAAATGCATAACACTAAGGAACATGCTAATAATAAGAGAGACTGCCAGGGTGGGTAAAGGGAGTGTATCCCTTTGGGGAACGCTCTGTACCTTCTGTGAAAGTTTTCTGCAAACCTAAAACAGCCCTAAAAAATAAAATCTATTCCAAAGAAAATTGGAAAAAAAAAATATTTCAAGTAGCTTGATACACAAATAGAGCCGCAGAGGAATGGATGGTGAGACAAACAAAATAAATACATAGTTGAAATTCTGGTCAAAATTTTTCAGATTTGATGAAAACTGTACACTCACAGATCCAAGGAGCCCTGCAAACCCCACGCACAAGATAACATGAAGAAAGATACACCAAGGCGCATCATAATTAAATTTCTCAGGACCAGTCTAAAGACAAAACGTTAAAAACAGCCAGAGGAGAAAGACACGTTACACACAGAGGAACAAAAACAAGGATGACATCAGATTTCCCTTCAGAATCAATGTGAGAAAACAGAGAAGTGACATCTTTAGAGTACTGAAAGGAAATGGAATTTGTAAATCTAGAAATCTGTATCTATATCCAGTAGAATATTTTTATTTAAAAAATCAAGGCTTTTTTGGACATATGAGGGCTAAAGGAATTTATCAGCAGCTGTCCTGCACTTGTAGAAGTCTTAAAGGAAGTCCTACAATCAGAAGACAAAAGACACCTGATGGAATCTTGGATCTACTTGAAGGGAAGAAGAAAGTGACAGTGGTAGCCATGTGGGTAAACAAATTACATTTTTCTAAAATTAAAGCATAACAATGACATACAATATCCTGTTCCTTTCAGGTGTACATCATAGTGATTTGATACTTTTATACATTAAAAAATGATCCCCTGCTAAGTGTAGTTACCATCCGTCACCATACAACGTTTTTACGATATTATTGACAACATTCCCTATGGTGTACATTCCATCCCCATGACTTATTTGTTTTATGACTAGAAGTTTTGTACCTCTTAATCCCCTTCACCTAGTTCACCTCTCTGCTCTGGTAACCAACAGTTTGTTCTAAGTCTATTCCTATTTTGCTTTTTGCTTGCTCATTTGTTCTGTTTTTTAGGTTCCACATGTAAGTGAAATCATAGAGTATCTGTGTGTCTTTAACTTATTTCACTTAGCATAACACCCTCTAGGCCCATCCGTGTTGTCACAAATAGCAACATTTCATTTTCTTATGTCTGAATAATTTTCTATTTCACACACACACACCATATATTCTTTACCCACCTATCTACAGACCCTTAAGTTGCTTCCGGATCTTGGCTATTGTAAATAACACTGCGGGTAACACAGGGGTGCATATATCTCTTTGAATTGGTGTTTTTGTTTCAGGTAAATACCCAGTAGTAGAAGTCCTGGATTGTATGGTGGTTCTATTTAAATCTTTTGAGGAACCTCCATACTGTTTTCCATAGCGGCTGCACCACTTTACATTCCCACCGACAGTACATGACGGTTCCCTTTTCTCTACATTCTTGCCAACACTTGCTATTTCTTGTCTTTCTGATAATAGCAAATCTGAGCAGTGTGAGGTGATGCTTCATTTCCCTGATGATTAACGATATTGAATATTCTTTCGTGTACCTATTGGTCATTTGCCTGTCTTTGGAAAAATGTCTGTCCAGTCCTTTGCCCAATCTTTAATCAGATTATTTTTTTGTGTGTGTTTGTTGTTGTTGTTTTGATATTAAGTTGTGTGAGTTCTTTATATATTTTGGATATTAACCCTTATCAGATGTTTGATTTACAAATATCTTCTCCCATTCAGTGCATTGATTTTTCATTTTGTTAATGGATCTTTGTGCAAAAGCTTTTTAGTTCATTGGAGTCCCATTTGTTTATTTTAGCTTTTTTCTTCGTTGTATGAGGAGACTGGCCCCCAAAAATATTGCTAAGACAAATGTCAAAGAACTTGCTGCCTTTGTTCCCTGCCCCCTGCTAGGAGTACTGTTTTCAGGTCTTACATTCAACTTTTTAATCCATTTTGAGTTGATTTTAGTGTGTTGATATGGTGTAAGAAAGTGGTCCAGTTTCATTCTTTGGCATGTGGCTGTCCAGTTTTCCCAGCACCACTTATTGAAGAGACTATCTTTTCCCCATTGTATTTTCTTGCCTCCTTTGGCATAGATTAATCAATCACATATGCATGGGTTTATTTCTGGGCTCTCTATTCCATTGATATGTGTCTGTTTTTGTGTCAGTACCATACTTCTTGGATTCCTGTAGCTTTGTAGTATAGTTTGAAATCAGGGAGCATGATACCTCTCCTTTGTTCTTCTTTCAAAGCCAAGATTGCTTTGGGTATTCATGGTCTTTTGTGGTTCCATAAAAATTTTAGGATTCTGTGAAAAAGGTCATTAGTTCTGTGAAAAATGCCATTGGTATTTTGATGGGGTTCACATCAAATCTGTAGATTTCCTTAAATCATAATTTTTTGGTACTTATAATCTTTTAAAAGACAATTGACTGTTTAAACAAAAATAATAATAATGTCTTGTGAGATTTGTAACATATACATGAGTAAACTGTATGACAATAATAACATTAAGACCTCGAGTAAAGATGTCGAAGTATACTCTTGTAAGGTTTTTTTTCTTATATGTGAGGTTGTATAATATCACCTGAATATAGATTATGATAAGTTATAGATTTATGCTATACAATATAAAGCAGCCACTATATATAGCAAAACAGTTATGGCTAATAATCTTCATAATAAAAGAGAAAAAAATGGAATCATTAAAAAAATCCTCAACTCTAAACAAAGAATAAAAAATAGGAAAAAGGAAACAAAGAATAGATGGTAAAAATAGAAAATAGAAATAAAAAAACAAGATGATGGATTTAAACCTAACCATACCATATACACATTATTATTTTTTTTACAATTTTTCTTTTGTTATATTAGTCACCATACAGTACATCCCCAGTTTTTGATGCAATGTTCCATGATTCATTATTTGCATATAACACCCAGTGCACCATGCAATACCAATATGCACATTAAATATAAATGCTCCAATTATCTGATTTAAAAGGCAGAAGTTGCTAGATTAGTTTCAAATATTGCTGAAAAGAAATGTACTTTAGATATAAAGATACAGATATGTTAAAGGTTACAGGATGGGAAAATATGTACTATGCTCATCAAATCAAATAAATTTAATCAACAACATCAAAAAAATTGGACTAAGTACATTAATATCAAAGTATATTTCAGAGAAAAGAATATTACAAGGGTTAAATTTCGTTTCATAATATAAAGGAGTTATTTAATTCATAAGATATGACTGTTCTAAATGTTTATACCCCCTACAACAACACTTCAAAATACATGAAGTAAAAACTGATAGAACTTCGAGGAGAAACAGACAACTCAAAATTTATCATTGGAGATTTCAACACCCCTCTTTTATTAATTAGCAATAGGCAGAATCATAAAGGATAAAGAATATTTGAACAACACTATTAAATATTTGACCATATTAACTTTTAAATAGAGAACAATGAATCCAATAATAGCACAATACACATTATGTTCAAGGTCACACATAAATTTATCTATATAAACCACATTATGGGGAATGAAGAAATTCTCAGATGAATTTTTAAAAAAATAAAATTATATAAAATATATTCTTTGCAATGGAATTAAGATAGTAATCACTAACTCCAGGAAATCCCCAAATGTTAGGATATTAAATAACACACTTCTAAATAGTCTGTGCGAAAGAAAAAGCAGAAGGAAATAGAAGGTATTTTGAATGGAATGAAAATGAAAGGACAAAATCTAAGAAAGAGTTTTGGGGATGCCACTAAATCAGTGCTTGGGGGGACAGTTCTAGTTTTAAAAACCCTGATTAGAAAAAAAAATGGTCTCAAATACTGGCATCAGCTTCCATCTTAAAAATAGAAAAGAAGAACAAATTAAAATCAATATAGGCAGAAAGGAAAGAGTAAAAATCAGAGTGAAAATCAATAAATTATAAAATGTAGAAAATCTATGAAGCCAAAACTTAGTTCTTTGGAAAAAAAATCAATAAACTTGAGAAATTTCTGGCCAGACTGAAAAGGAAAATAAGAAAGAAGACAGGGGTGCCTGGGTGGCACAGCGATTAAGCGTCTGCCTTCGGCTCAGGGCGTGATCCCGGTGTTATGGGATCGGGCCCCACATGAGGCTCCTCTGCTGGGAGCCTGCTTCTTCCTCTCCCATTCCCCCTGCTTGTGTTCCCTCTCTCACTGGCTGTCTCTATGTCAAATAAATAAATAAAATCTTAAAAAAAAAAGAAAGAAGACAAATTACCAATGTCAAGAATGAGGAAAATTATATCAGTATATATTCTACAGATATTAAAATTATAATAAACTATTAAGGACAAGTGTATGTCAATACGTTCAACAAATTAGATGAAACAAGAAACTCCTTGAAAGACATAAAATACCAAAACTTTTCCAAGAAGAAATAGACTGAAGAGGCCTGTATCTTTCAAAGAATTTGAATTTGTAATAAAAAAATTTTCTACAAAGAAATTCCAAGCTCAAATGGATTTACCATTGAATTCTACCAAACACAAGGAAGAAATAATAAAAATTCTACACAAACTCTTCCAGAAAACTGACAAGGAGGAAATAACTTCCCAAATCATTTTATGAGATCAGCACTACCTTGCTACTAAAATAAGATGAAGACATTACAAGAGAAAAAGAAAAACACAAGTATCTCTCATGAGTATAGATGTAAAAATTCTAAACAAAATTTTAGCAAATTCATTTCAACAACAAAGAAAAAGGATAATACATCACTACCATGTCAGCCTTATCTCCAGAATGTAAAGTTAGTTTCATATTTGAAAACTAAGCCAGGTAGTTTACCATATTAACGTTTTAAAAAGAAAAATCATGTGATCATTTCAATCAATGCAGAAAAGTATTGACAAAATACAAAATTCACCTATGATAAAAAATCTCAGAAAACCAGGAATAGAAGTGAACTTCCTCATGCTAATAAAAAGCACCTATAGAAATCCTACTGTAGCCAAGATCTTAATGGTGAAAGATTGATTTTCTTCTAAAGATGAAGAATACAAGGATGTGTGCTGTGTGCTTTCACCACTTCTTTTTAACATTGTACTGGAGGTGGTAGCCAGTGCAATAAGGCAAGAACAATAAGTAAAAGGCATTGTGATTGCAAAGAAACAAGTTCACCTGTTTTTATTTGTAGATGACAATCATATATGTAGAAAATCTGATGGAATCTACAAAAAGAAAAGCTACTGGAACTATATGTGAGTTTATAAAAAACAGCAGTATGTAAGATTAACACATACAATTGGTAGATAATTTTAAAAATACTATTTAAAATAGCATAAAAAATAAGAAATACTTATGGATATATCTGACGAGAAATGTGAAAGACCTGTACACTGAAAATTATAAAGCATTGCTGAGAAGAAGTAAGAAAGATGTAAGTAAAGGAGAAAAAAAATTTTTTTCCTGACTGGGAAGATTCAGTATTATTAAGATGTCAGTTCTCCCTCAAGTGATCTATGGATTCAATATAATCAAAATGAAAACCTCAGCAGAATTTTTTTAAAAAACAAATAGAAACTGATGAATTTATTATAAAATTTATATGGAAATACAAAGGACCTAGACCAGCCAAAAGAACCCTGAAAAATGAATGGCAATTTAAGAAGGCTAACACTACTTGACTTTTAAGATTTATTATAAACATAAGTAATATAAAACAGAGTCCAGAAATTGACCAACACATATATGGACACCTGAAATCTGACAAATGTGCAAAACAGTTCAATGAAAAAAGGATAGTTGTTTCAACAAATGATGCTGGAAGAGTTGTATATCTATTTGCAAAAAAATAAATGAAGTGACCTTCAATCCATACTTTGCATCATATACAAAACCTAACATCATAGATCCAAATATAAATCTATAAACTTTTTGAAGAAAATGGGAGAAAAATCTTTGCAATCTTGGGTTATGTAAAGATTTCTTAGATATGACACCCAAAACACAATCCATAAAAGAACAAAGTGCTATATTGGATTTTATCCGAATTTAAAACTTTTGCTCCTCTAAAATCATTGTTAGGAGAATAAAAAGGTAGGACACAGACTGGCAGAAAATACTCCCAAAACATATATCTGTTAAAGGGCTTTTATTCAGAAATATAATGTAATCTAAAAACTCAATTGCAAGAAAACAACCTATTTAAAAATGAGTTAAAAGTTTTGGAGAGACACTGCAACAGAGGCAATATGCAATAGCTAGTAAACACGTAAAAAGAGGTTTAACATCATCAACCTTTGAGGAAATGCAGATTAAAAATGCGGTGAGATCGCTATCTCTACAAATCTAAAAGTAAACACAATGGCCGGACCAAGGACCAAGTGTAAGCGAGGAGATGCATCAGCTGGGACTCTCATGCGCTTCTGGCGGTAACGTAAGATGTTACAGCCTCTTTGGAGGATAATTTGGCAATTTCCTTAAGAGAGGAACATACACCTGCCATATACTCCAGCCATTCTGTTCTTAGATATTTAACCAAAGCATATGTCCATGCAAAGACTTTCATGTGGATGTTCATAGCAGCTTTATTTGTAGTAGCCAAAAATCGGTCAAAGCCCATCAATAGACAAATGAGTTAACAAATNCAGGAACACAAGGGATGCATCGCATCAGTCTATGGCACACCAACAGCCCCCCCCCCCCCCCGCCCTTACCCGCTGGGGATGTGTTTCAAGGTACCCAGTAGATGCCTGAAACCATGAATAGTGGTACACAAAGTGGTACACAAAGTCTCTGTGTACTGTGTGTTTTCCTATACATACATTCCTATGATAAAGTTTAATTTATAAATTAGGCACATTAAGACGTTAACAACAACAATCATAAAATGGACCAATTAAAGCAATGTGCTGTAATAAAAGTTATGTGAATGTGCTGTTTCAAAATATCTTAGTGCGCTGGACTCACCCCTTTTCTTGGGATGATGTGAGATGATAAAATGCCTCCGTGATGAGACGAAGTGAGAGGAATGATATGCACATTGTGAGGTGGTGTGAGGCTACTACTGACCTGATGCTGTCAGAAGGAGGGTTGTGAGCTTCCAGACCGTGGCTGACCACGGGTAACTGAAACCACAAAAAGGAAAACCACAGATAAGAAGGGAGTACTATGTTGATAAACTCAATAGCAGGAAGGAATCTCAAAATAACTACACTGAGTGAAATAAGCCAGATAAATATGTATGTATGAGTCCATTTATATAAGACTCTAAAACATGCACATGAATCTATAATTATGGAAAGCACATCAGTGGGTGTCTGTGAAAGGGGGTGGGAAGGACAGTTCACAAAGGACAACAAGTTAACTTTTCAGGTGATGGGTCTGGTCTGTTCATTATCTTGATTGTGGTGGTGACCTCATGGGTGTATATACATGTCAGAACTCATCAGTGTTGTTTTAGTGTATGCCAATCATATCTTGATAAAGTTGTTTTGAGAAAAAGCAAGTAATAATATTTGGCTGACCTATTTACTAAAGAGTTGTCTCGATGTTCATAGAATACCAGTAGCCGTTACTAGCTGCACGTCTGTGCCGCTCTGCCCAGCCCGCAGTAAGCCCCTTAGCTGTCTCTGGCATCCACATCCCACAGATTGGTCTGGAACTTCTGCTCATAGGTGATTGTACTGAGGGAGAGCAGCTAACCGGGCTGCTCTGTCCGTTTCTCTGCTTGCTTCCTTTGAAACAGAAGTATTGAGGGAGCGTGCATCTGTCCTCGGGATGCTTGGGAACTGTGGGGTGAGCATCTTCCATCCTCTTTGTGGACCAGAAAAACAGACGAAGCCTGTCTGTGGAAAAAAGAAGGGTGAAGCCAGAATCAGAGAGAAAGAGGTTGTGGGGCCCTTCCCAGGGCCTAGTTGCAGGTTCCAAAGCAACTGTGTCTTCAAAGATGTCTCCTCTTTCAGCTTCCAGTAGCTCAGATCAGCTCCTGTTGCCAGCAATCAGAGAGACTCAGTGAATAAAGCGGTTATGTGCTTGACATTGTGTCGAGTACTTTAAGGCATTCTTTATTTAAATCGGCACAACCACATGAGGTCAAACTTATATCCATTTTCAGATAAAGGAAAAGGGGTTTCTGTGAGCCTGTTGCCTGTTCATAGGAGTTGTGGTTAGGAAGCCAGTTTAGCCAAAAGGTGCTGGTCCAGTGCCTCACAGTCTCTGGAGTATTCCCTGCTCATGTCACCTTTGCTCTTTTCTCTCTTTCCTCTCCACCTCTAAGTCCTCCTGTCTTTCGGGGCCAGCTGAAGTGCCTCCTTCCGCACCAGCTACTCACAGCCCCCCCCTGGTTCCCTCCTTCCCTCTCACCTGTACCCATCAGTCTTTGATTGTTTTCTTCTAGTCGTTCTGCCGCCTGAATTTTCTTTCTTCAGCTGATCATTCCATAAGTGTTAGGATATCCATCGTCCCTGAGACAGTGCTTGACCTGAAGGTGTGTTCAAGATGTAATTGATTGTTTGAGGCACATCTCAATTTATTAAATAATCAGCTATAAAATATAATAGAACAAAACCCAGTTTCTATAAAACTAATGTGCCTCAGATGACCATTTCCTAAATAGGAAAGATAGGCGCCAACCCTCCTCCAGGCCCTAAGTCCTCTGGTGTTCCAGAGAAATCCAACACATGAGCATTTGTTTATGTTGTATCACTTTGGATGTAAAAATCAAAGGGGTAGGAACAATCCGAGTGCAACCCATTAGGAGAGGAGGGCCACCACCTCCCCTGTAGTGCCCAATTCTTCAAACGTTCCCCTGACTTCCTCCACTCCATCATCCCCCATCATCCCCCATCACCTGATCGCTGCATGGACAGAGTTTGGATCAGGACTGACCTCCCGGGATGAGAGCAATCCCTCAGGGCCCAGTGCTGAGAGGTCCCAGAGTTCTGGCTTAATGTTCTCCTGTTGCCAGCTTGAAACATTAATGCTTTTCTCTTTCCATTTGTAAGTAAAGTGCCATGGGACAATGGAACGTGCTCTGGGAGCTCAGTTCCTCAGTTCTTGGAGGGTCCTGCCTCATGCCACCTCCTCCAGATGGGTTCTCAGCGGCCCTCTCTCCAGTCTTTGAGTGCCCAGATCCCCACTTAGCCTCCACCTCCCTCACCCCACTATGACCACTGCTGGCCCTCTGACACCGGGTGCTCTGGCCCTGCCTGGCCTCTCCTCTCTGTCCCTGTTCAGCAACCACTGCCACCCTCCATCCTGGCCGGGGCAGGAGTGGAGGTAGGGGTGGGTGCTGTGCTCTAAGGTGGGGCTCAGTGGAAGCCACACCTGCCCCCAAGCTAGCATGGAGACTGTAATCCCTTAGAGGTCGCCTGTCCACTGTGGGAGGGGTAACGGGGAAGGGAGGTTGCCTTCCCCATCCCCGGCTGGGGCGTGGCACGTCAGCCCAGACACTAGCAGGCCCTCCTGCATTTGGTGGACCCCGTGTGCCCAGCAGAGTGGGGTCTAGAGACCCTGTGAGCGCATGCACTTGCAGTGACTGTCCTGCATCCCTGTAAGGGTGACATAGGCAGCAAATAAAAAACACTATGACAGGTTGAGAGAAAGACCACAGAAGAAAACATTTTATGTTTCTAGTATCTTCATGGCCCTTTCCCCCTCCTTTGTAAATAAAGGGTCCTAGATTTTCAATTTGCTCCATCCCCCATGAGTTCTGTGCTTGGCCTGACTTGGTTAAATTCATTTTCACAGTAGAATATGAAATGAGACAATTCCTTGTTTACTAGTAGTTACGTTTTAAAGGTTCTTTCCATTTGAAAGGACGGAGTCCAACAGAGAGGGGTGGGTTCTCCAAAGGGACCTCAGCCCTGGGACCCCTGCTCACCCTACGTGTCTGAGTTGGCCCGAAACCACATCACTGTAGGTTCTCTCTTCTCATCCCCTCACCACGTTAGATCTTCTGGAAAGACTGCAAAGCTTGTAAATTTGACTAAGGAGGATTAAGAGGACTGTCATGGACAAGGTTGGCAGCCCTCGAGTCAGACCCCCTGGCTCTGCGTGCTGGTTGCTGAGAGCTCACAGGGAACCTTCAGAGAATGGTTGGTGTTCCAGAGCCGCTTCCCATGCACAGACCGGGGAGCGCCTGGGAGTGCTGGGCCCTGGGATAGCCCCGAGCTGGTGCCAGACTGCTCTGAGAATAAAGCTCCAGCCCCAGGCACGGAGTGAGAGGAACTCTAAGTGTAACTCACATTCACAGCTCCCCTCGGGATCAGGCGGAGGCTGGGACTGCCCTGAAATCACACCCTGGCCTAGCTGCTGGCCCTGCTTGGCCCTGCATCCCCGGCCTCTCCCTCGCTGGTCCTCCTGGGGTCATGTCTGCAGTCGGTCACTTTCCTCCAGCTCCTCAGCTCTGGCCTGCTTCTGGGGAGAGCCCAGCTTAGGACACTAGGTGCAAGGCTTAGGTTACCCTACCCTGTAATGCAAATGTCAGTCATGTTTAAAATAACATTTAGTTTTTGCCTGGATCTTAGGTTTGTAGCCCAGTCTCTGTTCCCCTAAGTAGTGGTAGCAAGGACTAGGTGTACCCAAGTACCTTGGAAAAGCTTACTATCATCCTGGGAGACTTGTTTTGTACTATGAGAGGTATATTCCGATAGATAGCAGTGTTGGCTTCTTAAGTTGTGAGGGCCTCAGGGAAGAAACATTTTCATTAGTAAGGTGGAGATCTGTAATGAAAACCCAAGTTGCTTTTTAAAACAATAGATACTAATTATATTCTACAATAGGGTTAGAAGTACCTGAAGAAAGGGATAAAGAAGGGGGTAATCAGAAGGGGGACTGAAGCATGAGAGACTATGGACTCTGAGAAACAAACTGAGGGCTTCAGAGGGGAGGGGGCGGGGGAATGGGATAGACTGGTGATGGGTAATAAGGAGGGCACGTATTGCATGGTGCACTGGGTGTTATACGCAACTAATATCATCGAACTTTACATCAAAAACCAGGGATGTACTGTATGGTGACTAACATAATAAAAAAATATTATTATAAAAAAATAAAAATAGTCACAAAAAAAAAAAGAAAAAAGAAAAGAAGTACTTACAACAGGGAAGCTCTGTGATTTTTATTCATTCTCCAAGCATTTATTGAACACCTACTATGTGTCTGTCATTGTTAGAAATTCTACAGTAATTTTTTTAAGGACTCTCTGTGTGGTCTTTCTTTGTGGGAAGAAGAATCTAGTGAGGGATGGAGGGTTTCCTTTCATGTCTCGTTCTTTCTGCACTGAGTGGGGTGCAGGGCACCCAGGTTGTATCCCGGCTTCAAGAAGATCTGGGCTCTTTGGGGCTGACTTGGGAGAGAGAGGGAGCAGGTGAGACCAGTGGGCGGCTGAAGGGGAGAGGGTGCCCCATGGTATGTGTGGGAGGCCTGAACCGAGGAGTTCTTAGGGTGCAGGACTTTGGGTGCAAACAGGGCAAGTCCCTACTTGGTCCCTCTCTGTGGCTCTGGTGACCGGCACTTAGCACGTGCCTGCATGCCCGCTGGGAAGGCGCTTCCTCTGTCCCCCCATGGGCATCTTCTCTTGTCCTTGCTCTTCCCCGGCTGGAAAAGAGAAGTAGTCTCCCTGGCCTTGATTTCCATGAAAAATTCCGCCACCTGAGCCATTCGTGTGTGAAGCCAAGTGCACTGGAAGTTTGGGGAGATGACCTGATTTTATAGTTCACAGCCAGCATCACGCAAACATGCGGACTTATGTTGGATTCTGGCACCAGCTCCGGTGACCCTATCCCTGTGCCAATGGACGCTTCGGGCCTCAGCCATGTTGTCCAGTCCCTTCCTCTTCTCTTCTCGACCCCTTCCTCTCCTCTGTCTTCTTCCCTCCACCACACTTAAATCCTCATTTATTAATGTGTTTGGTTACTTGACCTCTTTCCAACCTATGACTGTGGACCTCTGCTCTCTCAAAAGTGTTACTGATTGAGGTATTTTCCCGTACAAAGTCAGTTCCTGCCCCTGTGTATAATGATGACGTTTTGAGGCCAGGCTCTTGGGCACCCTGAATTGTTACCCTGGGGACTTTTTTGACAAGCCACGTCACTGCCTGGCACATTGCATCAGCCTGCTGTGGAGTGTGGGGATGGGGGTCAGAAGAGACCCAAACTTCTGAAAATCTCTCTGGTTTGAGAGAGCAATGAAAAAATTCATCAAGTTGGGAAAATATTAAATGCTATGTTAAAAGCGGGGCTTGGGGGGCAATCCTGTGAGTAATGGCGTACTCTAATACTAAAATACTCAGCATCTCACAGAACTAGCAGCAATCTTAAATATGTTTCTTCTAGAACATTCACCTCTGCCTATGAAGTGATTTCCCTTTGCAAACTCATTCCTATTTTCATTGCTTTGCTAATTTCTTTAAAAAGGAATTCCACGGCCAGTTTTCTTGACACATATTTGTCTGGCAAATGACCAAAACATGAAGAAAGCCAAATGGATGACGAGAGAAGTGGTCTCTGTGGCTCTCTTAGAAAACAAGAGACTTCGAAAACTCAGACTTTGAGAATCTTCTTGCCCAACCCCCTCATTTTAAGTTTGGGGAAAATAAAGCTCTGGAGAAGCAAGGCTTGCACCCATATTTATCGAGCTGGGGTGAGGCAGGGCTTGGATTGGAGCACTGATTTCTCCTTATCCTGGAGACAGAGGTCTTCTCATGCTGGGAGATGGTAAGGATCCAGGTCTGGCTGCTGGTACACATTACCTTACCCACCTGCTCATGGCAGGCACTGTCTTGAGTGCTTTACCCACACTGACCGAGTCATTACATTCCCCCAATGGTAGATTTGTTATCAAAATCTAGATGGCAGGGGCACTCACTCACTGTGCGAGTGGTTGGACTTGGCTGTGAATCCAGGCAGGTGGGCTTGCCGGGTGGGCCCTGAACCCCTCTGCCACCTGCCTCTAGCCCAGACATTCAGCTCATGGATGTCCCCTCTGAAAGTTTTCAGGGCTACGCCCATTGCTGGAGGTGCTGGGGGAGGCGCCTTAAGCAGGATCCTTTCCTAAGCCATGGGAAGTGGTATAGTTGCTTTCGCTATTGTGTTTCTGCCGCTATCAAACTGTTTTGCAACTGTCAAAGAAATAAATCACTTTTGCAGAGTTACTTTAATTGTCACATAGTTTTTAAGAATTCCCAGGAGAGGTTGCCTTTCTTGATTTTTTAAACTCTTTGTCTTTACAGTCAGAAAACTCTTCCTTTGTCCTCCGGGGACAGGGAGAGCAGTGGCCCATGATCCTATGATCCCATGATCATAACTTCTTTAGGAAGCGACTTGCCACTTCCAGGTGCATTGAGGGGGCAGACGAGCTGTCTTTAGATATGCTCTTGCCCTTTAGAAAACAGTACAGTTTATTTGTCAATGGGATGAAAAATTTTAAAACATGATCTGCAGGTTTCTTCCATTTTTTTCCAATGACAGTTTTCGGTGCAATTACTCTACGTAAGTTACATCACATACGGTTGAATGAGGTTCTCCCAGAAGGAGCTCCTGCCAAAGCATCTTACCAAGGCCCCTCTCCTTGCCTTCCAGTTTTACGGGAGCCCTATACAGTCCGTGTGGAGGACCAGAAAACCATGAGAGGCAATGTTGCGGTCTTCAAGTGCATTATCCCCTCCTCGGTGGAGGCGTACGTCACCGTCGTCTCCTGGGAGAAAGACACCGTGTCACTCATCTCAGGTAGGCGGGGCGTCCGGGGCGCAGGGCGCTGGCTCACCTTCTTCCAGGCTCTTTCAGGTATTGAATTGGGTCGCTAGCTATGTGTTCGTCCTAACTGCGGATTGGCGTCCGGGCGGTTGACGCTGTTGGATGATTGTGTGACATCAGTGCTTTTTGTTGGTTTCGTGGCTCGATTCAGACAGGCTTCAGTAAATTGACTGATGGATAGAAATTGGTGACTGTACATACTGCCATCATGTTACTTCTCTGAGGCAATTTGGGCGTATTTCTGCTTGTGAAAATAGGACAGTAGGGGTTTTGCGCCTGTGAGAGTTCTCAGTGATAAGCTTACGACTGATAGCCTGAAACTGTAATCTGGAAAACAGAAACTCTGGTTTTGACTGTTGTGACCCTTTCAAATGTCTTAAGAGCTATGTGATGTCCCTGACCTCTTTCTTGAAAATTCTGCTCAGAATATGTATTCAGCACTGAGATATACACACACACACACACACACACACACACACACACACACACGTACATGTGTATATGTATATTTTTATATAAATAACTTATCAGTTTATTTTCAGAACCTGAAAATGATGCAGCTGAAATTTGCTTCTAAGATGTTATGTTCTTTTCTTGTGCTAAGTAGATTTCTTGCCCCGTTGCTGTTTACCTGGAAAGGGTCCAGTGTTCCTGCTTTGCTCATCTTTGGATAGTGAGTGACCGCATGCTGCTTTCAGAGAACAGTGGTGATGAGCGTGCAATGTGCTATAACAGGTTTAAATGCCTGCTTTTCTTTACATGTCTGTGTGCATGTGCGTGCAAGTGTGCACACACACACAGGCTTCTTGCAAGTCTTGAATACCACCAAGATTTTGCCCATTTGTATATGTAAGGAATTGGAACTAAACTCTCACGGTGACATGGCATTTATATTTTTCAGCTTATTGGTTTTCTAGATGGTGTAGGTTACCATACAACAACCATTAAAACAATCATTAAACCATTAGAAAAAAATTAAATCTTTGGTCTTTAAAGTATATCCAGTAACATAGTGTGTAACTGACATTTTCAGGTTTTCTCAACACTGTCTAGTCGCAGTTCCTCGAACTTCACTGGATGATAAATGTCTTGCTCTTATGGTGATTAATCATCATAATTTAACTGAAAGTATTGAGAAAATACTGAGTTTAGTGACTGAAATCTGATTGCAAATAATCATAATAGACTCACCTGTACACTTATATTTGTAGTGGTTTTTAAAAATTTTTATCTATTTATTTTTAGTCATCTATAAACCCAACTTGGGGCTTGAACTCATGACCAAGCGTCGCATGCTCTCCTGACTGAGCCAGCCGGACACCCCTGCTTGTTGTCTTTGATTCATGGTCTTAATGGTGTCTCTTTCGAGGTCATTTTAGTTTCTTAATGGCAGATGGAGAGATCTGGTGATGCGTCCCTCTGGCTGAGCCCAGGGCTGGAGCGGAAGGGTATTCACGCGCACTTAGTGAGGGCGTGTGGGTGCTCTGGGGGGGGTAGGGGGCAGTATTTGCAGTCTTCCACACTCAGGGGCCTGCGCTGATAGAGGCTCGACCATTACAGAGCAGCCATCAGACAGCCTCCAGGGCTCACCTTGGAAGGGGAGAAAACAAGGGAGGATTACAAACTGCCTCCATGTGCTTTTGCTTGAGGAGACATATGTCAGTGCTGTTAATATTTAATTGGCCAAAGCAGGTCACATGGCATATCTGACTTCAGTGAGAACTGCTGGAGAGCTGGGTGAGAAACAGAAATATCTACCGGAGGTTTTTATACCTATCAACATAGACTGCTATGCCTGTAGATATGTTTTCTATGTTTGTAATATAGGTTATATTTAAAAAATTTACTGTGTGCATTCTTCTGTTTCCCAGTCATCTTTAGTTAGTGGTATCCCCGTGCAGGTTTCATTTTGTTGCAATTGATATGGATAGAATTTTTTTCTTTAAATTTGAACCTAATTAAATAAAATAAAAGGAATTTTACATCTGGTGAGCGGACAGTGTGCTGATATGCAAACACAGAGCTGGGATCTTGCCGATGGGTTCTTTTTTTAAAAATATTTTATTTATGTATTTGAGAGAGAAAGACAGAGAGAGCATGCACAAGTGGGGGGAGGGGCAGAGGAAGGTGGAGAAGCAGACTCCCGGCCGAGTGCGGAGCCGGACACAGGGCTCGATTCCAGGACTCTGAGATCATGACCTGAGCCAAAGTCAAACGCTCAACCAACTGAGCCACCCAGACGCCCCTTGCCAATGGGTTCTGATGACACCCACATCTCCTCAATCATGCATGGGAGCTTTACCCTTTGGCAAAAATTTAAAACCAGTGTGAGCCAGGGATAAACACTTGGCTTTTCTTTTTTTTTGCACAAAAGTATCGAGAAAACCAATGTAGTATCGGCTTTGACCTCATGAAGGGTTGGATAATTCAGTAGCAAGTTTTGTTTGTACATAAGCCATTTAACCACACACAAGGCATTCCCAAGATGCTCCGTGTGGCTCAGGTGATGCGTGTGTGTGCGTGCGTGTGTGTGTGTACACAGAGGGAGTGATGGAGAAAGAGATGAAGAGACAGAGACAGAGAGAGTGAGACGCACCCAGAAAGAGAGTGAGTCAGAGCTGTTTGCGTTCTCAGGGACTTCAACCTGAGAACAGCGCCCTGGTCCAGTGTTACGATCTGTGGACTGGAAGTCTGGAAATGATCCTTCTAATGCAATTTGCTGTGGCTTACTGTTGGACCCTGTTTCCCGCGCCCGAGCTCCACCCACTGGGGCTGCCAAAAATGCCCAGGGAAGGAGGTCATGAAGCCACTGGAGGTGAAAAAATGGTTAAATGCTTTGGGGATCTTAATTAATAAACCAGTTCTGGATGGTTTTGGTGGAGAAGGGTTGCATTTCTCGCTGGCGGCCAGGGCCCTGAGTGAGGCAGGGCACAGGTAACTATACACAGGAAGCCGGGAGGTTCAGAGGATGAGACTGGGGCCTCCGTCCTGTAGGCAGCAAGGGGACATCGGGATTGTATGCACAGCAGATGGTCTGCAAAAGGGTAATTTGTCTGCGATTCGTAAATAAATGGATAGCCCTGCTGCCTCCTTGCTGAACTCGTTTGGATTTGGTGGCTGGCAGGGGCCATCGCCCCATGTCAGTCTTTCTGGGATTCCAAGACAGCACAGCGCTCAGTGAATCTGGCTGGGAATGCTCCCAGGAAACATGCCTGCTCTGCACACATCACTTCCTTCGGTGGAGGAAGGCAGTGAAACAGATCCGCCGTGGAAATGAGGCTGTGTGAGTCCCCATCACAGCGGGTAGAATGGGAAGGGAACACTGAAAGTGGGGCTGATCCACGAAAGCTGGAGCTCCCACAGGCCACACAAGGCCTTGGCCACTGTCCCTGCATTCATGGGGCTTGGGGTGGGAGGTCACCTGCACAGGGGAAGGCCTGTCCCCTGGGGCTCCGCTCTTGTTCCCTCACTCAGCCTCTTGGGTCCAGAGCTCCCTGGGGGGAGGCCAGAGCGGCGAGGCCTGCTTCTGGTCAGCGAGCATCCGGTTTCTGCAGGCCTTCCTAAGGCCAGGACTCTTAGGAAATCTAGGCTAAGGCGAGTGGGTATCCATCGCCTAGGAAATCCTTCCAATGGAAAAAAATGTAAATATTGGTGAATTCCTATAAAAAGAAAAGAATGGCTTCTATGGGGGTATCTTACTAATTTTTGCCCTTTACCTTGGATGAGCAAATCAATGACTGGGCTATGTTCTTGCAGGGTTGAGAAGCACCAGTCATGTCTGCCTGGGTTTCAGCGTGAGCTGCATGGATTCATTAGCTGTTCCAACAGTCGTGTTCCTTAGCTTATTACACATGAGGTCATGCAGTGATTTCTTTCCAGGGGAGGTTTAAGCTGGCCCGACTCTAGACTCAGGAATCAAGCTGTGCCTCTCTGTCAGATGAGGTCATTAGATCATCAAATTAAGAACATAAATGAGTTCATTTATTTTAAACAATCTTTGGAGAGAATCCTCCAATGGTCTTGTTAGGGACTGCATGTCCATGTCCCCTTAAAATTCATATGTTGAGGTCCCTTTGGGAGACTTAGGGTTTGAGGAGGTCATGAGGATGGGGCCCTCCACGAGGGGATTGGTGTCCTTAAAAGGAGAGACCCCAGGGCTATCCCTCGCCACCTCATGAGGACAGCGAGCAGGCAGCTGTCTGACCCTCAGAAGAGGGCTCTTACCGCAACCCGACTGTTCAGAGAGCCTGATCTTGGACACCAGCATCCAGAACTTTGAGGCATAAATGCTTGTTGTTGAAGCCATCCAGCCTGTGGTATTTTATTTATTTATTTTTATTATTGCACCCAGAGCTGGAAAAAAAGGCTGAAAAGTAGCGATCCCATAATTGCCCCAGGGGAAGGAGAGGCACAGAATGTCTGACGCTGCTGTGCTCTCTGCTTTGCTGTCTCCCTGGCTCTTCACCTGACCACAAGATGGTCCACCTTCATTCTCGACGTTGGTGGATGGATGATAGGAACTGGGGAGTGTGTGGAGGGAGCGCATCTCAGGGACAGGTGCGCACTGTGTATCTATGAGTGGGATGGACCCTGTTTTCAGTGCCCGAGCTCCACCCATTGGGGCTGCCAGAAATGCCCAGGGAAAGAAGTCATGAAGCCTCTTGAACGGGATGGACCCCGATCTACTGCCTTCTTACCTAACAGAAAGGAGCCAGGAAAAGCAAGAGTGATGATGGCCATACTCGTTTTCCAAAATCCTTATCACTTCTCTCCCTCTAAGCACAAATGAGAGCCTTTTAAATATTAGAATATTAATGTAGCCCAATAAAAGTGTAGTAATTTGGATAGCGATGTGCCTTGGGAGGTACTGCTGATGGGGAGACACGCAGGACCCCATCCCGGCAAAGAACAATATTGACAGCTTTATATTTGGGTTTCACTCCGTGGCCCGTTGTGAGTTTCTTCCCGATTAGGGAGGCTGGCAATGAGAGAGCCCAGCATTCTGTGTCTGTTTCCTCTGATAAAATTCTGAGAATCTCACCGGGGGTTTAGCTGCATTAACATCAAAGACACAGCCCAAGGGTAACCGGATTTGGAAAATGGAAACAGTGAACATTTTACTATTCCCAGACAATCTGCCTCCCTCTTTAGCACTGGCCCAATTTTCTGTTACGATACTTCCCATCTGAACACCTCTATTAGTGATGACTCAAGGAGAATTTTATCTCTTAGGATCAATGAATTCAAGTCCACGGATGATTACCTGTTTCCTGTATTTTGGGTAGAAGTGAACAATTTTCTGCCCACATTAAAAATCAAAGGACATTAGCCCAGCACTTCCCATGAAACACTGGTGGTGGTGTATGGATGCAGAACTTGGGTCTGGTCACCATAGATAAGGCAGGATCTGGGCTTGAAGAAGCCCCCCCATGGAGACGGCTTCTGCTCTCAGGGCCCCGAGGAGGGAGATTACCGTGTGGTGTGTGGCGTGAGCGTGGGGACAGGCAGACGGGTGACCACCACAGGAACGCACGCCTGCAGTGTTTTTGCCTGGGGAGGTATGGAAACTTTCCCAGAAGCAGTGGCCATTTAAGAAAATGTTGGTTTGCATTTTAGGATGGAGAAAACGGTTACATCGTAGATGCAGGCACCCCAGTGAGGCACGGTTTTCAAGTTCCAGCAGACTTAAACTAAGAGCAGGTTTGATGTGCTCTGTTGTCTTTTGGAGTGGGGGGCACAGTGGCTGGGGGCGAGGAGGGCTGTGGGGCCGTCGTCTCTGTTCCTACACCCTGCGACGGGAAGAGAGCGCACGTTCTCGCCTCCTAAGGCACTCCTGTTTTCATCTTACTCCCAGTCACTGAGCGTCTTCCAGGTGATCTGTGACAAAGCTGCTCACGTTCCCATGGTGAGACGACCCAGTTCTGCCCTCAAGGTGCTTATGAGTAAAGGGAATGGGAGAAACATCAAAATGATTTAGGGGACAGGCCTGTCATCACCTGAAAGCCCAGTCTTCGATTTTAAAAGTACCAGGGAGGTGATGAGCACTGGGTGTTTTATGCAACTGATGAATTACTGAACCTGCATCTGAAACTGATGATGTGCTATATGTTGGCTGATAGAATTTAAACAAAAAAATAAATAAATAAAAGTACCAGGGAGTTGCAGGAACAAAGCTGATCACCACGGATTAGCTGGTGACCAGGGAGCGAAACTCTCTTTCCCTTGCCTCAACTTCCATATGTAGCTAGAAGATGGTTTTACTGGTCTCTCTCCTAATAAAATGGCAGAATATTAAAATTCCAAATTGAGTATTTCATTTCTCAAGCCAGCTTTCTTTTCTTTTCTTTCTTTTCTTTTCTTTTTTTTTTTTTTGGTCTTAGATTTAATCTCATAGCATTTTTATTTTATGCATGTGTCAGAGGTTCAGTGATTTGCTAGGAGGACTCCCAGGACTCAGCATATGATTTTACTCAGCTCTGTGATTTATTACAGTGAGAGGATACAGAGCAAAATCCGTGAAGGGAAAAGGCACATGCGGAGAAGTCTGGGGGCAACCAGGCACAAGCTTCCAGGACTTTCCTCCCCATGGAGCCACATCGGTCACACTTAATCCCCAGAGCAGGGAATGATGACAATAAGTGTAAAATGCTCTCTACCAGGGAACTCATTAGAGGTTCAGTGTTCAAGGATTTTACTGGAGGCTGGTCATGTGGGTACTCTCGGCCTGGCATGTACCAAAATTCCAGACTCCTAGAAGGAAAGCAGGCCTTTAGGTGTTCAAGAAACCATATTGTTTGTATAGTTTAGACATAGTGAAGTGGCAGGAACCCTCCTGAAATTCCAGTTACCAGACACCAGCCAAGGGTCAGCCTTTCAAGCAGGCCTGTTAAGGAAAGCAGTTCTAGACCTGTTATGTTAATTGGTTTCTGTACAGGGCAGCTTTCTCGGTGATGGCGGCTCGTTGCTTGTCACCCATTGGACAATCACTTTTTGAATGTGCCCCGCACCAAATGCTGGAGAAAGCAAGTGAATAACTTCTTCCTAATCTTGCATGGTCTGGTCTCTACCACTTGCTTGCTACTGAAACTTACATTTTCAAGGTCACCCAAGTTCTCTCTGACTTCCTTGAAGAATATACACCATTGACCTTCTTCCTCCATTGGTTGCCCTCTTTGGCTTTCTCTTCTCTGATTATTTCTGCACTATCTCTTCCCCTATCATTTCCTCCCTGCTCAGGAATGTAAACAGACCCCAAAACTCAGTCTTCACCCCCAGCTCCTTCCACTCTCCACTTTCTTTATCGGTCATCTCATTTCTTTCCCGGGACTTTGACCATCATGCCTGTGTAGGTGGTCCTCACTTTGGGCCTGTCTTTTCTCCTGGGCTTGCTTATTCCCCACTGTCTGCTCCCCTCCTGCCACCTCCCACAGAGCATGTCTAAAGCAGAATCCAGCATTCTTTCCCACCACAAATGAATTTTCCTTTGAATTATTCCCTTCTTTTTTCCCCTCCAGATTTTAACTATTAGTTTCCAAAGTATCACAAACTAGGTGCTAAACAACGCACCTTAAAACAACAGAAATGTAAGCTCCCACAGTTCTGGAGGCTAGAAGTACAGGATCAAAATGTCAGCAGGGCCTTGCTCTCCCTGAAGGCTCTAGGGAACAATCTAGTCTATGCACTTCTCCGAGCTTCTGGTGGTTCAGCTGGTCCGTGTCATTCCTCAGCATATTGACGCATCACTACAATGTCTGCCTCTCTGGTCACATGGCCTCTGTCCTGTGCATGTCTCTGTGTCTCTTCTCTTCTTATAAGGACACCAGTCAGATTGGATTAAGGGCCCACCCTACTCCACTATGATCTCATCTTAACTAATTACATTTATGATGACCCTATTTCCAAATGAGGTCATATTTTGAGGTTCCAGGAAGGACACGAATTTTGGGAGAATGCTCTTCAACCCAGTATGTTAACAGATCCTTCTGATTTCTCTTGACCCTCTGTTAACACCTATTTTACATCTTTCTATCGCCTGCTTGACAACTGACAAATGTGTATCAAATGAGATCCTGAAATAAAAAAAATTTCAAAGGGAAGGAAACGAAAAGCAGAAAGTTTCGGTGCAAAGTGCCCATACCTGAATGACTGTTCCCGTGCTGGCCCCTTTGCCCTGCCCCAGCTGTGTTAGAATGCCAACTGGCAGCCACACCATCAGCTGCTTCCCCCTCAGCTGTGTGTAGCCTGCCCTTGTGTCAGACTGGGCTGGGGGCCAGGATGGGGACAGAATCAAGATGTTCCAGAGCCAAGACACCAGGGACTATGGGCAAACTGCTTGTATTTTCAGATCATGCTATGGACTGAACTGTGTTCTCACATTCATAAGCCCTAACCCCCAGTATTTGGAGATAGGGTCTTTAAATAGTAATTTAGGTTAAATGAGGTTTTAAGGGTTAGGCTTTAATTCAGTAGGACTATGGTCTTATCAGAAGAGGGAGAGAGACATGTGAAGACACAGTGAGAAGGAAAGAGGGCTCTCACCAGAAACCGACCTTCCAAGTACCCTAATCTCTGATTTCCAGCCTCCAGAACTGTGAGAAGTACATTCGTGTTGTTTAAGCACCCCCAGTCTATGGTATTTTGTTATGGCAGTCTGAGCTGACTAATGTAGATGATATGCATATAAACTCACTTTCTCAATCTAATTCTGCCGCTTCGGAACTCCGCATGTTAACATTGCTGCCCCACCCAGCTTTCTGGGTTGCACTGACACATTAGTAAATAACATATATGAAGCCCTCTGATGATAAAGTGAGCTCTCACTCTTTTGATAAATGATTCTATTTTCAGGTGCAGTGGATATTTTTGTAATTTAGAGTTCTATGCTTCCCTCCCCTAAGGGAAAGGGGAACATTTATTACTGGAAAAATGAATAATAAGTTTCCAAAATGGTTAGTCATCTGAAAACTTATATGCAATACAAAATTTCCCATGTGAGTGAAATCATATGGTATTTGTTGTACACCTGAAACCAATGTAACCTTGTGTGTCAACTATACTAAAAAAAAAATTGTGATGTGATGAGCACTGGGTGTTATACACAACTGATAAATTATTGAACACTACATCTGAAACTAATGATGTACTATATGTTGGCTAATTGAATTTAAATAAAAAATTAAAGGAAAGAAAAAAAAAACCCTTTTTAATTTCCCCCCAAAGTGCCCCAAATTCAAAAGTCAGTCCCAAAGTAACTTTGTTGGATGAACAATCACTTAGGATTGAAACATCTACAACTAAGCCCTATTTGCACTGACTGTGGTGTGTCCACATGTGGGAAACTAATGAGAATATTTACAGGGGCCCCTGGCTGGTAGAGCATGTGATTCTTGTTCTCGAGGTCATGAGTTCAAGCCTCACATTGAGCACGGAGCTTACTTAAAAAGGGGGGGATTTTTGTAGAATATTTAAGTCTGCTTAGTTTCTGGAAACACAGCGGTGATGCACACTATTGACTGTCCAGAACTGGGCTGTTTAAAGAATTGAAAATCTCTAGCACATGCTGCTCTGTGTGAGCACAGTCAAGATGTCCTTTGCGGAGAAGCTAATAAGCACGTACAGTAAATAAAAAAATATAGACTGTTTTTAATATCTCCCAACTGGGTTACACACTCTTCCAGGGAAGGCTTCAGGCTTCTGTTCACCTTTCATTTTGCCAACAGTCTGTGTGAAGTCATGGGTTTGAACTTAGACCTGGCTTTGGGTCCCAACCTCACAGCTGTGAGAGCTTCAACAATTAATTACCTCTCCGTAGAATTGGACGCAGTGTTTAGATAACGATTAGAAATGCCAGGGGAGGTGCTCCATGAATTATAAATACCTAGCCAATTCCTGTTCTCTAGCCATGTATTTGTCTATCTGGTCAGAAGGCACGAGGATGGACCCTGAAGCTGACGTCTAGGTCCACATCCCCAATCCACCGCAGTCCACACTGTGGTCTTAGGCTGATCCCATAACTTTTCTATGCCTCAGTGTCCTCGATTGGAAAATGAGAGTAACAACAGCAGTAACTACATCATGAGATGGTTGTAACGACTAAACGAGTTAATCTACGTAAAATGCTTAGAACAGTATTTGATGTAAATGTTGGCGTTGTTGTTATTATTTATCTTGTGTCTAAAGCATTTCTGTGCCAGAAAGCAGGCTCTCAGGACTACATAACTTCCAAACAAATAAGAAACTGTTTGGGTGAGCTTGTTAGGGAGCAAAAGCAGAAATTATTCTATTTAAGAGGAATTACTAAAATGCCAGGTACACGAAATGATCTGGACTCCTGCAATTTCAATGTAAAGGCATTAGAATGCTACTGAACTAATAATCTCTTGGGTGTTATCAAAATAAACAACACTTGCTTTATTAAATGCTTCTTTTTCTTTTCTTTTCTTTTTTTTTTTTAAAGATTTTATTTATTTATGTGAAAGAGAGACAGCCAGCGAGAGAGGGAACACAAGCAGGGGGAGTGGGAGAGGGAGAAGCAGGCTCCCAGCGGAGGAGCCTGATGTGGGGCTCGATCCCAGAATGCCGGGATCATGCCCTGAGCCGAAGGCAGACGCTTAACGACTGCGCCACCCAGGCGCCCCTAAATGCTTATTTTTCTTAAACAGAAATCAGATAATGTATAACGAGGAATGAACTAGAACAAGAGGCTCTTTACTTACCCCCAGAGAGAAATCAGAAGACCTGTCTGGGGAGAGGTTTGAGCTCACATCGAAACACTTGCGACGTGGTTGGGAAGGTAAATGGCTGATGATCTGTGTCAGGTTCTATCGAACAACTTCTAACAGCCCTGTGGGTGGTTATTCTCAGCAGCCCCACTTCCCAGATGAGAATACTGAGGCAGTGTGTTTCACGCGCTCACCCAGGGTCGGCCTTCTCCCTCTCTAGAAAGTAGAGGTGCTGCCTTTTGAAAAGTCTTCTGGTTTTCTACAGCACCCAAGCGTGAGGGTCAACCAGAGTTGTCAACTGAATGACAGACAACTTATAACAGCTGTAACTTGAGAGTAGGGACTTATTTAAACAAGAAAAACATTTTCAAATAGGGTATGATTTTGGATAGTTGACATATCTAGGACATTTCACGTGGTTTGGGGACGATATGCTTCATGTTTTTTGAAACAGTATTCCCCAACTACAGAAAATCCAGATAGATGAAACTGTCTGGGGTAAAAATAATTTTCTTAATTTTGATTTTATTTAAAATCGTCCCTTTCCACTGACCTCAAGTATAACGTTATGATGCCCAGCATGTAATACCAGCTGGATAAATGTTTACTGAAAGAATGTTGTATGAGCAACTGTTCCCTTAAAATTATGGTATTTTCTTTCGAATTATTCTTAATGCCTTAAGAAGAGCTTTTTCTTTCCTATATATTTTTTCTACTCCTCTGAAGCACCATTTCACATCCTCTTCTCCTCCCAGTGCAGAGTGTCTGGGCAGGTCAGATCCCATGCAACCTGGTGTTTCACAGCAGACTTTCACAAAATGATGATGTTCTAAGGGAAACAGATATTCCCAAATCCCCAATATTTGTTAGTCCCAAAGCAAAAGCTGTCTCCCATTATTTTCATTAAATGATTTATTTGTGTCACTTTCCAGTTTTGTGCTGTGACATTTGTTAAAATGTAGCACTGAATAGTGGATGAATGCGCAAGACAAAGGAGATCCTTCCATGCCAAGACCTTTAGGGGCATTTTAGAACATTTTCTAATACACAGGTCCACAGCCGAGCCATTATTCGCACATTTTACTTTACTCATTTCTCTAAAGGGTGGTGTACACACACACACACACACACACACACACACACACACACACCCCTTCATTAAACACAAACCACTCTCCTGTATAGCTTTTTCGTGTAGGGGTGCCCATTCCAAACATGGATCAGCATGCTTCCCCAGTTTATGACACTACATCTGAAAACTATAGAATTTGTGCGTGGAGGAGGGTCAGAGTATCTTTTTGATGTGGATAGTGGAGCCTTAGAGAGGTCACATGACCAGCAGCAGGAAGGCCGCCTGCCTAGCGGGAGGGCTCACCCATGTGAGTCTGGGTGACGATGGGAATGTGGCCTAGAGCCTCATTCATCTCTGTCACTGGATCAGATTTTGTGTTGGAAAATTATTTCATTGAGGAAGAAGGAGACGCTTCACCGACTGAGCCCACCAGGTGTCCCAGGGCATCCCGTGGCTCATGTAAGAGGTGCACAGGCAGGGTAGAGATGCCTGACCAGGACTTACTTCAAGTCAGTACACTTGACTGTGGCGGAGGAGGTCTCCACACTACTGCATGCTTGGCACTGTTCATTTAAAAGAAGTTGAAAATTGTGCTTCTCAGGATAAGTGATTTTGAAATAGACTTCAAATCCTGTAGTTTCTGAGTTTTATTTCAATATCAAATACTTCAAATGCATTTTGATGCAAACAAGATGTTGCATATCTGGAAATGTGTGCTGGTAGTTTCTAAAATATATTTCTTTAGAGGTAGAAATGTCCTTAGATTGGTGTTTCTAGACTTTATTTTGGATCAGGGACCAGCGGAGGAGGTAATGCGAACTATGGGACAGTGGATCTCCAGGAAGCACAGATGCACTCAAACCTGCATGAATTCTAGGATCTTTCTGCTCCTCCTCAATCTTGCAACCCATCTACACCCTCCCAACACCATCCTTACCTGCCCTCGCCCAGACTAACTGGGTGTCCGTCCCAGGTGAAACCCTCTGGTAGACACATCAGGTAGGATAGGATTTTTTTTTGTTTTTCAGTGAAGTTTGACCTTGAAATCTCCAGCGTCATCCTTTTTCTGATCTCTTATTTGTCCCTGCTCCTTCTGCTCCCTTTGTCATGCATACATTTCCTCTGCTTCTGTGCCCACTCCATTGTACCGGTGGCAGCTTTCATTACAATTGTTCTTGTCCCAGGAAAAGTGAGGGGCTTTTATAAAGAGCCTTCATCAAGTCATTTTCAAACTACAGATGATATTAGGAAAGAAAGGCCGTACTGAGTTTCCCCCTCCCTAATTAGATGGTGAAATTTTTAGTTCTTGGCATTGTTATCTGTTTGAATTGAAACCCTATCATTGAAAAAGCCAAATGAACTTGGAATTGAGGAGGGCCATTTCCCAAAAGGGAATGCAGCCAGACTTGAGCTCTCTGCAGAAAGCCAAAGCAACATGCCATCTGGGTGCACGTGACACATTTCTACTGCTCTGGTTTCAAGTAATTTGTTCTTTAAAAAATGATTCTAGGATTCAGGATTTAAAAAAAAAATATCGTCTATATTGCAAATTCCCGCCATGAATAATCAAATGTTGAAGAGAACTACATCTCATCCTTGCAGATATCCTTTAAATGATCCATGAACATTATTCAGGGCAGGTACACTTTGCATTGTCTTTATCTGCTGGCACTCTGTGTCCCAATCCGTGTCCCAGTGATGTCCTTCTTCTGCTGAACTCCACTCTGTCTCCTGCCATGAAGTGAGGAGAAAATATAACAGTGCATGTCTCACCCATTTCCTCTTCTGAGGAATCCTGTGTCATCCCATCAGCAGGGAAGGGAGCCTGAGCACCCCGTTGCTGGCCGTGCCCCCAGTGACTCTCCAGCAAAAGGTTTGCACAGAACTCCGAAGTCGATTTTATGCGTGAGATGCGCACAACCTCTGATTTCCTTGGGGCCTGATGAGTGATTTTCATCGGTCCCCTTGCATAATTTATTTATGGTCCCGAACATGTGAACCCAGTTTTATGTTCTTGAATCTCTGGCTCTTTTTTTTTTTTTTTTTACTGCATTTGATTCGTGGCTACAAAAGATGAATGCATATATGTTCCTGTCTTCCTTTATCAAAATTACCAAAACATTTATTGCAAATGTCTTTAATTTTATGTTGAGGTTTTCAGAAAGAAATCCTTTGTAGATGGTAAGGGCATGCATGATTAATCACCTTTCAAGGAAAAGTAACGAAGCCACACAACGCATTTTATGTACTTAAAACATACACACATTCTGCATTCATCACTGATAATCTCAGGTTTTATACCTGTTTGCTGTTCGTGGGAAAAATATATATCCATAGTTGTTTCAGTTTTCAATTTAGAATGTAAGATTGAATTACTTCTTACTAATAGTGGCTATTGATTTATAGATCTCTGATATATGCCCTTGTGAGATAGTTATTCAGAAGTAGGATCAGAAGGCCTGGGGATGTGTGATTTAGGACGTGTCTCTTTTGGAGGGTCGTTAAATTGTGCCAGCATGAGTGTCAATGCTTCTAAACCCCATGTATCAACAGTAGGGTTTTCGAGGTGACGGGAGTTCGAACCTATGGAAAGGTTCAGTAAAATTCTCGGTGTACATAAAGTTATTACTTGAGATGTAAAATCCAGTTTTACAGGGAAATGTATTTGTTTGTTAATAATGATCACATGTGACCAGAATGAAGCAATTTAGGATGATGCACTTTTCCTTTAATATAAACGTGGCTCATTTATCCCCTGTCTCAAATCCTTTTCTAAGAGAATTAGGTGGGACAGAAACTATAAATTAAGGACAGTGACTTGCACTCGGTTACTGGCGTGGGTGTCCTGCGCGAGGGTGAGCACACCGGGCGGAAGTGAGAGAAGGGCTGGGGGAGAGGAAGGCGAGTTAGCCAGATGCGTGCGTCTCACCCAGCGCACCCACGTTCTCCCTGATGGCCGCATGATTCATTCAAAGGCTTATTGATTTTTTTCTTCTCTGCGCTAGCCTGCTGACCTGCTCGTTGACAGGTTTGTGTGGCTCAGACTGATCTGACAGTTGAAACCGTGCTAGTGGATTAGTCCCTGTGGTCTGGGACAAATAATTTTATGCCCAGTAGTCCTCATCAACGGTGAGAGAGAGATCCGTTAACGCACCTTCCCATGCATGTCGTGAATTCAGGGACAGCAGCCTACGAACAGAAGCATCTGGGACTGCTTGTTTTGTAAATGTGCAAAGGGTGAGTGAGTGTGTGTGTGAGTGTATGTGACTGGGAGTGTGTGTGTGTGCTTACGTATGGCTGTTTGATGGAGTGAGAGCTATGGCTCTCTCACTCTTAGTAATGAACATTAGCCAACATTTAGTTCTTAAAAAATACCTTTTTGCTACCTGGGATTGATTTCAAATTAATCCAGTGTGTGGGGGTGGGGGTTGGGCACGGCAGGAGGGGATCATGGCTGAAATGGGTGGCAGATACACAAATACTCATGAAGATCGTATTTATCTGTTGCACGTGTCTGAAATACTCTATAATGAGAAGTCGAAGGAAAGACACCCGGGTAACAAACCGTAATACTTTGTATTTGAACCTTCAGAGTACACGGTTAGACACGGGCAATTGGCACATGATCAAGCCAGAAATAGGCAGATTATGAATGTCATATTTTAAAAATTAATGATACATTAAGTGAAGTGTTGTATTCCTGCTGGTTATGAGCTCTGAAATTCTGGGACAACACTAGAACCATAAAAAAATGTCCTTTAAAATTAGTGATGCTTCTCCAAGTTGAGAGTGTTCCTTCTCAACTAATGAGATGAGATATTTTCGAGCAGCATTTCCTAAGCTGTGTCTGTGGAGAGGTTAAGAGGATAGAAGATGCTCACGTGGATTCTGGGCTTTAAAGAATTAGGAACGTATAGATTAAACAATAGGTACTCAGTTCTTTGCTATAGGGCTGTGCACCGCAAATCCTAAGTCATCACTGCAATTTTTATTTTTATTTACTTTTCTCTTCCAAGACCATCCATGATATTCCTTAGAATACAATCTGGGAAATGGTATGTTAGAATTTAAGGCCTCTGAAGCTAATTTATATAAAAGCAGTATTCTTTTAAACCTTAGGTTCAGTGA
Organism: Ailuropoda melanoleuca; assembly: GCF_002007445.2. NCBI lineage: Eukaryota > Metazoa > Chordata > Mammalia > Carnivora > Ursidae > Ailuropoda > Ailuropoda melanoleuca. The sequence continues at coordinate 4,915,187 of NC_048218.1, forward strand.
TTAATGTTTACCTGTGGGCCAGGTGTTGTCATAGGACCAGACACCACCCATGGGTAGAACAAATCTGAAAAATCTGCTTTTTTAGAATCTAGTACATAGGCGTCTCAGGTTGTATTGGATTCGGATTCTATTTTGTACCTCTCTAGATATGATTTTTATCCTTTGTACTGTAAAGCAAGACACCATCATTGCCAGCTCCAGAACAGTCCGGTATGGAGAGGGAAGGACAGGGTATATGTTTATGCTGGGCTAGAACAGCAAGAGGGGACCAGCCACGTGGGGTCCTCAAGTGAGGCAAAGGCACCTAAGAGGGCAAGCATGGGAGGTGGGGCTGGGAGGTGGGCAGAGCCAGTGCATGAAGGGCCTTCTCAGCCCCATCAAGGAGTTTGGATTTTTTGTAGGGATGATGGAAAACTGTTGGAATCGGGGATAATGTGACTGTGGCTGCTCTATGGACAACATGGGGAGCGGGGAGCAAACGGATCATTGGATGAATACGAGACACATTGGAGACTTGACCAGATCAGTAGACATGGGGGCAGAGGGAAGAGGACAGATCTGGGAGATGTTTGGGGAAGATTTGGTATGTTGGGTGGTAGAGTAGGTGTGACAAGTGACAGATGAAAGAAAGACAGTCCTGAAGGATGACTCAGGTTGTTGACGTAGGGAATTTAGTGGAGGGTGGTACCATGAATAAGTGGAGAAAAACCTTATTATTTAATTTCATCAATCAGAAATTGATCAGCTTTAATAGTAGGGAAAGCCCCTTACGGGCCCTCTTCTTACGGGGATGGCCTATGACCCCTTATGCTCACCAAGCATGTCTTTGGGAAGCCGGCTCAAGCCCTGCTTCTCCCACCTCTTCGTTTCGGTCACACTGTCGTCTTTATTCTGTGTCACCGTGAGCTTTACCTGCCTCCTGTGCCTCTGCCCCGCCGCTGACTTCACTCTGTTCTCGACTCATTCAGGTTGGTCAAAATAAAGGCCAGTGAATGGTTTAGGCATTCGGGACAAGAAGGAAGGGGACAGGGTTCTTTTCTCAACTGCCCTGCTCCAGACCCCGGGCATGACAGCCAACCACTCACGACGGGGATCAGGCATTGTTTAACTTCGCTTAATTGATTTGAGCTCGAAGTAGAAACACCAGGATCATCTTTCTGCTCTTTCGTGTGAACGTGTGAACGTGGTTTCTCAGAGAAGTGCTGTCCCGTGTCTCCTCACCCTCCCACGCTCAGCGTCCATGAGTGTCCGTGTCATCAGGCCTCGATTCATTTTCATGACTTCAAACTATTTTCCGGCTTCGTCCATAGTCACCGCCTTCTCTATTCTCGTTTAGTGTGTGCAGACTTCTTTTTTATTTTTTTTTCTTTTCCCAGGCTACTCTATTAGTCTTTTCTTCTTTAGGGGACATTCTTTTAAGGTCTTCTAAGTTTTACAATTTCCAACCTTTGGATCATTTTCTTTGCTGCCTTTGATCTCCCTCCGAAAATTCCTTCATTAAGGGCAGTGCGTAAATTTTCTTCTAGACTCATGCAGAGAGGAAAATAAAGTTTTATAACTCTATAAGAAAGTAAATGCAGTGAAAGACTGTCATGGCGTATCTTTTCAGAAACTTTATGTGGTCATGCTTCTAATTAGAACACGGGTATAAATCATGTCCTTTTCAATTTGTTTCATGCCTCGTCGTGCAGGAATCCTTCTCAGCTTCTATTTTAAATCAGGATGTGCTCTCTGCTAATGGGATATGTGTTACTTGATGAATGCCCAGCATTTTCTGCAGTTACATGAAAAACACACATTTGACTTGTCTTCTATTTGTTCGAAATGATGGTGGTTTAAGGAAAAATGCCATCACCTGTGCAAAAACAATTGGAGACTGATTTTTTTTTTTAAAGATTTTATTTGTTTGGGAGAGAGGGGGCAGGGAGAGCACAAGCAGGGGGAACAACAGAGGGAGAGGGAGAAGCAGGCTCCCCACTGAGCAGGGAGCCCAGTGTGGGGCTCAATCCCAGGACCCTGAGATCATGACCTGAGCCAAAGGCAGACGCTGGACACTGATTTTTAAAAACAAATTGTGGAGGAGATTTGACACACCCAAGTTCATAGCAGCACTGTTCACAACAGCCAAACAGTGGGAGCAGCCCAAGTGCCCACTGACGGATGACTAGAGAAACAGAATGTGGTACGTGCAAGAGAATATTTTCCAGCCTGAAAAAAAAAGGACAATTCTGACCCACACTACAGCATGGATAGACGTTGAGGACATTCTTTTGAGTGAAATAGGCCGGTCACAACGTGACAAATACAGCAGGATTCCACTTACCTGTGCTCCTAGAGGAGCCAAATTCTCAAAGACACAGCAAGTAGAATAGGGGTGCCAGGGACTGGGTAGAGGGGGAACATGGGGAGCTGTTGTTCAAAGCTTCAGTTTTGCAAGATAAAAACTTCTGGAGATGGATGGTGGTGACGGTTGCACAATAGTGTAAACGTGCTCAACACGGCTGAGCTGTGCTCTGCAAAATGGCTAAAGTTGGGGCACCCGGGAGCTCAGTCAGTCAAGCGTCTGCCTTCAGCTCAGGTCTTGATCCCAGAGTCCTGGGATCAAGTCCCGCATCAGGCTTCCTGCTCCGTGGGGAGTCTGCTTCTCCCACTGCCCCTCCCCCTGCTTGTGTTTGCGCGCTCTCTCTCTCTCTTTCAAATAAATAAATAAATAAATAAATAAAATCTTTTAAAAATGGTTAAGATGGTAAATTTTATATCATACATATTAACCACAATTTAAAAATTTAAAAAGTAAATTATTGCATCTTCTCCCTTTAAATAATTGCATGGGAAAATGGGAAAACTGATTTTGTTCATAGATAAGACCTAGGTGAGTGAACTAAACAGGATCATATGCATAACACCGTATTTCACAGCTTCAAAAACCATCCTAAGAATTATTTTTTCCTAGTATCTTATAAAAGAATGTGGTTGATGACATTGAACCTGGATTTTTAAAATTATAGCCATATGTTGAAAAAAGCCCTAGAAAATGACAAAAAAGTAAATGGTAGACCTAAAAATTGTAATAACAATTGAAAAATACGGTAGAAATTTTACGGGTGTTTATTTTCTTTAACGCTACCACTGCCTGAACGGCACAGGACTGGGACATAAGCTACAAGAAAGCAGGCTGTTGATCCGTCTGGTTACGCCTGAAACAGGAGTGGCGCAGAGTACGAGCTCCGTGAATATTTGTTTAATGAGCGCGCTTGGGGTACCCGCGTACTAGTTACCCTTAGTGTGTGGTGTGTGAGAAAGCAGGCTCCTCAGCCAGCCCTACAGAACTTCTGAGATGAGGGGCCTTGCTTGTGTCTAGCACGGATTGCCCATCAGGGAGCTTCTACTTGCCAAGTATCTCCTCTCTCCGAGTAGATAACGTAAGCAGATCGTTTACATAAAAACACTGAAAAGCAGAAGGGTGGAGAGATTTGTCCACTGTCTCAGAACAGGAGCTAAATCAGGCAGTCCCTGTTCAGTGAGCACCTACTGTGTGCGAGCCCCATGTGTGGCTTTGTGGACGTCTCGGGGACTAAGAGAGATACACAGTTCCTACACTCAAGGAGCGTGTAATCTGTCGTGTGTGTGGAGGGGGATAGAATTACTTTCTGACCATGATACTGACTACCTCTTCCTTATTTCTTTGTCTTAACACCAATTTTTGTACTTTATTTTTTTCCTAATTACAGTCTTTTGGTGGGGGTGTCCTAACGAGAAAGTAGGGTCCTTCGTCATCTCTGTGTGGTCTGGAGGGGTCTACATCTTGCAGACATGGTGTTATACAATTGTTAGTTTCAGATGATGTGACTGGCAGCCTCCTGTAGGACAGTCTATAAATTCAGTAAAGTTTTATCTAGAGTGGTATCCTAGAGCAATGTTTCTTAAACTGTTATGTGTGCATGAATCACTGGGACATCTTCTTAAAATGGATTCTCATTCAGTTGTTCAGGGGAGTCTGAGACTCTGAATTTTCTTTCTTTTTTTTTTTTTAATTTTATTTATTTGACAGAGAGAGAGCACAAGCAGGGGGAGCAGCAGGCAGAGGGAGAGGGAGAAGCGGACTCTCTGCTGAGCAGGGAGCCAGTGGGGGGATTTGATCCCAGGACTCCGGGATCATGACTTGAGCCAGATACAGATGCTTGACCTACTGAGCCACCCAGGTGCCCCAAGACTCTGAATTTCTTTTTCTTTTTCTTTTTTCTTTTAAGATTTTATTTATTTATTGGGCAGAGAGAGACACAGCGAGAGAGGGAACACCAGCAGGGGGAGTGGGGAGGGAGAAGCAGGCTCCCCGCTGAGCAGGAAGCCCAATGCAGGGCTCAGTCCCAGGACCCCGGGATCATGACCGGAGCCGAAGGCAGACACCCAATGACTGAGCCACCCAGGCGCCCCAAGACTCTGAATTTCTAATGAGCTCCCAGGTGTTCTGAATCTGCTAGTCCCAGGGCCACACTGAGAGCAGCAAGACTGTAGGTTCTCAGCCCTAGCTGTACATGAGAACCCACCTGGTGGCTTTTTATAAATACTGGTGCCCTGTTCTTAGAGATTCACTTTAAGTGGTCTGAGCATGGCCCTAGCATCCAGAGTTTAAAAGCTCATCAAGTGACTTTAATGAGCTGCCTGTGTTGAAGACCACTGCCCTGGACAAGCCCAGTTGCCACTTGCCTGTCGCCTCATGTAACCAAGTCCACTGATGAAATCTGGTGCAGACCAATGTTCCTTGGGGTCTGAAGGAGGTGGGGGAATTATCATAAGGCAACACCCAGCACAGGAACTAGCGTGCAGAAATGTGTTTGCTGGGCAAGTGAGTGATCATTTTCAGACATTGTAGATTATGGTGGGTGACTTGGTCCCATGGCTGTAGTCTGGTGCTCCAACCTCCAACTTCATGGAGAAATAAAGCGGTCTTGCGCTCTGAGATAAAAGTTGGAAGAGAGAGGTGTTGGAAAGAAAGTGGTGGAAAAATGTTTGTATCTGTGACGGATGATGGATAGATGAATGGATGGATAAATGGATGATGGATGGATGAATGGAAGGAGGGAGGGAGGATGGATGGATGGAAGGATAGATAGATGGATGATGGATGGATGGATAGATAGATTATAGATAAAATAAAATAAACAGATGAGACGAAGGTGTACAGTTCAGAACGGAGAGGCATACAGCCACGGTAAGTTGCCAGGCCCTGATGTCAGAAGAACAGACAGACACTATGGGCATGTCATTTCAACAAATGCTCAGCAATATAAACAAGAATTTATTTATCTTTTGGTAGTATGTTTAAATAAAAGTAGAAACTAAGCCTTAAAAAATTGCTTCTGGGTAAAAATAAGTTTCTCTTGCTAACGACTGCTTTTCAGGTCCTGTCCGTTTGCTTCCCAGCCACGACGGGGTCTCGGAGAAGCATGACCTCGCTGTGCAGGTTGGGGCTGGGGACATGAGCAGAAAGCGCTTCCTGGCCTTTTCCTGAGATATTACTTTGTTTGCATTATCAAATCGGCGGAAGTGGCTTTCCCGTGGTTCTGTCTTCCTGAGCGTGTTCCTGATGTACATGTTAGGGAACGCTTTCCTCAGCAGGCTTCTTCAAGCGGGTGCCGTGTCTGTGAGATAATACATGGCCTGTGTGGCTTTGAGGGTGACCACAGAAGGTGGCCTCTACAGATAGAAAGGCCACTCTAGGAGCTTTGCAGCGTCCCCTCTCGCAAAACACCTGCTGTTCATTCATGTGAGGGTTAAAATAATCAGGCCATCCACAGAAACCAGCTAACAGGAGAACGGTACGTTCAATAGAGAGTTAACCGACCACAGTGTTCTTAGGAAGGCCCTGCTGTGCGGCACTTTGGGCCCATCTGGGGAGTCCTTGCTTCTGGTCCCTGGAGTATCGGGTTGGGTTTGTGCCTCTCGGTTAGTCTGAGCCACAGCTGGCTCTCTGGAGCCGCAGATGGAGAAAGCAGAGGGACAGAGCAGGGCCCGGCCATCAGTGCTGATGGCTTCACTGTGTCAAGGACCCAAGTGACAGGAGAACACCCGCCAGGGACTTCCCAGCCACATCAGAATGAACCATTGCAAACGGAAGGGTGGCTGTCATGTCGTGGGCAGAAGGAGCCACTGTCCATGCAGGGAGAGGCGCCGTGGGCAGAAGGAGCCACTGTCCGCGCAGGGAGAGGCCGAGCAGGTGAGAACGCGCAGTGGCCCGGCCGCGGCGAGGCAGCGTCCACAGGGAGAGCAGCCGTGCTCTGCGATCCGACCGCCCACAATCCAGGCTCCGTGGCTCCCTGGCTGTGTGATCTTGGGCAAATTACTCAGCGCCTGCGCACCTGTTTCCTCCTCGGCAAAATGACGATGCTACCACCGTTCTTAGCGGGTTATTTTAAGGAGGAAAGGGGAGACTGCCCGGAATGTACTCCTGTTGGGGCTTGGGCTGCACGGTGGGTGTGGCCCTCATCGTCCTCATTTCAGGGTACTCTCCCGAGCTCAGCCGCCACCAGGATGTGGGTGTAGGGATGGGGACGGGACAAAAGTCTCTTGCTCCTTTGTTTGGCATGCTTGAGGTGCAGTTGGTCCCCGCAGGTCACATTTGATGACCGAAGGTCCCCAGTGGGAAGAGGCGGCCAAGGGCACGGCACCTGTAGGGCAAGGCAGGTGAGGCAGGTGAGAACCAGGAGAGAAGCTTGCCAAGGGGAAGCCGGGGGAAACGGGCTGACTCTGCATCCAGCTCACCTTTGGGTCAAAGGGACAGTGGACAGAAAATATTTGGGGGTGCAGTGCAGCATGTCTGACCACTGTCCTGGCATCTTCCCGTCCAGCATCATGGTCACCAGAATTCTCTGTCTTTTGAAGCTAGGGTTGAGTGTATTAGTCAGAGTTCATCAGTGACTCGTTGAAGGAGTGTTTATCAGGTGTGGCCATGAGGTAAGCATGGCATGGATGGTGCAACAGGCATGTCAGGGATCCCGTTCTCCTTGGCCTGTGGGCCAGGGGAGGCCTCAAACCATCAGGCAGATGGACCCCCGGTTGTAACTGCGAGGCATGAAGGATGTGTCTCCTAGAAAGTGGCAAGTAGTCATTTAGATGGGAAAGGAGCATTTGGGCGAGGAACAGCATGTGTGGGGTTCCTGAGGTAGGAGGTGTGAAGGAGGAGGGGATGGCCCTTTCCTGGTCACTGAGTCCAGTCTTGTCCCCTTGTTTCTGTTTTGGAAACTGTATATTCTGTCCCCAGATATTCATGGGGCCTGTTTGGTCCCTTCTTGCCATTTCAGGCTGTGGTTGGGAATACACCGTCATTCTGTACCCACCGCTTCCCCACACCAAGCCCCCACCGCGTCTTCTTTGCGGTGGTTACCGCCTTTGGAAGGTCTGTCATTTGCTTGCTCCTCGTCTGAATGAGAGTCCCTGGAAATAGGTCCTTTGTCGTGTCCAGCGCTCTTGCCCTGGCATGCACTAAGCACTCCCTGTTTATGCAACAATGGACGAGGGTTTCCTGTATGGCCAGAGTTCAGGAATACAGCAACGTAAGAAATGCTTCCACTCATAGGCCAAATACACAGAGCGAGTTTGCAGTGTGATTCTGAGAGTGGCTGACTCACTGCGGCTGCTGGGCTGCTCCAGGTCACTTCTCTGGGGACCCTGAGCCTACTGAGCAATAGGGAGGGGAGGGTGGGCCGTGTCTTTCAGCCTGCTTGCAGTCCGTGTTTCTCTTAGAGCACATGTGTAACCCTTGGATGGTTCCCAGCGTGCCTTCCTCCCTGTGTGGTGGGCCCTTAGCCCAGTTACCATGAGAAGAGGGTCTCGCCGAAGGATGTGTTGTCAGGAAAAGGGCCCACCTCTCTCAAGGTGGCCGTTGCTCAGTTCCACCAGGCCCAAACCCATGGTTTCCGTCAATTTTTCAGAAGCAGCATTGTAGTCCCCGTCATCCGAGCCTTNAAAGGACGTGTTGTCAGGAAAAGGGCCCACCTCTCTCAAGGTGGCCGTTGCTCTGTTCCCACCAGGCCCAAACCCATGGTTTCCGTCAATTTTTCAGAAGCAGCATTGTAGTCCCCGTCATCCGAGCCTTCATCCTTGGGGAACCCCGACAACCTTCTTCTATCTAGTGACTAATGATGCAGGGAGGCAAACTCGGGCATCCGTGGAGAGTGAGCAGATCTTTACAAATATGATGAGAAATCCCGGGAGTCCTGGTAGAAGGACCCCATTCCCTCCCTCCATGAAACGTACAGATTTCTCCACAGACTTCACAGCTGGTTCTATGTACACTGGATGGCATTGGGATAGAAGAATGCACTTCTGTTATCTCAGCCTGTGGACAGGAGGTCATTTGCAGATGGAGATAGACTTCCAAGGAAAAAGAACATTGGCTTTGTAAATCTGAATATATAGTTCGTGCATATGTTGTTGTCTGACAATATTTGGGCAGATTGACGTCTGAACACATATTTACAGCATGTTATAGACTTCTAATTCAAAAGTATTGCATTTGTTTGCAGCAATAAACTCAGTTCAGGATTTGGGCAATCGTTTGTACTAGTCGGGACTATTTTGATGGCAAATGACAAACAAGAACACAAAAGGGTATTATTGGCCCACACAGCTGGAAAGTCTAGCAGTAACCACCTTCTGGTCCAGCTGGATCAAGGTGTTCAAGCAACTCCGATGGGAGCACATCTCACTCTTGCTGTTGGTCTTACTGTGCTGGGATTTCCTCTGGGTTAGACTGGCCCCTCGGCAGGCAGGTGCAGCACACTCCTTCTTACCAACAGCCAGCAGTTCGGTCCCCCAGGGAAAAAGTCCTCCTTCTTTAGCCCCTGAGAAGGGCTCATGTCACATGCCCATCTGTGAACTCTTCCCTATATATAGGGACATCATGGTGGTAACCTTGGTCCCACACCCGTGATGGAGGGCTCCTCAAAGGACAGCCCAGCTGCTTTTACCTTGAGAGGGACGGGTGGATGCCTTGAACAAAAATGACAGAAGCCCACAAACCAAGAATTTAAGGGGCAGGAGGAGAGTTTGGCCATGTGGGTGATGCCATGATGTGTGAGTTGGCCTGTGCATGGCCAGGTGGCCCTGGTCACTCATGCTGACATGGCGCGCACACACACACACACACACACACACACACACACACATCACTGAACCCCGTGAAGATGGGCTTCTGATGAACACCTTTACACACCGCTGCTTCTGTTTTTTTTTTCTATTTACTTCCACTTTCTTTAAGGCCCTTGAAAGGGAGCTAAGCCAATCCAATGGTATATTTTGGGGTAAAGCAAACCTTGGGGAGGACTCCTGTTCNACACCGCTGCTTCTATTTTTTTTTCTATTTACTTCCACTTTCTTTAAGGGCCTTGAAAGGGAGCTAAGCCAATCCAATGGTATATTTTGGGGTAAAGCAAACCTTGGGGAGGACTCCTGTTCTCTGGTTGTGCACTTGGAGGTGAGAGTCAGCCCTCGTGTTCACAGAGGACCAAAACACCGTGCTCTCCTCTGCTCTCACTCAAATGTGCCACTTTCAAGGTAAAGCATGGAACTCATTCGGTTAAGAACACACATGTTTAGATTGACATATCTGTCATGAAATTCATTTTGAAAGATGATAAGTAAAAGGGAAAAGTCCGTAGAACTGAAGGACAAAAGGGAGCCGGGATTATACCTTTCAAGAAAGAAACGGCCATGAACTTCCTTTCGATGTTAGTTTCTTATATAATTGTAGACGCTTATAAAATCTAACGCTTTCATCTCTTTACAGAATTTTTTTTACGACATACTGCCATCAGTTTTACGTGTTTCGGGTTATCTCCGTAACACTTACCAAGTGGTAATTCCCAGGGGCTCCCAAGGGAGTGATGACGTGATTTTGTGCTCTAATCCTATGTGCATAAGTACTTTGAAAAAATAAGAATATATTTGTAGGAACAGTCTGAGTAATAAATACCTCAATTTGATTTTATTTTTTCCAATATTTACTCACTATATTGTTTACATTTATTTGCCAGGCAAGGAACTTTTGCTCAGAGCATTGGCCCAGTTTTGGAAAACGGAGTTGAACACAGTCTGTTTTCATGTTGCATTTTGTCCCTTGGGGGACATCTAGAGCAGAAATCGTGCTTACAGCAGAGATGCCGGTGGTCTCCTGTCCCTCCCTCCCTCCCTGCCGGGTAATCCTTAATGTTTCTGTACAGTTTGACGATATGTCCATTTTGTTAGGGAAATCTATTGTCCTTAATTATTTTATCAGCCTAAACTCCAGTAAAAGCAAATAAGCAAATCAGCATCATTCCCATCTACACTGAGAGAGGTGAGTTTGTTTTCTAGACCTGAGAAGACGCAGTAAATTCATATAGTTTTTCATATGAACGGTAAAACCTTTCAAATGAGGATTTTGTCCGTTTCTTTCCCTCATCTGTTCTGTGCCTGGCATAGGGTTGGCCTTCAGTGAGGATTATTTTTGTTGAGACAAACGGTGAATGAACGAATGCATTGCAACTAAACAGAGAAAGAGAAAAACAAAACCGGCGTTTCAATCCCGCACGGAGACAGAGGCTTATCCTTTGCCACATTTTATTCATTCTTTTCATAAATAATAATGTTAGAACTAGGGTCCCACTGATATTTTTATGCATGTTTTGATACCGCACAATGTATTTATGAATCCATAAACCACAGAAGCTATTACTTGTTGGGTTTAAAAATGTGTAGAAATGCTATCATCCACGTTAAGACTCACCCTTCGGTTTCTTATAAATCATTTCTCTAAACCCTCTCTATTTTTCCACGGAAACTGTGCAACCAAAATATTGTGCTTCCTAGTCGAGGGCTGGTGAGCCTGGGGGGCACAAATGTAATCAGGGTCCAGAAGTGTCTGTCCTTGGGCTCAAACTAAACTGGGTTATGAAATTAGCCAGGAGGGGAGAGAGTATGATGTCAGATGCTAATGTGATAACATTGCCATGAGTTCTCCTGGCAACAGAGCAGGCTCCCCCCCCAGCCCCCATCCATCAGTTATTGAGATGTCCGTTCCTTTTGTCATTAAGTTTCTGTCCTTGCTGGTTAGGATTTCACCGAGAGTTGTATCCTGGTCTCTCTGATCACGAAGGACATTTCACGGCGGGGGGATTCTTTGGGTCCCTGGACACTACGTGTTCTCAGCCCTTGTCCAAACCTTGGCGACTAAGTGTGTTGCAGAGTCNTTGATACTGCACAATGTATTTATGAATCCATAAACCACAGAAGCTATTACTTGTTGGGTTTAAAAATGTGTAGAAATGCTATCATCCACATTAAGACTCACCCTTCGGTTTCTTATAAATCATTTCTCTAAACCCTCTCTATTTTTCCACGGAAACTGTGCAACCAAAATATTGTGCTTCCTAGTCGAGGGCTGGTGAGCCTGGGGGGCACAAATGTAATCAGGGTCCAGAAGTGTCTGTCCTTGGGCTCAAACTAAACTGGGTTATGAAATTAGCCAGGAGGGGAGAGAGTATGATGTCAGATGCTAATGTGATAACATTGCCATGAGTCCTCCTGGCAACAGAGCAGGCCCCCCCCCCAGCCCCCATCCATCAGTTATTGAGATGTCCGTTCCTTTTGTCATTAAGTTTCTGTCCTTGCTGGTTAGGATTTCACCGAGAGTTGTATCCTGGTCTCTCTGATCACGAAGGACATTTCACGGCGGGGGGATTCTTTGGGTCCCTGGACACTACGTGTTCTCAGCCCTTGTCCAAACCTTGGCGACTAAGTGTGTTGCAGAGTCCCTTGGATTTCAGGCAGGCGGCACTGTGCACATCCTGAATGTTTCCTCCACCCGCCACCCGCCCCCGCCTCGGGGGGAGCACGGGCCCGACTGCTCCAGTGTTTCTCTGCAGAAGAACTCTGGAGTTTTCTTTCTGAGGGGGATAAACAAGGACCAAATGGAGTCTCCTGTTGGTTCGGGCCAGGTTTTGCTGGCAGGTGAATCATGAAGATTCCTTCTCTGTTTTCGGATATTTTCCGATTGTGGAATTGCACATAAGAGATCGTAGATGTTTCTGATTGTGATTATGATTATTTCATTATAAACTCACACACTTTCTGGCCTGTTGATGGCATCATGCCTTGTTTTCCAGCACTGACTCAGATCCCTCTCTCCCTCCCATCTACCACTTTCCTTCCCCCTTTTCCTTCCTTCCTTCCTTCCTTCCTTCCTTCCTTCCTTCCTTCCTTCCTTCCTTCCTTCCTTTCCTCCCTCCCTCCCTCCCTCCCTCTGTCCTTCCCTCCTTCTCTTCCTCCCCCTCTCCTCCTCTTCCCTCAATCCCTCCCCTTCTTCCCTTCCCTTCTCCTTCCTTCTTCCCTCCCTCCTTCCTGCCCTCTTTCTCTGGTGATTTCATCAAGATTTGGAGAGAGCCAACGTGTGTATAGTCTTTAAGAACTCAGGTTTTCAAGTCAAACAGATCCGTGGCCCCATTCTGTTTCTGCTGCTCATTGCCTGTGTTTCCTAAGGAATTGTTTCCTGAGATAACCATCACATCTACCTCCTTGGGGATATTGTGAACACACAGCAAGGTGATGGGTGTGGAAACACTCACAATGGTTCCCAGCATACAGCTGGTGCTCGATGAATAACCACGGCTGTTCTCATGCCCCACGCGGCATCACACCACATTTGCTCTTCTCTTTTAAGCAATGACTTTACTCACATTTAATTTTTTTTTTAGTTGTGAAGTGAATTTGGTCTCTGATTACACGTAAGTTATTTTGAAAATATTTTCTGAAAATATTATCCATAATGGTTATCTTCGTCAGTCTTAGCTTTTAATGTTATATGAGGGTTTATTGCAAACAGCCATGCCTGACCGCGTAAGGGTGCAGAGCTGCCATGCCTGTGAGTTTTAGATGGATGGATGGACGGACGGATGGATAGATGATTGATAGATAGGTAGATATGGAAAAATGATAAATAAGTGATGGGTGGATAGAAAGATGGATTGATGAGTAGATGGATGGGTGGATAGGTGGATGGATGGATGGATAGATAGGTAGTNATAGGTAGATAGGTAGTGAAGGATGGTAAATAGGTGATGGGTGGATAGAGGCTAGATATTCATCTGAACCCCTAGTGGCGTGACTAGGAAATGCCATGACGTACCATGGGATTCTGTCTTTACTGTGAACTGGAGAACACCAGAGAGTCTTTCCAAAAGGGGAAAAGGAAGAATTCACGTTGGCAGAGGTTATTTCTTTGCTAGGAAATCGTAGCCCTGCCAGAGTTTAATTGCCTCCATTTTTATCAAATGGTTAGACACAAGTACATATTTTCGATCCTCAGGACACATTGGCAGATCTCTGCAGGCACGGTGCTGCTGACGGCTCCGTTCCTCTCTTGCCGAACCCCCCCACCCCCCGCCCAGTCTCTGTTATTTCAAGATGCTTCCCTTCCGAGAGGACCACTTAGGATTTCAAGTTGGTTATTGCAAGGGCTTAAAGACAGAGCCTCGTTTGGCCTATTATCGAACAGATGGGATGTGCGTGCAGCCTTGGCGACTTCGTAGTCATTTCTGTAACTAAAATTTGTGTTATCTTTAGGACTAATGTCTTAAATTTGTGATTTTATTTGATTCTTTATTCGCCAATTTGAATGTTATGGTTGATTACAAGTACATAATAAGACCCTTTCTGTGATTGGCGTTTTCATTTTTCTGGGTAAGTAGAGTGCCTCTTGATGTGTTTTCAGTTGTCTTCCCTTTCCCCCCGAATTCCCTTTCACTGGTCCTTCTGTACACACGCTGCCGGGGTGTCTCGGGGGGACCGGCGTCTCCTTGTTCATGTTTCAGACTTGAAAGTAGTATTCAAATGCAGCCGTATTTTACAGATTGGCAATTTTGCTATAATTAAGCTTCATGAATATGAAGATTCTTGTAGAATTCCCACGATGCCCCATGGTGCGGATTTGCAATAAAATTCCTTCTCAGCTCACTGTGCCCTATTAGAGTGTCAGTTTGGCTCAGCGGCAGCATGATGCTTACTCTTAGGAAGGGCACACCACATATTAGATCATTTTTAAACCTTGGCAGAAGTGGTCGGAGAGGCACATTTGTTCTCAGGGCTTGACCAAAAAAAAAAAAAGAAAAAAAAAAAAAAAAATCAATGTCTTCATAGATCCGGGGATATTCAGAAATTAAATGCTAAAGTTATGGACCTGGGAGGAGGTGACATTTGTGGAATGGCCTGTGCTGTGTTTTCTTCTGCCATGGTTGGCTTTGTCCCTGCAAAATCTCGGAATGAGCCGACGTCTCCTGGACAGCAAGGAGACTCTTCTTCCTCCTGGATGGCTCTTCTGTGACAGCTCCCAGCAGGGAAGCCCCACCTGACCAACTTGTTCCCAGAAAGTGGCATCTTCTGAATCGGGGACCCCTGCTGGCTTGTTCTTGTTGATTTATTTACTTTGCAAATCGGTGATACATTCATAATCCCAAACTCAAGAAGTATTTTAAAATGTACCTAGAGGAAATTGTAGTCCCACTGCAGACCCTCAGCCTAACTCCCAGGTGTGCGTACCCCACCCTCAAGGAGGTACCCGTTGTCATTCCCATTCATTTGTTTTCTGTCCTTCCAGAAAATTCCTCCTGCATACCTAAACAAATACAGATGTGCTGCTTTGTCCCACTAGTGTTTACCCATCAGCATGGCATCAGCCCTGGGGCAGAGCACTCCCTAATCTAACTGCCACATTCTAGAAGGCATCTCTCTGTCTGTCCGGCGGGGGGGGGGGGGCTCCAGGACATAGAGCTGTGTTGTTTGAGGACAGTCCCTCAGCTGCTTCTCTGCGTCTTTCCTGTTCTCAGCCGAAAATAAAACCCTGGACTTCATCCATTTCACTTTATTTTTTTTTCTTACCGCTTGAAAGGCACTTGAACTAGCCCCCTGATGTTGCTTTTAACATCTCTAACATTTTAAAAAGAGTTGTACTCTGGTTTCTTTGCTTTTATTGTCTGTGAAAATGGCCCGAATAATTAGGCCAACAGAGAATTGCATCTTAAGGGCTAATTATTGATGTATTCCTCATGTCAGCCCGAAAGTAACCTCCAGGGACAGAAGATGAGGTGGGGCCTCCCTGCCCATCTCGCTTCCCATGACTCTGTAGGCTTTGCTCCAGCCAAGATCACGCCAAGGTGATTTACACCCTCCACTGTGGTTCAGAAAGATAACCATCCATGTGTACCTAGCAAATCCACTCACTCCTGCACGAAACTTCCTTATGATGCAATATTTGGCTAAAACAGAGTTGCTCAGAAACCTTTAAAATGTTTTATTAAGCAATACAAATTTTTATTAATAAGATTTTATTTGATTTTTTAAATAGTGGCTTCTCATTTTTTTTGCTCGACCAAACATTTGGGGGGTGCCATACTTGCATTAAGGGGTTCTGTAAAGCAGCGTTTCCTAGGTGGCCGGCATGTAGTACTTTCAACTTGGATCTGCATTAGCTAAAATAACATAAGGGACATCCCAGCCTCACCGCCTTACTCAAACTGAGCTGAAAGGGTACTGTTGGTGTCTATCACCTGCTTTCCTCCCATGGGAGTGGAGTGGCCAGGCTGGCCGTTTTGTCCCCATGCAACATGTAATTAAACTCCAGCCTTTAAATTGCCAACCTTAAAGACAGCGAGGAAGAAAAATGATGTTCTCGCCTATTCATTGTCTCGAGGTGGAAGCCACTACAGAAGTGTCCCAGAAACGTGGCAGGGGGAGAGCACAAAATGCTCCATCCTGAGCCACCGCAGGCTTGTGTCGACAAGCACTCTTTGTATGGAAGCGTCTAGCAGCGCGGTTCAGCTTTCCCTGTCAACTTGAGGCCGGGGCGAGGAAAGAACACACAGAGCCCGCGTGATAGCACGGCTTCTAACGGAGCAAGTGACTAGAGCTTTTGCTCAGGCACAACGGGGCTTGGCTACGAGGTGTGCCAGAACACATGGAAAGTTTTCACATCAGGACCTTCAAGGGACTTGGGAGGAGCCTGGAAGTCATTGGCGTTCGTGCATGAACATAAAATAGAAACTCTAAAAAAGGATAGAAGGTAGCCTTTAAAAGAGGGTAAAGAGGACAAATGAAACAAGAGTGGTATTTTACCTTCCTGACGAAGGGAACAAGTGAGAGGCATAATCTTTAAACCTCTGGTTTCTGGCAGAATGTCGATGGGTGTGTGGGGTGTCTGGGGCTGTGCACTGCATAAACGGAGGAGCCAGAGTCTCCGTCCTCCTCCAACTGCTTCAGAGCCTGCTTAAACCAGTGATCACATAGTGCAAACATGGATTCCTGTGGTTATCTCCCTGTCTGGACTGAGCACCTCAATGGCAGAGATGGTGATTTCATTCCTAAGGCATCTGAACGCTCGGACCAGATTCTGGTCCTTACTAAATGCGATCAGCAGAGTAATTGGCCCCAGAGATGCCCATGTGCTCATTTCTAGGACCTGGGACAGTGTTAGCTTACACACTGAAAAGGACTGAAGATGTAATTAAGGCTCTTGAGATGGGGAGCATACCCTGGATTATGTCGGGGGGGTCCCCTGTAATCACAAGGGTCCAGGGAAAGAGGAGGCGGTAGGGTCAGACTCAGAGGGATCCGAGGTGAGAAAGACCCTACTCACCATTGCTGGCTCTGAAGATGGAGGCAGGGGCCACGAGCCAGGGACTGTGGACAGCCTCTTGAGGTTGGGAAAGTCAGGGAACAGACTTTCCCTAGGAGCCTCCAGAAGGAGGAGCCCTGCCAACACCTTGATTTTAGCCGGTGAGACCCATGTACGAACCTGACCTCTAATTCCGTAAGACGGTAAATTGGTGGGTTTTTTTTTTTTTTTAAGATTTTATCTATTTATTCAACAGAGACAGCCAGCGAGAGAGGGAACACAAGCAGGGGGAGTGGGAGAGGAAGAAGCAGGCTCATAGCGGAGGAGCCTGATGTGGGGCTGGATCCCATAACGCTGGGATCACGCCCTGAGCTGAAGGCAGATGCCCAACCACTGTGCCACTCAGGCACCCCAAGGTGGCGTTTTAAGCCAGCACGTTTGTGGTCGTTTGTCACACCTGCCATGGGAAGCTAATAAATACAGTGAGCAGCCGAGGTGGACGGGAGCGAAGCGATGCTGGAGACGCTGTCCTTGCCCTTGCACCCATGCTGGAAAGGCAAAAACACGCCTCCACGGACTCCCATCTGGAAACCCTCATCTATTGACGCTGTTAAACGGGCTTTGTCTTGCTTCTCTGGTGTGTGTTCACTTCCTGATAGCCTGTGCGACTTGTAAGGGAAAACAAATCCATCTTTACCAACCTTGGGACTACTGTCTAGGTGATCGGGTCAAAAAAGGAACCTGTGTACTGAGTCTGCCCGGCGTACGTGGGGCTTCCTCCTTGCGGGCAGGGCACAACAACACTGGTAAACGTTGCCTAAGTGCCGTCACCCTGGCAAGGGGAGAAGCCTCCTTGCGCACCTAGCCAAAGCACTTGGTGATGAGGAGTGGAAATGTGGCCTCTGGCATCATGCGAAACGTTTTGGGTGCGCGGTAAGTGCTTGGAGCTGCTCGGATGAAAATACAGCCTCCCCCAAGGGGGAGGTTTGTTTTCCCTATTTGACTTCTGGAAGCACTGCTGGTCAAAAGAACAGAAGGGCCCCAGCCATGATTTTGTGGCTCTGCGTGAGATGATTCTGCATTTCTGCGCTTCTCCGGGCCCCGGTAAGTTGTGTTCTTTCTCTGCTGGGCCGCTCATCCCTGCTGTCCAAGCCTGGAGTGCGGGAAGTGGAAAAGGCCACCTCTGAACGTGGGGCAGACAGCATCTCCCTCTCCAGTGCTCTCAGGCAGGTGGTGCCGTCGGGCAGGACGGGGAGGCAAAGTGAGGTGCTCCGGAGAGCGTCCGGCCTGGCCAGCGGGGCCCTGGGCTCAACAGCGGCTCCCTTTGGAGACACCATGGTGGCGGCCACCTCTCATGTGGAGCTTCCAGACCACATGTTTTGCTACCATTGCTTAGCATCGTTTGCGTGTGTCGTTCTCATTTCTACGTGGTTCTATTGGGGTTTCCTTGCCAGGGCCAAAGGGACCGTATATTCCAAGCAGGCATTCAACTGATATACAATGACGTGTTATAAATTTTTAAAGTTTATTTTATTTTTTATTTTTTTAAGTAGGCTCCATACCCAGTGTGGAGCCCAGTGCAAGGCTTGGTCTCACAACCTTTAGATCAAGACCTGAGCTGAGATCAAGTGTTGGACACTTAACCAACTGAGCCACCCAGGTGCCCCTAAATATATTTTTAAAAATTCCTCTGTACCATTTGTTTGTATTTATGTATTTATGGTTTGCAGAGAGAGGGGAACTCTCTTACACTGTTGGTGGGAATGCAAGCTGGTGCAGCCACTCTAGAAAACAGTACGGAGGTTCCTCAAGACGTTGAAAATAGAGCTACCCTACGACCCAGCAATTGTACCACTGGGTGTTTACCCCAAAGATACAGATGTAGTGAAATGAAGGGACACATGCACCCCAATGTTCATAGCAGCAGTGTCCACAATAACCAAACTATGGAAAGAGCCGAGACGTCCATCGACAGCTGACTGGATGAAGAAGATGTGGTTCATATACACAATGGAGTATTTCTCAGCCATCAGAAAGGATGGATGCCTACCATTTACATCGACATAGATGGAACTGGAGGGGATTATGTTGAGCGAAATCAGTCAATCAGAGACAATTACCATACTGTTTAACTCATATGTGGAACATAAGAAACAGCGCAGAGGATCATAGGGGAAGGGAGGGAAAAGTGGATGGGAAGTCTTCCATACCATTTAGCAAACAGATAGTCTACTTATTAAGAGTACAAAGGATCTAATGGCATTGCCCTGTGGAGGCCATGGAGGTGGTGAGGACACGGCAGCGGGGATGTTTGGGATGTGGACAGGGGTAGAGGTTAGAGACAGGGGAAGCATGATGCCTCTGCTGCTCGGGGGTGGTGCTGAGATGGTGGGACAGTGAACAGGGGAGGGGCTGAAGGCCGTGGAGGGGAACGGGGATTGGGGTCAAGACATTGGTCCGTGAAGTCCAGACCACGTGGAAACTGCTGGCACCCAGGGCCCATCTCTGCAACCAGGTGCAGGGGCCCAAAGACTATCTGCCTTGTGGGGAAGTCAGGAAAGTATCTGATGCCAAATCACAGCTCATCGTTCGGCGGTGACAGAAGCAGCAAACACTCACATCATCAATTTCTAAAATCTGAATTATAGGAACTATTTGGTAAACAGTTGGTGCTACAGTTTCAGTCATCCGCTGGGTAGTTGTGGTGAGTGCCAGGGTGTGCAGACATATGTAGTCAGGAAGAAACGGCGGGGGAAAATGTCGAATTATTTCATTTCATTAATGAGTTGTGGTGCTGGACAGGTTGTTGAATACGTTAATATAACCCCTGGGAATCTGTGCAGTGCAGTAGTTACTGACCCTTCTGCTCTCCTTTTTCAAAATCCTATTTTTTTATTGTTGCAAGAATGCAAAATATACCACTTTTGACATTGTTGTTTTTCCATTTATTTTTTTTTCTCCATCTGGACATGTTCTCTTGCATGTACCAACTTAACTCATCTTACTTCTCTAGGTAATGTCGACGTCTTTCCCTCCCCTTATGTGGGACATTAGTGCCCACTCATCCTCACTATTTGGCACTTTCAGTGTGCAAGACACATGGGTGGATCGTTCAGGGCATCTGGACATTTACACACCGCTGGGTGATGCTCATTGTCTCACTCTTCAGGCAGATGCATGAGATCATATAAACCAGCCACGGTTTGGTTGGGTTGAAAGTCCTAGGGTTTCTGAGTCATGAAATGGAAAATAGCTGTCCCTTAGTGTAATCTGAGGAGTTTTGAAGGTAAGAAGTTTCAGAAGGATTATTTTCAATGGGCGTGACTTGTTAAGTGACATATAGTTTACAGTCTCACTATACCAAAGGTTCTGTCTTACAACTAGGCTGGCACTATTAATTCTTTGTACTGGCCTAGCAATTTTACCATTTTAGGTAAGGAAACCAGCCCTTGGGCAATGTGATGGGATTTCTTGGAGGTCAGTCATATTTATTTAGCAATAACAAAAACTTACATAAAATTCACCATAATACGTGAAATGTTACTTTGTATTATTAATCTAAAACTGATGTCTGATTGGATTTTTTTGAACTGTTAGATTGGAAACATTTAATGGGCTACTTATGACTATTTTCTTAAATATGTCTGATAGAGAAAAAAGATTCAAAATCACTTTGCAGAAGTAAGGGTATGATTATCGGAGAAGCAGTATGTATACACATAGGGACTAAGGCAGAGATTGTTGCATTTATAATCTAGGAGCAAATTGATTGGCCTTTCTAAGCCATAATTATAGTGTACACATCTTTAGGCTGATGTCAGTCTTGTGAATTTTAACAGCTCCTACAGTGCAGAAACCAATAAAGTGATAATTATAGGATTGGAAAACTTACCTTCACAATAATATATTAGCATCGCCCAGTGAATATTCATGGCTTGAACTTTTCCTCCTTTAAAAAGCCAGAGCAAAGTTTAACTGACTTTGTGTCTTTAAAGTGTTCTAGATTCTCAGTGAGCATGCGCATAGCTAAGAGCAAAGGGAAGCTTTGGAAGAAGACCCAGGGGCTGGGCGGGGGTGCAGCCCCCTATCACTAGGGTGCACCCCCCTATCACTAGGGTGCACCTGGATGTATGACTGTGAGCGGTGGGGAGGGGGACACTGAGCCGCTCAGAAGCTCTGGTGGGGCCTCGGGCACAGTCCAGTTTTACCTGGAGAGTTTGGAAGGGACTCGAAAGAAGGATCAAAGTTTTCATGCTCTGGCCTTCGGAGCGGGCATGGTAGCCCCCCTGAAATTCAACCACCTGCTAGCTCGCAGGTCCTGTGTTTATTTCATGTTCCATTTTCCCTGTAATCCTTTCTGCTTGCTCGTCTTTTCTCGTGGATGTTTTACGTTTGAGATCACTATTTCTGTCGTCTCTAAATATTTCATCCAAGGAAGGAAAACTAGCATGAACTCGGAGGAAAGAAGCAGAGTTTGGAGGAAGTTCACTGGGCACAGAACTGACTCTAGACCAAGCCGATGACTCATTATTTCTCTTTGGGAACAAGAAATCAGAAGTTAGGATATCAGGTGAGCACCTCCTTCTTTCGCTGACTTGCCAGGTAGTTAAGTTCTAGCCTTACGCTCGGCCATGGGTCTCTCTCTTCGGTCGTGCTGCTTTTCCCAGCCGACCTCCTTCCTTGGCTGGAACGGAGCTGTGGCCCTGGATCCCCAGCCTCCTCCTTGACAAGGGTCTCTGCAGCTAACACAGCGAATTTCATGGCCCGGAGCATACACGGTGGTAACAGACGTGCAGTTTTCATTATGCATTATCCACTCTGGACCCTTTTCATTCTGTGGAGGACTGATCTTTCACATCACAGGGCTGCTCAGATAACCCATTGCTTTGGAATATCCCATGAACAAACAACATATTCTTTCATTTAAGTGGCGTTTTCTTTCCTTCTTCCCTCCACCCTGCTCCTTCCCTGGGAATTACCTTTAGTTTACCAAGAATCCATGATAGATACACTTTCAGGTTAAATGGTTCCTTTTTTAAAAAGCTAAATTGAGTTGGATGTAAAAGCGAATGGGATAAATGACCAACGTGATAACCACGTGGTGTGTAGGCCCTTGACCCGATACCGCCAAACGTGACCATGTTTTGCCCAGACAGAGAAAAGGCTACAGGCTTACCACACGAAAGAGGAAGGGGGGCACTTTGTGGTCTTGCCCAATGACTGTGAGTTTTGGGGGCTCCTCCTCCCTACTCGTTCTTGCTTTATTGGTGGAGATGAGCTGACGGAGTGAGTACCTTCCATGGGACAGCATCGGAGCGTCATGGGATTCCATAAATGGGGACCTGCTTCCATCTCATTGTTCTTCGTGATTCAGCTAACGGCCTCCTACACTCCAGCCAAATTTCATCTTTGTGTATTACCATCTTTAATAAAATCTTTTGCTCTTGCTGTGTGATTGACACGGCTTTTCATCAGGGACTTCGTATTCGGTAACTGTGTCTTTGTGGCTCCGAACGCCTGTGTCACGTATTAAATCACCCAAACCACAGGAAACCATGTGGATTGTGATTCCTGTGCTCGACAGTTTCCTTAACTGCTGTAGCTTCCAGGACGTCAAACAACCCACCAGAGAAGGAAGAAAGTGGGCGATATTAGGGAGAAGAGCTGTAGAAAGAGAGTACATAAATTCTTCAGGAAAGACTCCATTATGCTGTTATGCTAGGAAGATGTCCTTGGCCTGACAGCTCCTACCGTGTGTTTCTATGGCCAAATCTGGAAGAAAATGAAGCCGCCCCCACCATGTATCCTTATTTGTACAATGTAATGAAAGAGTGTGAGGGTCTGGCTTTTAGTTCCTTCAAAAACAATTTGGTAAATTTTGAAGTATTTTAACATCTATTTTTGAGTGAAAAAATATCATCAATCCCTTCAGATTATAAATTGTGTGTCCCATTTGTTCCAAGATTTTCATGCTTATACATGCACTTGTGAGGGTCTTCTCTACAGACGAATGGCCCCAGTCTTGCCCTAAACTCTACTTGCTGCACTGAGAGCTGAGTTTGGCTTTACACTCTTATTAGAAAGGCTTGGCTTGTTCATCCATCCAGAAAGCAGTCACTGAGCATGTACTGTGTGGTGGCTTTGCTCCTTCTGTCAGGCTGTGAGATAGAAGCAGAGCTCTGCAAGCACCCACGTTCTGAGTCTCCACTGTGGACCAGCCGCATCAGAACCTCTGGGCTGGGCCTTGGGAAATTGGGAGTTCAACGAAGTCCAAAGTCCACAATGATTTTTTTTTAACTTTATTTTTTCCCAGTTTGATTAAGACATCACTGCCATCCATCGCTGCCTTGGTTTAAGGTGGACAGTGTGTTGGTTTGATGATGTGTGCTGTGAAATGATCAGCACAGCAGGCTTCAGGAACAGCCACCACCCCACACAGACACAAGAGAAAGAAAAGAAAGAAAAGATGTCTCTTTGTGATGGGAACCCTTAGGATCTCTCCACAGCTTTCCTGTATGTCGTGCAGTGGTGTAAGCCGTACTCATCACATTGGGCGTTGTGTCCCCAGCATGTACTATGTCATAACTGTAAGTCTGTACCCATGGACCACCTCCCTCCAGTGCCCCCTTCCATCACCCCCGCAATGATTCGTATGGACCGTGAGCCTCAGAGTGTCAGCAGAGCAGATGTGGACCGAAGGGAGCATGTTTTAGTTTGCTTGGGCCGTCGGAAAAGCATAGCACAGACTTGGTGGCTTAAACAACTGACATGTATTGTCTCATGGTCTTGAGGCTGGACGTCCAAGGTCAAGTTGTTGGCAGGGCTGGTTCCTCTGGAGGGCTCTCTCCTTGGCTTGTCGACAGCCGCCTTCCTGGTGCCCCTTCCTTTGTGTGCATGCCCCTGGTGTCCCTCCACGTGCTCAAGTTACCTCTTCTGATAAGCACATGGTCAGATTGTATTATGACCCACTCTAATGCTTCATTTTATCTAAACTCTTTGAAGTCTAGATTCCACAGATGGTCACATCCTGAGGTGCTGGGGTCAGGACGTCGACCTATGAATGGGGGATTGTGGATCCAGTTTAGCCCACGACAGGGCAGAAGCTTCTGCCGTTGACTGAATTGGCTGCATTCCTAACTGGTGTTTTCATCTGCTCTGTGGAATGCTAGTCGATGGTCTGTGGATATGGTTTTCTCACCCGAGAGCTTCACGGTTCTGTTACGACTCTCAGAATTGCTCCCAGGGAGGCTCGTGCAACTGAATTGAACCCAGGGTATCTCAGGCTATTGGAGCATGAGCCGCTGGCGTTTGTAAGCTTGCTATTGATAACACATTGCTCATTTGTAAAATATGTTCTCTCTCCGAGTTAGGGAAAATAAAACAAGAAGTCAGGCCCCCGATTAAAGGCCACCCAGGTGTGAGTTAGGGGTGAGAATACCAACTTGTTTTACTTAATTTAAAATATTGAAAAATATTAAGTATCTCTTTTTTATGCAGTAGCCAGCATGCACATCCAACCCAGATAGATAGGAGCTGCATTTAAGAATAATTTTATTATATTCATCCCCGTATGTCTCCATCTACACATCCATCTACTCACCATCCCCTGGAAAACATTTTATTCTACTCCAGATTTTGCTACAGGCCAGACACACAAGACAGCCCTAATCTATGCACTCACAGAGCCCAGAGTCCAGGCTCCAGGCTCTTAACAGAGCAAATACAACCCCCTCGCTGGCTCTCTGGGAGGCCTCTGGCACTGTGACCCCCAGGCTCATGGCAGGTGTACCAAGGTCACAGGAGAGCTTGTAAAATGGCTTCCTCTGGGACTCATCATTCATGTCCAGAAACACCGTCTCTTGTGAGTGAGGGTGGAGACTGAGATTCTAGAATGTAGCTACCTACTATTTCAACTCTCATGGCTTTGAATGGGAACTTCCCCCCATAGCTCCGCCCTTCCCTGCCATCCGCCCCCACTGCAGTGCTCTTCCCTGGGTCATCTCTTCATCCTGTATACCAGCAGTGGCCTCTGCTCCACTGTGAGGCCCACTCAGTGTCTAAAGCCAATGTAGACATTTTCATCTCTGAGTTCCTTCTGGGTTGTGGAGTCCAACAGACAGGGCTCAGCTGTGTCATTCCAAGACTGTGTGACCCTGGGCAAATGACTTCACCTCTCTGAGCCTCCATTGTCCCATCCAAGAGCCCAGATGTGAATAATAATCATTATATTGTAAAGACGCCATAAGGATAACTGAGAGGACATGTATAAATCACTCTGGGCAATATTGGTGCATAGTAGGCCCACTGGAAATGGTACGTTCTCCCAGGATGTGTGCCGGCATTGCATTTTGCTACCTCCTGTTATCCTCTGGCTCAAAAGAACAACAACAACAAAGATTAACAAAAAAGGAAAAACAAAGAAGGTGAACCATTAAAAGAAAACCCTGCAAAATGTTGATCTTTTTTTTTTTTCTCCAAGTACATTATAAATTCAGTCAAAGGAGCAACTTTGCACTTTGTTTCTGTTCTCACGTTGTCTCGTGAAACATTTGGCACATATTAGATGGTTAATACATATTATCAAAGGGACTCACCCTGAAAGCATACCGCAATGAGGCTGACATGGTGGTGCTAGCGTTGGGAATTTGGGAATGTGTATTCCCAAGGTTGCGCTCACCTCTCCAGTTTAAGTTTGTACAACATCCTTTATCACTTGATGCCATATAATATATGGGCATGCTTTGAAAACTGATATTATTATTTATCATTTTCAAGGGTCATAGTAGTGATTCAACTATAATAATATTTTTTGCTACTGTGTATCTTTGAAACACATATTAACTGGGCTTTTACCAATCTGTAAGTATCTCTGTTTCAGAGCAGAAAAATCTACTGAATTGGAACGAAATAAGTTCTTTTTTTAAAAAGATTTTATTTATTTATTTATTTATTTACTCACTCAAGGGGGAGAGAGAGCCTGCAAATAGGGGGAGGGACAGAGGGGGAGGGAGAGGGGTAACGAATCTCAAGGTGACTCTGTGGTGAGTGCAGAGCCCCATGTGGGGCTCTGTCTCATGACCCTGAGACCATGATGGAGAGCTGGATGGGTAACTGACTGAGCCACCCAGGGGCCCCAGAACCAAATAAATTCTTATCCGAAGTCTTGAGATTATTCTAGAACTTCACTTCTAGATATTTTCAATTTGTACTAAGTCTTTTGTGATACTTATTTAAAAGAAGAGAAGGAAAGCCATGGCCTCTGATGACCGAAAGGAAACAGCTAAAGTAAGAGAAGCATTCTGGATGTTTCCACTGAATGACCGTCTCCTTGACTGAAATAGGACCTGTCCAGTGGTGGCTAACACATGAAACATGACCCCCTTCTGAGCATCTGGAGGAAGAGGAAGCATCCTCGAATACTTAATCAAGATACCTTTTCCTCCAAGTAGCTCGCGTGTCTTTCCTGCCTTGCCCTTTTCGTGTCCAGCACCTGGGGCGTTGTGGTGACGCAGCCCCCGAGACGTAACGTGGCTTCCTGGATGCATCGTACCCACGTGCCTCACCCTCTGTTCATCTCAGGAGGAAGACCCTTTCATGTTTCATCCAGGCAAGAGGAGAACCAAGCACTGACTTACACATACACAGCTCCGTGCCCTGAGCTCCCTTACGTGTTCCCTGGGCGAGTGTCTTAGGTGAGGGTGGGTTTGCTCTCCTCTGCAAGCCCTGGGGCTCCCCGCACTCCTGCTCTTCCCCTGAGCACGGGGGCGTGGCTAATAGTGCCTGCTGACATTTCTTTCAGAAAGTGGAAATGTTTTCCTAGATTGCTTTTACATACTGTTTGAAAACGTTGGAGAAGTTCTCAGCAGCTTATCCAACATTTCCTCTCCTAGAGTGTGTGTGTGTGTGTGTGTGTGTGTGTGGTATATGTGTATATTGTGTGTGTGTTGTGTGTGTGTGAGAGAGAGAGGTGTGTGTGGTATGTACGTATTTGTGTGAGTGCAGCATGTGTGCAGTGTGTGTGTGTTTTGTGCATGGTGTGTGTGGCCTGTATGTGTGTGGCATGTGTGTATGGTGTGTGTGCTGTGTGTGTGTGTGTGTGTGTGTGTGTGGTGTGTTTTGGGGTGGGAAAGGCAGGGGAGGCAGGGACAGAGAAAAGGGAGAGCTATTTGATCTGTTCTTTTTCTGCCTTCTTCCTCTCCTGATAAACCTTTCGGATAGTTATACAAACGACTAACAGCAGATTGGGTTCTTGCATACACAGAAAGTGTCTACACCAATCTCTCCCACCACACCTTCTCTTCCTTCTGTCTTGGGCTCCCCTTTGCCTTAACAACTGGCTTCCTAGAAGACCCAGCCCCCACGGCTCCCGCGTATGCATTCGTCAGTCATTGGCCAGCCGTGAACCGAACTGACTTTCTTCCTAGCTTTACATTACTGACTTCCTCTAGTACATTTCTAGTGTAAATCGTACAATGCACTTTACAGGAGAATGAAGATGCGGATGGCTATTCCCCTCTTTCCCTCATTTACAGGAAGCTGCGGGTCAGGGAGGGGAGGTTTAGGGTGCAGAGACCAGAGTGCACTCCGGGGATCTGATCTGTCTGACTCCTGCTGATCCTGGAACCGCTTGCGTAAGCCCCGGGTGTAGCAAGCTGCAGCATCCCCTGAAAGAGAAAAGGCGGCTTTGCTTCCGGCTCTGCTCTCCCTTGCACCCCTCCCACATTCTTCTGCCACTTGCATTTCTCAGCTTCCCTCTTGATGGCTGCTCTGAGGCAGGTTGGCTCCAGTCGCACACTTAGCCCTGCTTTGCATTCTGCATACTGCTAGCAGCACAATCAGAGGCTCATTAAGGGAACTAATCAATTCCGTGCGCCGCACTAGCTCGGCAGATCACCACACAGGCAGAGCCATTAGCAAGCCGGGGCATTAACACATGGCATTTCCATGAATCGATACGGAGCCCGTGTAGAACAAGCCGGCTGTGGGTTTTTTCTCCCATTAAGAAAAACTGAAGCCAGAAACAACTTTTCAGATGTTTTCAAGTATGTGTTGTAGGAAGGGGAAAACATGTGTTTTTTTTTTTCTTGCAAAATCATGCTTTTTTGTGGGCCAGTCATGGACGGGGATGGCTTTTATTTCTCCTGGGACTGTGTCATCAACCAGGGCTCAGAATTTGGAGTTTCACCCTTAGCAATCATGATTCACAAAACAGTTTTAAAGCATCACACACACACACACACACGCACGCACACACACAAACTGTACCAGTGGAGAACACATTATTTTACATATGGGGGCTTACTCTAAAATAGATACCATTTTTAAGATTAGCTAAAAGCTGTGTTCAAGGGAAGATAATCTGGCATGGGCTCTTCTGTCACTAGTATTTCCTTTAAAATAGTACCGTTTTTTCACCACAGATATTAAAAATTAATAATGCCAGCTAGAAACATGGTTGCCGAAAATGAATTCAAGTGTATTTCCCCGCTGGTGTAATCAGTACTGCGGACACCTTGTCAGTAACGTCAACGTAAATATCACAGGATCTTAACACTGAAGTCACTTATGCTGAAGGGCTTCAGAGGGAAATTTGAGTAAGGAACTCAGTATTATTGTTTACTGGACAATGTCTATTAAGTTGTTTTACAAGGGTGGGAAGAAAATAGACTTTTCATTCTAAAATCCATGAAAACAATAGCCATGCTATGTTCTGCATTATATGCTTTGTTCCAGACACAGGTGAATTTCTGCTTTCCTTGTGCACTGACCACACCAGGAGTGAGTGGAGGGAGGTGGGGTCTGTGATGACCTGAATAATTAGTATACATGAAATGCCCTTCTGAAGAGCCGTCATGAAAATGAAAGCTGCCTCCCAGTATTTTAAGGATACTTACATCGTTTCAATAGGATCTAAAATGAGTTCTATCCGTATAGATCAGAAGGAAGGGCCTCCGTCTATTTTTAAAAAATACCCAACATTCATATTTTTCATATTTTTCTAGCCTGTAATTACTCTTAATCAAAGTACAACAAATAGTAAACAGTAAAAATGAAATAAATGTGGTGACAGTTTGCCAATAACGAGGAGAGAATGTTCCATCTGTCTAGCCGCGAGTAAAATGGGTGTAATTACTGCTCATTTTTCTCGTAATTGCTGAGTTATTAGTTAAAGCTTACACCCAACTGGTGTACAGTGAGTACTACCCATTCCCTAATTACACCCCAGCTTTGCCGAGCTTCAAATCAGGGAACACAAGAGCCCAGGAAACGACCTGAATTAACCCTGAGTGCTTGCATAGCACTGTGACTGTCTGTTTAATTTGAATGTGATAAACTCCCAGTTCCTTTGCCACCCAAATATTAAACCACAGTGCTTGCTATTCTGTTTTGAATTACAATTTATTTTTGGCCCATCGTCTTGAGTCCATTTCCAGTGACAAGCTGATGAGGTTATTGTCGCTAGAAATGATCCAAGCCGACTTCCCCCTTTGCATCGTATGTGTTACAGTTACACACAGTTTATTTAAATCACAGGGTTAGAGTCCCATCTGGTTATTGAGGAAATTCCACTTGAAAGTTCAGGATTACACGTGGGTGGTAATGCCTGACAGTACAGATTACGTAGCGGGGCATGTAGAGAAAAGAAGACTCTTCCTGGATCATTCCTGTTTAATCAAATCGGACAATGAGCGCAAATATAGCTGCGATTTATTTATTCTTCTAAGACATTGTCTTCTCTCTGAGGTTCACGTAAGAAAGACTAAGCTCAGTTACGTTCTCATCAGAAAAAGGAAGTCTGTAGATACCTTTGCCTATGACTATTGTAGTTAAGAGTGGATTTTTCTGGGTTAATTCTATCCGAATCCCTCTTTCGGTCTAAAAGTCACCATTACTCCCTTTGGACAAAGACAGTGTTTGAGTGACGAAGATAGACTTGATCTGTATTGATCACTGGGGTCTTGGGGCGTTCTTAATGAAACCTGACTGGGCAGCGTGCTTCTGAGAACAGGAATGACAGGAACATTTATTTGAGGGGTGTATTCTCAAGCCATGGGGTATTTGTTGAATAAGATGCTATGCAAAGAAACCATGAGATTTCTAGGCGAAAATCTCCAGATTGGAGTGATGTCTCTTTTCTTAGCAAGTCATTCCAGTTACAGAGGAAGAGACAATGGAAATATACCACATTGTGTTCATTTCATTCCCCTTAGCCTAAAAAGATAGCAGGGCATAATTTTTTGTGTTAGAGATACAACTCTGAAAAAAAGAATCGCTATGGTAAAATTTGGTGTGGAATGTTCCCTGGTGTAAACCTCACACTTTTAGAAAGAGGGAAGATGAGGAAGGGCCTTAGTGGTTATTAGAGAACCTAAAATCAAAGAATCAAAGTCATTTCCATTCCTGGCTGCAGGAGCAGCAAATCCCACCCCCCATCCCCCACCTCTCTCTGCAGAAGAGAGAGAATATTTAACCTCTTGGTTGAGATAAGCTGGTGAAAATCATGGAACTGTATTTTAACAATCTTCATTCTAAGCCCCCGAGACCTGCAGTATCCCAGATCCTTCTGAGCTCCGCATAAATGTCTTTGCTGCTGGATCGGGAGTGCATTACGCATAATCCTTTGGTTGTGCTCGCCAGCTGGGGAGCAGAGATAGGGAATGTTGGGGGTTTTCAGCTTTAAAATGGTGCCAATGCTTCACCCAAAAGCCGGGAAATGAAATGAGTATTTGCATAATCTATCAGAGTTTCTCAGCTTTCTTTCCATCTCCTTATCACGATTAAAAAAATCTATTAAGAGAATATTAGAACAAAATGTATTTTCCTCTTCAGAGAATTCATTTTGCCTCTGTCTTTGGTCCTATAGGGCTTTTCATTTGTTTTAATTTTTTATGCAGGTTTTTTTTCTTTGTTCCTAATATTCTTTGTTTGAGTCAACAGCATGTTTGAGGTCAATTCTTTTGGCCTGAAGACTTAGTTTTGAGCTGTCTTAAAATTATTATCTAAAAGGCTCCTAAATAAATCGAAGTGTGGGCATTGTGGTGTCTTATCTCCTGGAATTGAAATAGAGGAACCAAAATTCACTGTGTCAATGGCATTTTAATTCCATGTTAATTTGTCGCATTTCCTTAGAAGAAACCTTGGTGAGGTTGGTTCTTATGGAATTGAAAGGACTCCTCCTGGGTTGTCCACCATCCTGTCAGTCAGGCACACACTCAAACACACAGACCTCCCCCCCACACACACTCAGACGCGCACACTCATACATGCACACCAACACACACTCAGACACACATGCTCACTCAGGACATACAGATGAACGCACATTGGCACATACACACACTACACACACACACACACACACACACACACACACACACACACACAACACACGACTCTGAAGGCATTAAGCCTTCTTTCTAGATTCTGGGTTGCTAAGGCCACTGGCCAGCCTGCCTCCCTCACTCCCTCTCTCTTTCTCAGTTAGATTATTTTCATTAACTCTGTTTTCTAAATCTTCCCTTTAACTTCTTAGCAATTTGCAGTCTAGATGGACCATCACGCCGAAACTGCTCTCTTACGGTCACCGATGCCTGTTTAATTGCGATTTGGTGGTGGCCTCGCTGCTGGCCCTCCCTTGAGCGACTGGCCTTGTTTGCTGTCCCACCCTTCTCCTCCCGATAGCCCTCCCGCCCTGTCTCTCTTCTGTCCTCTCCCTTGATCTTCTGGGTTGCCCCTTCCTTGGGTGGGATTCCTCTCCATTCTCCTGCCCTGGCTGCCCCCCATCTGTGTCCTGTCCTCATTGGCCTCCGACTTCTATACGAGCCATCTGCAACGCATTCATTCTTTCATTCCCCAAATGTGTACTGAGCCCCTCGTATGTTCCAGGGGCTCTTCTGAGGTCTGCAGATATAATAGACAACCCCAAGAACAAAGTTCCTGTCCTCAGGGTGCTTGCCTTCCAGTCGGGGAAGAAGACCGACCACTGTGAGGAAGAGCGTGTAGACTGCAGCATGCTTGCTCATCAGCGCTGCAGCAGCAAGTCGAGGGAGCGTGATCAGAGCTTTACCGTTTCACACTTGCGGTAGGGTGTTGGGTGAAGGCCTCTTGGAGAGGCAGACATCTAGGCAGACGTCTAGGCAGATGTGCGGGGAAAGGATGTGAGTACATTTGGAGGAAGTCTTCCGGGCAGGCGGAAAGTGGAAAATTAGTGCTCTCACATTCCGATTGCAGAAGTCACAGAAGGCCCTGTGGCTGTGGAGCGAAGACCGCGAGAGCATCACGCTGTAGTCACAAGGTCCCAGTGTGGGGTGCGTGCAAAGACAGGCGGGGACAGCTCTGTGCACAGCACAGAGAGCTGACGTGCAGGTGGTGCACAGACCAAGGAGAACAGCCATGCCCCAGTCTTTTTTAAATAGAGAAGCTCACATTTCGTATCTTTGAGACCTTTTTAATGGAATGTATCCCAGTATACTTGAGAAGGAATAGCTGCTGGGTTTTCTTTTTTTTAAAAAAATTAGTCTCTGTTCCTGGGTCAAGAAAAAGAGGGCAAGTCCATCATGTCCTTCCTTTGGAGAAAATAAGCTCATGTTTTCCAGATATGGTTCTCTCCACGGTACACGCACTCAAAGGTCTTCTGTTGAACATTCCCCCCCCCCACAGCTCACTCAGCCCTCATGGTTTTACTCTATGCGTCCCCCATCAAAATGTCCTTACCCTACAGTCCTGCCTGATGCTTTATGGGTGATGACCTCATCCCCAATTTCTAGCTAGTCTCCTCCTTTCTTCCCACTCACTTCATTGCCCAGATGGAAGAATCCTGTATGTGTCCTTGCAAAGTACATAAAGATGGAGATAAGGTTTCAAACTAATATAGTGAAATGAACACATTACTTGACACTGGGATTTTTGAAAGAATTGTTTTAGATTTATTTATTTGACTTATGCATATTTTATTTTATTGATTGCTTATGTAATTTATTTAGATGCTGTTCTCTTCCCAGGACTATTGACAGTGAAGAGTAGGTGACATGTTTGAAATCACAGTTGGCCAGTTGCATCTGAGCTGTGGGTCTTTGCACTCAGAGAAGTGACGTGAAGGCAGGTGCTGCAGTGTCATCTTGTGGGATCATTGCGTGTCCCCCAGGGCCACTGCCATTTGATGGTGAGGGCTGTGTGTTCCTCCATGGCCATGTGACCAATGCTATAGAAAAAATCATTTCAGGCTGTTGCTCTTTCCTTCCAAAACCAAGTATCACATTCAGAGGTGGGATCTATTAAAGTAATTGTCATTCAGCATTTTTAAAAAATTCTCTGGTGATGATATATTAAATAAGAGAGAACCACAGATGGGGAAGATACCAATAAACAATTTAAAGGCTGTTTTGAATAACAAATCAATACAGGACGATGAATGTAGGCATTACTAGGAAATGGATACTTAACTCCCCTACATGCTATTTTGCAAAATCCCTGGGAATAAATTCTCTTAGGACAAAGAGAAGGGAAAAGTGATGCAGGTGAAAATCTTACACAAATGATCTAAGTAATAGTACCTAAAATGATAAAAGCTATAGGTTTAGAAAGCAAAGAAGGAGTGAACGTGAAAGCTCATGCGTATTCCAAGTGAGCAGTTTCGGTCCTGTACTGGGATCGTGTCTCCCAGTGGGCACAGCACCTGATTTCATTTTGGACTTGGTATTGATACACCAAGGGCGGTTGTAATATCCCACATTTGTGGCATTCCTACAGGGACTGGTAGGAGCTTTAGACGTTTTACCTCTTTAGTGTGTGTATTTGTGTGTGTCAAACAACCCTTTGGCATATGTGTGTATATAAGACAATTCTATGTGTATGCATACATATATTGTACATGTGTTTTCTATGTATGTATGTATATAACAACCCATTGTTAGGCATATATGCACATGCGTGTATATTTATGTTTGCATGCATGCATGTACATACGTGTACACACATGTGAGGCAGTCTCTGTGTGTACGGGTGAAGTGATCCTGATGACCAGCCACTGTTACTCTTCCCATTTTACAGATGGGAACCCCACTTGCTGTGGGAGCACCAGGGATCCCTAGCCTCTAGGGACCATACTTGATCACTCTTCATGGACTACTCTGATGGGTCACTATGGAAGTGGGTAGATTTTCTCTTCAGTTACGCTTGTTAGGTATCCAATTAACTGTGGCCATCTCTCTAATCAATGCTTAGAAGTATTCCCAAGATGGTCCCAATGAAGAGATAGAAAGAAGAGCCATGTTTCCACCTTCTCCAGCCACTCAGCCTCCTGCACTCCTACCCAGGTCAGGACCTTGAAGATGGCCTTCACTCCCAGAAAGAGATTCAGGGCTGTTCTTTAATAGTTCCAGTCTCAGTCTGTTATTCATCATGTTTTTGTGATATAGTCGGTACACCAAGTAAGATTTAAAAGGTATTATATTTAATGTGATTTTTCTGACTCAACCACAGACAGCTATAATCTCTTCTGTCCTTACATATTCTATTCAGTGTCTATGGGTAAACAGTTACTGAATGCCTGCTACATGACAGTCTGTTCCAGGGTCCAGAGATGGGGTCCTCATGGTTCTTATGGTCCAACCACACAATAATGGGTGTACAGATCCTGTGAACATGGCCATTTGTGACTGCTGAACCCAGCTCTCATTGATGAAAACGTCCTAAGCAGGAAGGACAGAGGGAAGGATGCTGGGAATGTGAGAGCACTGCTGTGTGCAGAGTCATGGGGCATGTATGTGAAGTGTATGTAGAGTGACATATTCATTCTTTGTTTCAAAGCTAATTTTTGAGCACTTACTTTGTACAGCAGGACCTCGTGTTAAACTTAGTTGGGTGACAAAGTCAAACACAACTTAGTCCCGTTCTTCAAGGAGATCAGAATTAGGTAGATAGAAAAACAGATACACTCATTAATTATAAAATAAAGTACTAAGTTACTTGTATGGGAGGGGAGGAGAGTAAACCACTAGGGGAGCTCAGATTCCACACCCCACCCCTGTGGGGAGGCATCAGGGAATGCTCTAGGGTTGCTGGAGCGGAGGTGGGTGGAAGGATGGGGTAACTGGGGGATGGGCGTTAAGGAGGACACATGATGTAATGAGCACTGGGTGTTATATGAAACAGATGAATAACTGAACTCTACATCTGAAACTAATGATATGCTATATGTTAACTAATTGAGTATAAGCAAAATAAATTTTTTTCAACACTTTTAAATTATTTATTATTTTTAAAACTCNATATTAGAACAAAATGTATTTTCCTCTTCAGAGAATTCATTTTGCCTCTGTCTTTGGTCCTATAGGGCTTTTCATTTGTTTTAATTTTTTATGCAGGTTTTTTTTCTTTGTTCCTAATATTCTTTGTTTGAGTCAACAGCATGTTTGAGGTCGATTCTTTTGGCCTGAAGACTTAGTTTTGAGCTGTCTTAAAATTATTATCTAAAAGGCTCCTAAATAAATCGAAGTGTGGGCATTGTGGTGTCTTATCTCCTGGAATTGAAATAGAGGAACCAAAATTCACTGTGTCAATGGCATTTTAATTCCATGTTAATTTGTCGCATTTCCTTAGAAGAAACCTTGGTGAGGTTGGTTCTTATGGAATTGAAAGGACTCCTCCTGGGTTGTCCACCATCCTGTCAGTCAGGCACACACTCAAACACACAGACCTCCCCCCCACACACACTCAGACGCGCACACTCATACATGCACACCAACACACACTCAGACACACATGCTCACTCAGGACATACAGATGAACGCACATTGGCACATACACACACTACACACACACACACACACACACACACACACACACACACACACAACACACGACTCTGAAGGCATTAAGCCTTCTTTCTAGATTCTGGGTTGCTAAGGCCACTGGCCAGCCTGCCTCCCTCACTCCCTCTCTCTTTCTCAGTTAGATTATTTTCATTAACTCTGTTTTCTAAATCTTCCCTTTAACTTCTTAGCAATTTGCAGTCTAGATGGACCATCACGCCGAAACTGCTCTCTTACGGTCACCGATGCCTGTTTAATTGCGATTTGGTGGTGGCCTCGCTGCTGGCCCTCCCTTGAGCGACTGGCCTTGTTTGCTGTCCCACCCTTCTCCTCCCGATAGCCCTCCCGCCCTGTCTCTCTTCTGTCCTCTCCCTTGATCTTCTGGGTTGCCCCTTCCTTGGGTGGGATTCCTCTCCATTCTCCTGCCCTGGCTGCCCCCCATCTGTGTCCTGTCCTCATTGGCCTCCGACTTCTATACGAGCCATCTGCAACGCATTCATTCTTTCATTCCCCAAATGTGTACTGAGCCCCTCGTATGTTCCAGGGGCTCTTCTGAGGTCTGCAGATATAATAGACAACCCCAAGAACAAAGTTCCTGTCCTCAGGGTGCTTGCCTTCCAGTCGGGGAAGAAGACCGACCACTGTGAGGAAGAGCGTGTAGACTGCAGCATGCTTGCTCATCAGCGCTGCAGCAGCAAGTCGAGGGAGCGTGATCAGAGCTTTACCGTTTCACACTTGCGGTAGGGTGTTGGGTGAAGGCCTCTTGGAGAGGCAGACATCTAGGCAGACGTCTAGGCAGATGTGCGGGGAAAGGATGTGAGTACATTTGGAGGAAGTCTTCCGGGCAGGCGGAAAGTGGAAAATTAGTGCTCTCACATTCCGATTGCAGAAGTCACAGAAGGCCCTGTGGCTGTGGAGCGAAGACCGCGAGAGCATCACGCTGTAGTCACAAGGTCCCAGTGTGGGGTGCGTGCAAAGACAGGCGGGGACAGCTCTGTGCACAGCACAGAGAGCTGACGTGCAGGTGGTGCACAGACCAAGGAGAACAGCCATGCCCCAGTCTTTTTTAAATAGAGAAGCTCACATTTCGTATCTTTGAGACCTTTTTAATGGAATGTATCCCAGTATACTTGAGAAGGAATAGCTGCTGGGTTTTCTTTTTTTTAAAAAAATTAGTCTCTGTTCCTGGGTCAAGAAAAAGAGGGCAAGTCCATCATGTCCTTCCTTTGGAGAAAATAAGCTCATGTTTTCCAGATATGGTTCTCTCCACGGTACACGCACTCAAAGGTCTTCTGTTGAACATTCCCCCCCCACAACTCACTCAGCCCTCATGGTTTTACTCTATGCGTCCCCATCAAAATGTCCTTACCCTACAGTCCTGCCTGATGCTTTATGGGTGATGACCTCATCCCCAATTTCTAGCTAGTCTCCTCCTTTCTTCCCACTCACTTCATTGCCCAGATGGAAGAATCCTGTATGTGTCCTTGCAAAGTACATAAAGATGGAGATAAGGTTTCAAACTAATATAGTGAAATGAACACATTACTTGACACTGGGATTTTTGAAAGAATTGTTTTAGATTTATTTATTTGACTTATGCATATTTTATTTTATTGATTGCTTATGTAATTTATTTAGATGCTGTTCTCTTCCCAGGACTATTGACAGTGAAGAGTAGGTGACATGTTTGAAATCACGGTTGGCCAGTTGCATCTGAGCTGTGGGTCTTTGCACTCAGAGAAGTGACGTGAAGGCAGGTGCTGCAGTGTCATCTTGTGGGATCATTGCGTGTCCCCCAGGGCCACTGCCATTTGATGGTGAGGGCTGTGTGTTCCTCCATGGCCATGTGACCAATGCTATAGAAAAAATCATTTCAGGCTGTTGCTCTTTCCTTCCAAAACCAAGTATCACATTCAGAGGTGGGATCTATTAAAGTAATTGTCATTCAGCATTTTTAAAAAATTCTCTGGTGATGATATATTAAATAAGAGAGAACCACAGATGGGGAAGATACCAATAAACAATTTAAAGGCTGTTTTGAATAACAAATCGATACAGGACGATGAATGTAGGCATTACTAGGAAATGGATACTTAACTCCCCTACATGCTATTTTGCAAAATCCCTGGGAATAAATTCTCTTAGGACAAAGAGAAGGGAAAAGTGATGCAGGTGAAAATCTTACACAAATGATCTAAGTAATAGTACCTAAAATGATAAAAACTATAGGTTTAGAAAGCAAAGAAGGAGTGAACGTGAAAGCTCATGCGTATTCCAAGTGAGCAGTTTCGGTCCTGTACTGGGATCGTGTCTCCCAGTGGGCACAGCACCTGATTTCATTTTGGACTTGGTATTGATACACCAAGGGCGGTTGTAATATCCCACATTTGTGGCATTCCTACAGGGACTGGTAGGCGCTTTAGACGTTTTACCTCTTTAGTGTGTGTATTTGTGTGTGTCAAACAACCCTTTGGCATATGTGTGTATATAAGACAATTCTATGTGTATGCATACATATATTGTACATGTGTTTTCTATGTATGTATGTATATAACAACCCATTGTTAGGCATATATGCACATGCGTGTATATTTATGTTTGCATGCATGCATGTACATACGTGTACACACATGTGAGGCAGTCTCTGTGTGTACGGGTGAAGTGATCCTGATGACCAGCCACTGTTACTCTTCCCATTTTACAGATGGGAACCCCACTTGCTGTGGGAGCACCAGGGATCCCTAGCCTCTAGGGACCATACTTGATCACTCTTCATGGACTACTCTGATGGGTCACTATGGAAGTGGGTAGATTTTCTCTTCAGTTATGCTTGTTAGGTATCCAATTAACTGTGGCCATCTCTCTAATCAATGCTTAGAAGTATTCCCAAGATGGTCTCAATGAAGAGATAGAAAGAAGAGCCATGTTTCCACCTTCTCCAGCCACTCAGCCTCCTGCACTCCTACCCAGGTCAGGACCTTGAAGATGGCCTTCACTCCCAGAAAGAGATTCAGGGCTGTTCTTTAATAGTTCCAGTCTCAGTCTGTTATTCATCATGTTTTTGTGATATAGTCGGTACACCAAGTAAGATTTAAAAGGTATTATATTTAATGTGATTTTTCTGACTCAACCACAGACAGCTATAATCTCTTCTGTCCTTACATATTCTATTCAGTGTCTATGGGTAAACAGTTCCTGAATGCCTGCTACATGACAGTCTGTTCCAGGGTCCAGAGATGGGGTCCTCATGGTTCTTATGGTCCAACCACACAATAATGGGTGTACAGATCCTGTGAACATGGCCATTTGTGACTGCTGAACCCAGCTCTCATTGATGAAAACGTCCTAAGCAGGAAGGACAGAGGGAAGGATGCTGGGAATGTGAGAGCACTGCTGTGTGCAGAGTCATGGGGCATGTATGTGAAGTGTATGTAGAGTGACATATTCATTCTTTGTTTCAAAGCTAATTTTTGAGCACTTACTTTGTACAGCAGGACCTCGTGTTAAACTTAGTTGGGTGACAAAGTCAAACACAACTTAGTCCCGTTCTTCAAGGAGATCAGAATTAGGTAGATAGAAAAACAGATACACTCATTAATTATAAAATAAAGTACTAAGTCACTTGTATGGGAGGGGAGGAGAGTAAACCACTAGGGGAGCTCAGATTCCACACCCCACCCCTGTGGGGAGGCATCAGGGAATGCTCTAGGGTTGCTGGAGCGGAGGTGGGTGGAAGGATGGGGTAACTGGGGGATGGGCGTTAAGGAGGACACATGATGTAATGAGCACTGGGTGTTATATGAAACAGATGAATAACTGAACTCTACATCTGAAGCTAATGATATGCTATATGTTAACTAATTGAGTATAAGCAAAATAAATTTTTTTCAACACTTTTAAATTATTTATTATTTTTAAAACTCCCAGCTTTCTTTTCTTTCTTTCTTTCTTTTTTTTTTTTTGGTGTAAAGTTCGATGATTCATTAGTTGCGTATAACACCCAGTGCACCATGCAATACGTGCCCTCCTTACCACCCATCACCAGCCTATTTTTAAAAANAAATGCTCTAGGGTTGCTGGAGCGGAGGTGGGTGGAAGGATGGGGTAACTGGGGGATGGGCGTTAAGGAGGACACATGATGTAATGAGCACTGGGTGTTATATGAAACAGATGAATAACTGAACTCTACATCTGAAACTAATGATATGCTATATGTTAACTAATTGAGTATAAGCAAAATAAATTTTTTTCAACACTTTTAAATTATTTATTATTTTTAAAACTCATAGCTTTCTTTTCTTTCTTTTTTTTTTTTTTTGGTGTAAAGTTCGATGATTCATTAGTTGCATATAACACCCAGTGCACCATGCAATACGTGCCTTCCTTACTACCCATCACCAGCCTATTTTTAAAAAAGGGAAAAAAGAAAGTGCTGTTTTGCTCTGGGCCTTTTATCTCTGCCACAATCCAGCTCTGGCATTCTGACATCTCTGTTCTTTGCCACAACTTTCTAACAGTCTTGTGCGCTCTCACTTTCTGGGTTCCATTCTCATTGCCACTTGACATTTTTCGTATAAATTAATTCCATTAGAACTTTGCCTTATTCATTCACCTCCAGAGCCTGACATTGCTTGTCTGTGGAATGAAGTATTGGGTCTGTTTACCTTAAAAAATAAAACAGCCAGTTATCTTACCAGCAAAATGAGTTTATTCAGGAATAGCAGAGAATTGGAGTTTGGTACGTGCAAAACCATAAACAAGTCCAACAAACAGAGGAGAGGAATGCTGTTTTTGTGGAGAAGGTGGAAGCTGCTTTGAGTGAGGGTCTTTTGGAGAAAAGCAAATGTTCAGGGTGATGGTGGGTCCTCAGTGGCTGAGTTGCAGGGGTGGCCGGTTGGTTGTAAGGAGATGCGGTGCACATCTTCCCTGTCGGGGCTGTAATGGATGATTCTTCCCTTTTGAGGATTCTTCTGTGGAGTCCGTAATTGACAGATCTTCCTGTAATTGATGTGGAGTGCTGCAGCTTTCCCTCTGGCCTCCCTTCTGGCCTTCTAACTCCATTTTAGTGCCGTTCCCCTTGATTCATTTTCACAAGTCACATCAGAATTCACTGTAGCCAATGTGCTTCTAAAAAGCATTTTGATCCAGTATGGAATCTCAGACTTTGTAGGAACCATTTACCTTTGTGTAGGTTTCTTGGATTTTCTATAAACTACTAATTTACTATGTAAATATGGGTGTTTAAAGTGTACCCAAGTTAGGGCTGGGGTATTTAGAAATATCTGAAGTGTATCAAAGTGTGCTCTTTTGGAAAAGAACACCGACTTCGGGTTTTTTTTTTTCCAGACCAGCGGCAGCACGGTTGCACATCTTTTTTCTTTCCCTTTCTTTGTCACAAGGTGAGCGATGCCCCAGAGAGTGAGGGGACACTTAGCAGAGACCTTGCTACACAGGAATGTGTAGAAAGCCAGGCCAGGCCCCTCTTTCCTGCCATGCCTGTGAGGGGTGCCCTGAGGTTGAGAGAAGATACGTCGTGGGTAGACTGCCTGAGAAGCCCATTAAAAGAAAAACAAAGGCCACCAAGAAGCTTCCATCTTTGGGGCAGAGCAGCCACGTTTCAAAGGCAGGGACAAGTCAAGGAGAGCCGAGGGCAGCAAAGTGCCCCTGTGGCATCCATGGACATCGGCGCTCTCGGGTGGGTCATGATGCGTACGAGTGGACAGGGCAGCCACGGCAGGGAAAGCACCAGCCGTGATGTGCGGAAGTGCCCACTGGGGACGCCCAGATGGGCCGACTCAGTGGGATGGCACACGGATGGCTGCTGTGGGGGGTGCTGACCCATGGAGCCCTCTCTGAGCACTGGCAGGTGCAGCTGGTCCCCGGGTGGGCCTCCCCATGTGCAGGAGCATGGGAAGACATACTGCTCCCAGACATTGGAACCGTGTTCTTTAAGGGGCGAAATCTGCCTACTCAGCTGCTCCTGGCTTTCCTTCCCTTCTTGGACAACCTCCTCCAGGGAGCTCCGGCATCCAGGGCCCCACTGGTAACCTCTCTCTTTCCATCGCTCTCTCCCTCTCCCTCCTTCCTGCCTCCCTTCCTCTCTCTCCCTACCCCCGACTTCCTTTTAATCTTGTGAACTACTTTCTCTACATCTTCATTTATATAGAGAATGATAAATATTAACAGAGGCAGGTGTGGGCAAATTCTACAGTGGGTTACAGTAGCTGGACTCGTTTGGGGGCGATTTTAGTTATTGCTTCTGCCCTCCTATGTCCAAAAGACCTTCAAAGCCTGGTTATTGCCGTTCCAGGGCCTCACCCAGGAGCACTTCCAACAGCACTGCTGTCAGCGGTTCTAGAAGCTGGCACAGCTCCTTGGAGGCCTGGCGCGTGCGGCTGGAGCTACCCTTGCAAACTCAAACCTGTAAAGGGATGCCCACTTCCGCTGTATGACCACGTGCTTCCAAAGGCCCACACTTAGAGATCTAGGGTGCAGGGAGGCAGGCATTGCCATTGTCCCTGTCTTACAAGCCAAGCAGTGAGACGGAGAGAGTTTGGGGAGCTGGCTCACAGT
The DNA here is from genome assembly GCF_002007445.2 of Ailuropoda melanoleuca. NCBI lineage: Eukaryota > Metazoa > Chordata > Mammalia > Carnivora > Ursidae > Ailuropoda > Ailuropoda melanoleuca. The sequence continues at coordinate 4,957,214 of NC_048218.1, forward strand.
TGCAGGCCTGGGTCACATCCTGCTTTCCAGCCCGGGCCTGCTGTCCCCATCAGTCCTTTTCCTTCTTCTGCACCATCAGCCTGTGTCTCATGTCAGACTGGGAAGCCTCATGGACAGTGAGGTCGACAGAGGCTGAATGGCCACATGTTGTCATAAATTCCTAGTTTAGAGCAGCGATAATAATCAAGACTTCCCTGGCTCTCCCGGCTCTGAGATTCTATCACCCAGTTTCATTTGGGTAAGTATGGAAAACCACCTACATTGTTCCCCAAGTGAACAGAGATTATCTCTTTAGATGACATATTTCAGTGTCTCAGCTCCTTCTCGTCATTGCCTTTATCATGGGGCATGAGTGAGAAGACAAAGAAAGAAATGACCCTTTGAAGTTATTTTGGGGTCACGAAGGTGCAGAGTCAGTTGGAGGAAAACCGTGAAGGGCCCACAGGAGCAACCTGACCATCACATGAGCCCAGGATCCCACCCCAAAGCCATGCCAGGAAAGCTGACAAATTTCATTTAGAAGAAAAACGAAAGTGGTCAATGAGTTAGATGTGGGAACAAGTTACTACAACTGATCTGTGAGCTGGGGGAGGGGATGTGAGCTAGGAGAGCAGGTAAGGAACTGATTTAAATACCAGGTAGAGCAGTTTGCCAGGAAGAGTCGCTGAAGAACCGAGAAGAAAAATGAGGTCGTGCAGGAAGGGTAGCATGAGCGGACCTGACCCGCAGACGCATGGAGGTGAGGGTGAGAGAGGGCATGGGTGCCCCTAAAAAGACACATCGATAAAACAATTCCAGGGGACTTGGCAGAAATGTGTAAGTGCAGAGGGTTCAATTCAACACCAGCATACAAAATTCCTACTTAATAATGCAGCCATTAACCATAGGCCTATTTACTGGTTATAATTGCTTAAAAGCATGGGGAAAAAGTTATGTTATCTGATGTTGGAAAATGATAGTCCTTTCACTTTCCAGAGTTACTATAAAGTTGTTCCAACTTCCAGGGTCTTTGCTTTGTCAGCCACGTGACCCGAGTTCTCTGTGGGGGCTTCTCTCCCTGGTCAACTTCTGAAATCCATTCTTGTCTGACTCCCTGGGCCTCCTGCCTCCCCAGGGCACATCAGCTCTGACTCCTCTTCCTCCTGCAGATGGTTGGAGACCAACGATTGTGTCTTCCACATTTCTCAACTCAATGTCCTCAAGAGCCCTGGTTAAACATCAGATTGTATTGTAATTACCTGTCCACTTTGGGATAACACGTCATTGGCCAAACCAAGTCACGTGGCCAGTCCTGATGTCAATAGAACTGGGCATGTGACTTTCCTCAAAGGAGTTTGGCTGGATGTCATTTAGCTCCATACACAGTCTGCACATGAAAGATACATGTTTCTGTATTTTCACGAGAATTAATCCTTCTGAAGAAGTCAATTCTGTTAATTTTATTTTGATTTCATTTTGATTTCCATGGAATCAAAGGGCTCAAGGAAATTTATAAGGATAATCTCATCCAATTCCAGGACTGTTTGACCCATGGTTCCCAATCTCTGGGCCTCTGTGTGGGGGCAGGGACAGTAATCTCAGAGGGTAAGCAGTTCTGCATATACCCTAGTACTTCCCACAGACTGACTAGTATCACACACACACACACACACACACACACACACACACAAATAGAAAGACTGCCAGGCAGGCAGATAGATAATAGACAGATGGATAGATCATAGATAATAGATGGATAGATACACAGATACAGTGCATATGATATGCTGGTGACTCTTTTAAGGGCTTTACATATATTAACTCAAGAGTTAACAAACTTTTTCTGTGAAGAGACAGATGAACTAAATATTTTAGTCTTGGGGCCATGAGATCTATGTCTTAACTATGGAACTCCGCCATTGTAGAGCCAAGCCGCTACAAACACTCCATAAACAGATGAGTGTGGCCGTGTTCCGGTACAGATTTGCTTACAGCAGCAGGCCGTGAGCTGGTTTGACTCCTGGGCTGTAGTTTGTCAATCCCTGTATTTGCTTATTTTTTCCTTATGACAACCTTATTGTTATTCTCATGTTATAGGTGAAGAAATGGAGGCTCATAGAGGTACAGTAGCTTATAAGAGATCACCCAGCTGGTCAATGGGGGACCCAGGTTTAGGTGGGGCAACCTGGCTCCAGGGCCCACATTGCTAACCATTGGAATGTGCTGCTTCTCTGTGATGCCCACCACTCTGGTGGGTTCAGATAGGCTGTTCAGGTGTAGATCAGAGACAGACGGGTTGGCTTCCCAGGTAGTTAATATTTTGGTCTTTTTATGGGTGATCCTTTGGCCATCTGCACAAAGACACAAGTTATTCAAGCGTCCATCATGCTGGGGTTGTGTGCCCGGGTCAACACAAGCACGCTAGGCACAAAATTGGAAAAGATGCAAAGTGGTCGCAGTGTGCCCTCTGAATGTTTTCCACCGCACACATACACACAGCTTAGGGTACCTTCAGGTTTCTTTCCGATGCCTCTCCACAAGGGTAAATAAAAAGCAAAAACACCACAGAGAAAGTCCGTCCAGGAGTGAGGAAGAGTCATCGTGGGAAGCAGCTGAGGCTGGAGGGGCTGAATGCGAGTGGCCCTCTGACCTGTCCTTTCTGCTGTGGGACAGTATNCCCATCTGCACAAAGACACAAGCGTCCATCATGCTGGGGTTGTGTGCCCGGGTCAACACAAGCACGCTAGGCACAAAATTGGAAAAGATGNGCCATCTGCACAAAGACACAAGTTATTCAAGCGTCCATCATGCTGGGGTTGTGTGCCCGGGTCAACACAAGCACGCTAGGCACAAAATTGGAAAAGATGCAAAGTGGTCGCAGTGTGCCCTCTGAATGTTTTCCACCGCACACATACACACAGCTTAGGGGACCTTCAGGTTTCTTTCCGATGCCTCTCCACAAGGGTAAATAAAAAGCAAAAACACCACAGAGAAAGTCCGTCCAGGAGTGAGGAAGAGTCATCGTGGGAAGCAGCTGAGGCTGGAGGGGCTGAATGCGAGTGGCCCTCTGACCTGTCCTTTCTGCTGTGGGACAGTATAAAGCCTGGTGCCTCTTGAAATCTGACTGTTCTCTTCTGAACAGTGGAGCTGAGATAGCTACCTACTGGTGTGCTGGGAATAATGGAGGAGTTTAGGTAAATGCAAGTGGTGGGAGAATTGTAACACTCCACGGACATGTAAGGACTCCTCTCCATCTTTGTTGTCTTCATGCAGGTTTCACTTTTGCTGTATTTCCAGGTTGATTGCATTTATAGGGGGAAGCCTGCAACCGTGTACTCAGTGTGGTTGAGAGTCATTTAATTCCGAGTTGCTCATACTTGTTTAAGGAAAACAACTAACTCTTTAAATCTCAAGCGGTTTCCTAGAAGAGTCAGAATGTTCAGGATCTCTAGAGCATTTTTTCTCATAAGTAATGGTAAAAACTGCCAGCTTCGCTCCTGTGGTTTCTCTTACATGGACAGCTTTCTTTACATTTTCTGCTTGTTCTAGTGCTACATAACTTTTAAGACTTGGCTTGCTCGGTTGTTGTTATGATCTCCAAGGACGTGTGTCGCTGATTCTCCTGTCCTTACCTTGTCCTTTGTAGTTGTCTCTATCTCTGAGAGGTTACTAGGTTACCTCCGTTTACCAGAGGCTACATTTGTTTATTTGTTCATTCAACAAACATGAAGTTCTCTGCTATGGGTCAGGCAATGTGCTAGCTGCTGGGGAAGAGAAGGCAATGAAATATGAAATAGACATGACTCCCGTCCTCAGGACATCTCTTTCTTCCCAGCTCAAATTGGAATGACTTGGCACAACAGGCACTTTCCTACTTTACTGAGGATCTGGAAACCAGATGTCTGATTTATCTTAGTTATTGTTTTCCTGGTCTATAAAGTGAGAATCTAAGAACTCAAGGTATTTTTAATGAATAAAGTTTTCAAGTTTGATAGCGTTGGCTTTATATGACCTGTTCTGACCTCACTGAGAAGTTGTATTTCCACTGGCCTCCAAATTCCTTATCATTTGAGCAGCAAATACTTGCTAAGCATCTACTGTGTGATGGTCACTCTGGGAAAACAATGGCAGATTCTGGTCACGATCTCCTGTCTTCAAGGAGCTTATTGTCCAGTAGCAAAGATAGGGAAAAAGAGACCCAGTAACTGAAACATATAATAAATGAAAATAATGCCATCAATGTGTTGGATAAGTTGGAGGGGAGAGAGGCGAGGCAAGGCAAGGGGATTACTGAGAGGGTTATTGTAGCTAAGACAGAATAAATAGAAATCATACATTTTTCCAAATACAAAGGTAAAAGGCATGACTTCACAGCCAGAAGAGCTATAGCCAGAAAAAAATGAAATAATTAAGGATTGTTATAAATGTTCCAAAGGAAACAGACGAACAAGGGAGATAGAGAGGTGGACCAGGATGAGAGATCACCTATTTTGATTTAGGGAAGCAGGAAGGTCCCTCCATGTCCTGAAGAATGAGGAAGGACCAGCCACTTGAAGAGCAGAGGGTGACATCAATGGGGAATACAAGAAGACAGTGTGTCTGGAGATAGGTGAGAATAAAAAGGAGACAAGGTCACAGAGAGAGGTGATTTAGGTTGCCCAGAGGCTGGGAAGCAATGGGAAAAGTTTTGATTTATTTTAAGTTCAATGGGAAGTCAGTGAAGGATTTCGACAAGGAGCATGACATGATTTGATGTTGGGTTAAAGAGTTCACTCTCACTAATGAACATAAGGAGAAATCAATTGTAGAAGAGAAAGTGTGAATGCAGAGAGACAGACGTTTACTTAAGAGAAGATGTTGACCTGAACTGGAAATAGAGGCACATGAGCTGAGATCTGAGATATAGTTTGGAAATAGAAAGAATAGGATCTGTTGAAGGATGTGATGAGGTAGGATAGGAGCAAGAAAGGAGCACATAGGCAGGAAGATGGTGAAATCAAGAATTATTCCTGGGCTGAGGGATTGGGTGAATAGTGGTCCATTTCCCTGTGAAGAAGAAGTGTAAGAGAGGTTGTAGGGGGAAAATTAAGAATGCTTTTAAACAGATTAGGTTTGAAATATAACAGACGGTTATGTAGAAGCAGCAAGTTGGCAGTCAGATATATGGATTTCATCTGGCCCCGTAAATCTGTGAGTCATCAGCTATATAATTGCATCGAAAACCATCGGATGAATGTGATGCTCTATGAGGAAAGAAAAGAGAGCCGAGGATAAATTCCCAAAGAACACTAACATTTAGAGATCAAAGAGGAAAGAGACCTCAAGTGAACACCCAATGGATTGGGAGGAAATGTAAGAGTGTAGGGTGTTATGGACATCAATCAAGAGAATAATGGTAGGGAGGCTTTGGCTGTGTCAGACACTGCTGACAAGTGAAGATGAGATCCATGAAATGTTCAATAGATTTAGCACCATCAAAATCATCAGAGATCTGGACAAGGCCAATTTCTTGGGGTGCAGAAGCCATATTGAAGAGGTTGAAGTAAATGGCTGGTGAAGATATGAAGATGAATATTTTATCTACTCCTTTGAAAAACATGGTTGTGCATGAGAAGCAAAAAATTTTTAAAAAAATGGATAATGGAGTATAAAGGAGAAAATCCAGTAATGGGAATTTGGTTTTATTGTTGTTAGTTGTTTATGTGTTTTCTGTAAAACAAATAGCAAGTGTGTTTGCATGATGGGCACAGTGATCCCATAGGGAATAGGATAATGAGAGGCAGGTACAAAGGAGGGGAGGAAACAGAAGAACTGAGGTCCTCAAGAAGCCCATAAGGTGGGGGCACCTAGAGCTCCCGCAGAGGGATCTGGTGTGGGAGGTAAACTGGAGATGGGTGTGGAGTTGAGGGAGATTCTAATCGAGGGAGTTTAAGATGAGGTTTCTGTTCGGCGAAAGGGTGGGGGAAGGCCTTGGGAGAGCTTTTAGGAAAGAAGGTACAGATGAGAAACTGAAAATCCTGTCTCAAGGGGATAGAAAGAAGCCTGCTGGATACAGGGTTGTGGACCCCTGTTGAGTGACTGCTTCAGGTGAGGAAGGCTCTGGGAGAGCTGGTTTCGGGAGGATTTAAAAGTAACCATAGTGTGCATTGTGGTGCGTCTTTCTGTAATCTCTTTCTCTTATTCCCCATGATTTTTTATTGTCCTTTGGAGAACCTGGACAAATTGGTCTCCATAATTATCTCTGTGGTGTCTCCACTCCTAGGTTAATTGTATTTTGGGTTTTGTATCTGTTGAATTTCATAAATGTCTCTCATTTTTCCAGGACACTCATTTCTCTCTCAGACATTGTGTAAATGTTCATTTTGTCAAATTGGGACATCTAAAAAATAAAGGTTTAAAGTAAGCTTTACCCGACCTCAAGATGTATATATTATTTGCATCTTTTGTAATAAGAATATATTTGTACACTATATATCAAAATACTAACAGCTAACGTGATAAACATTCTCTTAGATTAAGAAAGCTCCTTTTAATTTGTACAAACAAAGGTTATTTTGCTATGATTACTATGAATAAGCCATTTGGAAAATTGTTCCATTAATTTTACTGTCTCGTTTTCTTTAAAATAGATTTGAAATATTTTACAATATGGATTTGCCTGTAAAGTTGGCATTCATGCGTGTGTGTGCCTGTGTGTATGTGTGTGTGTGTGTGTGTGTGTTTGCGTATGTGTGTGTGCGTGCACAAAGATCGCTTCCGACATTTCCTTGGAATAAACAACTACCTATTAGAGTCAAGAGAAGGCAATGTTGAAGAACACAAAAGGCGGCAGCCTTGACGATCGTCTTCCTCGGTGCTTCTCCCCTTTCTCTGGAAGCGTGTTCTGCAGACCCTGCTCTCCCCATCACCCCATCTGGAGACAAGGCTCCTTTATTTCCCTACTTTCTATAATCATCTGCCTCCATTCAAAGGGTTGGGGGGAAAAATGAAAAATCTTGTGGTTTTTTTTTTTTTAATTCGATTATTTCCCGGTAATGCTGGGGACATATTATTCTAGACTGATGTTCAAATAAGGCAGGTCTGAGAAAGGATTTTAGATCTCTGTGCCTTATTCACCTATTTCTAACTTGTATTACCGGAAGCTAATTGAGAGCCACTTCTGTTTTGTTCTCCGTGAGCGCAGTGGTGGAGGCAAGGACAAGTTTCCACGTTAACAAGACAGACAATGAGTGAGGTGACTGAGGGGTGAAGTGAGGTCCAGACAGAAAGCCAGGGAGTCCAACGTTCTGTTGGTCCTGTGCTCCTGGGGTAGGTGGGCACCCCCGGGCAACATAACTTGGAATGGGGTCGGGGGGGTGTTCAGAACACGGCCCCAGGGGCGCCTGGGTAGCACAGTCGTTAAGCATCTGCCTTCGGCTCAGGGCATGATCCCGGCGTTCTGGGATCGAGCCCCACATCAGGCTCCTCCGCTGGGAGCCTGCTTCTTCCTCTCTCACTCCCCCTGCTTGTGTTTCCTCTCTCTCGCTGGCTGTCTCTCTGTCACATAAATAAATACAATCTTTAAAAAAAAAAAAAGAACACGGCCCCAAATCAGCGTTGAGGCCTAGTCCCAATGGATACTGGAAACCAAACAAACCCACAAAGAGTGAACTCATTGGAAAAATCCCATGCCTTAAAAATTCCAAGAGGAGCCCATCCCTTGGGCGGTAGGAGGAGCGGTGAAGGTCATGATCAAGCCCGTTGGAGGTGAGCTCTTGGGAGCACAGAGTTGCAGTGCCACAGCAAAACCAAACCCAAACACCCGCTGTGCCTCGGCCAGTGTGTCTCCTAGCCATGTATGTGTTCACGCGTACGCGTCTCTGCTGGGGGGGCAGCAAGGCAGCCGATGATGGCAGAGCCGCCCTCTGTGCCCACAGCAGCTTGCAAGGGGCCCGTGTGTCCGAGGTGAGCCCTCTGCAGCCTTGTGTTTGCAGAGCCTCCGTCGGCCCTGTACTTCCTTAGTCTCTGATTTGAAAAGAAGCTTTCCTCTTGCCTTAGAAGAAGCTCATTACAGATAGACTTCACCTTTCTGTTGCCAAAGATGTTTCCTTGAAATGAAAATGTAAAGAATGTTAGATCAGTAGCATGTAGCTGGGAGGCTATCCCTTTGATCCAGTTTGGAATGCATTTGTTAAAAAGCCGCTTTATTGATTTTTTTTTTTTTTAGCTGCTTTTTGCTCTGTTTGGATCATTTGTACATAAATTGCTTCAAAACATTTCATGCGGTTTTCGGTGGGAGAGGCAGCCTGAGTCCACCCTCCGCCCTGCTTCTCAGAAAATGGTCCAATGTAGAAAAAGGGGAATTTCATACAGCGAGGAAACGCATATGATGTCCCTTCTGTTGGACAGGAGTCCTTTCACTTCAATGAATCATTTAATTGGTCACATTTGTGGACGGCACCCGCTTCCGGGAGCGTGTTGGCAATATTTGATGTATGTGAGGGCAGCTATTAATTCAGTAATAAATTGAAATTTATTTAGGTAACTAAGTGATGTTTCTTTATTAGGTCCAATTATATAATAAGTTGTGAGCACAGTATCATCCTTACTTTTTATTTATTTTTTTGAGTTTTTGTAAGGGGTAGGAGCAAATCAGTGGTAACTAATTTGCTTTTAATGCAAAACAAATGTTCCCTGAGGGCAGGCTTGGAGCCAGCTCGGTGAAAAACACTGCCAGGAAGACAGAGCAGGGTTTGGTCCAGGGCTGTCCCCGAGGTAAAAGGAGTCTTATTGTGCCAGGAACCTCTCCAGGCTTTCCTCCAAACAGAGGGGGGCCCAGGTTTGGGTTAGGGTCGGGTGGCTTTCACACACCCGTCTGCAGAAGACACCACCTGCGGGCCTAGAAGTGAACACGTGTTAAAGATTTTATGTAACTTATTGAATAAGGAAGCAGAGAAGACGTTGTGACCAGTTCAAATATTCACTGGCGATATTGGAATCAGTGTGCCAGGGCAGTCACAGCCTTTCCCATAGGGATGGGGGGGGTGGGGGGAGGTCCCTTAGACCCCTCCCAGATAAGGAAGACTCTGGGTCCATCAGTTACCTACAAACTACAGAATTGTAAAATAGCTCCAAGGTAATGAAAGCCCAGAATAATCTCTGCACATTTTGCAGTTTTTCATTGAAGCACACACATTTTTTTTTTTTTTGGTACTTCCAACGGGGTGGCTGATACTCAAATCCTTTATTTGGCTTTTAAAACTGGGAAAGCACTTGACTCAGGGGACTAGCTGAAGGTCAAGGAGCAAGAAAAGAGCAGGAAGGTGGTTAATTGCGGAGAGTGAAAGATATTCGGTCTCAAATAAGCAACCCATCCACTTAGTATTTAAGCATCTTTTGTCTCTTAGAGATTTTTTATTGCAGTGGTCATTGATGTAAAGGCGGCTTTCCCCATTCCTCACTCCCGTCTCTGGTACTGTTGGTGTGGCTGATGCGTGACTCAGTAACTGCCCTCACTTGCACTCTGATCCCTCTCTGCCTCTCTGTGCACCTGACTCTCCATAAAAAACGGCCCCTAATTGCGCAGTTGGATAGGCATTTGGGGCCATCTCTGTGCACTGTCTGCAAATAGCTTTACCAAATACCCTTGATGCATAATCGCTCTCCCTCCCAGTCAGCTCCGGACCACACAATGAGAGCTCAGCAGGTCAAGGCCTGGCGCTTGCTGGTCAGGGACCCAGGGGTCATTGTTGTGTAAATTAGAGCTTCTTCCAGCAGGGTCCTGGGGATGATGCCTTCACTAAGATGCCCATCTTCTTGCTATTTTCTTCTGTGGTCCAGAATGAAGTGTCACCCCAGGCCTCAGAACATTGACTTGATCTCCAAGACAGGTTTTATGAAAGTCTCCTGGGGACCCTGGTCATCACCCCCAAAGGCTGAAATGTGGGAGAGGAGGTCCAGAAGAATGTCTGGTAGGAGGAGAGCACCCCGAGTCACTATTCCTAAGCTCACCTCACCTGAAATTGCTGGCTTTGTTATTACATACGGGTTAGAGGTGTTTTTTTTTTCTTTTTATGAAGTTATAATTACATATAAAAAATAACTTATGTATTCATTTATTTTTTAAGATTTTTATTTATATATCTGAGAGAGAGAGAGAGAGCACAAGTGGGCGTGAGGGGCAGAGGGAGAGGGAGAAGCAGACTCCCGCTGAGTGAGGAGCCGGATGACGGGGGCTCCATCCCAGGACCCCGGGATCATAAGCCGATAAGCCGAAGGCAGATGCTTCACTGACTGAGCCCCCCAGGTGCCCCTTCACACTTTTTAATGTACAATTCTGCAAGTTTTGACAAATGCATCGAGTCATATAACCACTGCCACAATCAGAGGGAGAACATTGACTTCAAGCCCCCCACATACCCTGGCACCACCTAGAGTCCGTACTGATCTCTGCACTGCACCCCTGCACCCCTGCGCCCCTGCAGGTGCCAACTCTGGTGGTCTCTGAGCCTGGCTTCTTTCATTGAGATTTGTCCGTGTTACTGCATAGAGCAGCGCAGGCTGGATAGTAGTCCACACTGTTGAGAAGTATTCCATCGTATGTGTATACAGGCTTGTTTATGGTCTCACCTGTGGAGGCACATTTGGGGTTTTTTTGGTTATGGGACATAATGAACACACCCATTATAAACATTCATTTACAGGCTTTCATGTGAATGTAGGTTGTTATTTCACTTGGGTAAATACCTAGGACGAGCGTTTCTGAGTTGTAGTGTAGGTGAATGTTTAACTTTGTAAAATACTGTCAACTGTTTTCCAGAATGGCTGATTGTGAATTCCCGCCAGCAACCTATGAGAATCCCACTTGCTCCCTTAGCCTCAAATCCTCACCAGCCCTAGACACTGTCATGTTCCCTTCCCTCCTCCCCTCCTCCTTCTCTGGCTTTGCCTTTCTAATAGGTGCCTAGTATTGTCTCACGTGATTTAAATTGCATTTCCTCGATGATGCCTAATATATTGGAGCTTTTTTTTTTTGCCCCATTTGCTTATTCACTATTTGTATATTTTCTTTATTGGAGTATCTACTCAAACCTTCTGACTGGGCTTTTTTAAAAAGAGCTTTCCCATTCAAATGTTATCTTTCACAGAACAAGAATACACGGAGTCTAGCAACTGTGGGTGGGGATACTTACCACGCCTGTGGACGTGATGGGAAAGCAAGCTTCTAGGGACAGATCATTTTGTAGAGCCTTTAGGAGTAGATATTAAATAAAGTCGTAATCAACAGAAGCCTTCACTAAAAATAAGTTATGCCAAAGGGATCTGATTTCCTTCCTTTCTGATAAGTTAATTAAATTGTATATTAAAATAATTTCATAGATATAACATTGTATTTCAGACTTGTGAACAAAGTGGGAAAATGTGGACTGCATAACAATAAGATTAGAGTGAATTGTATTTTGTTGAAGTAATATTAACCTAAGATACTGGTTTTTTTTTTAGTCTGTCCACCGGGAAGGGCGTTCTTGGCCATTTTAACTTACTCCTCTGTAGTATTCAAATTAAGTCATCCAGAATTAAGTGCTGTGTGGATGATATCTGACAGAGCATACATGCGCAGCAAACCCTTCAGCAGAATGAACCGCGATGTCCAGAATGTGGATTTATGGTCCTCCCCCCACTGCCCCTCCCCAGGCCACCAACGTGAAGGGAAGGGGGGTGCCTGCTCTCAGGGAGGAAAGCTTTCAGGTACAGCCCGCGTTCATTCTGATCCTCCTGGGGCTGCTGCCGACTTGCTACCCTCCTCCCATCCCTCCCGAGACCATGTCCAATGCAAGATTGTTTTTAAGGGCCAAGCACAGAAAATGCAGAGTTTGTATCTGTGGATTTCATGAGGCAACATTTTAAAATGCATTTATTTCACTCTTCGTTTCGATTTTATGAAAAAGGAGCACGCGTTTTGAGAGGCATTGAGAAGCCGATTGATTTGACGTGCACTAACTAGCAATTTTCTTCTTATCAAAGATGTTTATTGAAACACGATGCTTTAATTTCTTAATGCAATGCCATATTTTAATCAGTCCCACACAGCTCCTAACTCAGGAGCCAGAAAGCGAGTAAAGAAAATGTTCTGTGGAAAGCAGACAGAACATTTCTATTGCTTTCACCTTTTTTCTGTAACAAAGGCAGCCATACTGATGAAGACACGGGGCGGCGGGTGGGGGGTGGTGTTTCAAGGCGGACGGGTGCCTCCCGTCCGACACCCGTCCTCTGTCTGGGGATTTGTGCCGTATGAGTTTTGGTGGAGGGAGGAAATAGTAGGTGGTGAGTCAGCAGAGTCTCAGTTTCCAGAGACGCCTGTAGCCACCACTGGACCCCCGACCTAGCTTCTTCTAAGTCAGTGGGTCCCCACCAGGGGCGATTTTGCCCCCAGGAGTCCTGCGGTCAGCAGACCCCTGATGGTCACGATCGGGATTGAGCGAGCTATTGGCATCTGGGGTGGAGAGGACAGGAGTGCTGCTAACCTCCTACGATGATCAGAATGTCCCCACAATGAAGAATTATGTGACCCCAAATGTCTACAGGGCCAAGATCGAGAAGTCCGGCAGGACTGGCGAGCAAGCAAAGTCAAGAAGTGGGGATCTCGGGTCCCTTCTGACGGCAGGTCACCAGTGTCCCAGGCAGTGATGGGATTGGGGTCCTGGGTCTCCAGGATCCGGTGCTGGTGTTAGGTGGGACTGGCGGGGGTGTTCAATGACGCTGGCGGGGGTGTCCACTCTGCACTGGTTCTATGACTTTCTTTTGTCCTGGTTTTGACTTTTGTTGGGCCTTCTCCCTCTGTTTCTGGCGTCCTGTGACATCCCTCAAGTGTAGTGACTCATGGGAAGGACTCAGGACTCAGGGGCAGCTTGTTATGGTGAAAACACATCCAGCAGAGTCACTGAAGGGGGAAGAGGCACCAGGAAAAGTCTGGAGGAGACAGGGCACTGGCTTCCAAAGTTTTCCCCATGAAATTGCTCAGGACCCATTCATCCCACCCAGCCACGATCTGTGAGACAGATGCACAGCATCCCAGGCTAGGGCAGCCCGCTCGAGTCTCAGAGGCCACTGCTTTTTGGAGGGTGTGGTCACATAGGCACATACAACCAGAGGCAAGGCGACGACCACCATCGATCACACAGATGGTATGGACAAGCCAGGTAAGCTTGTCCAGCATGTCACCAGGCCCCTGGTGTACAAACAGCCTTATTAATGAGCAGCATAGGGAAGCTTCCAAGGGCGAAGACCAAGGTCAGTTATGCAAGCAGGCCCCTGGAAGATTTGGGAAATGAGCAACATCAGCTTCTGTTTCCCACACGTTGCAGCCACAGATGGCCTCGCGGCCAAGCCCTGGTGCTTAACTCAGACAGGGTTGGTTGCTGGTGCTTGCAGCCCACAAGCGGGAGCTGGCTCGTGCGTGATGTCATTCAAAAAAATCACAACCAAGGCCACTTTTGTGCTTTGCATTGATTGTGTATGTGTGTGTATGTTATTTCAAAATGATATCTTTATCATTTCCATCAAGAGTGAGCTCTTGGAAGGCTCCACTGGAGACCATACATGAGTCAACGGGGAGGGTGGAAGAGGGAATTCCATTTACCTCCCTGTAGCTTTTAAAAATTTGTATTTAAAATACTTTTCTTAAAAAAGATTTTATTTATTCATTAGAGAGAGAGTGTGAGAGAGAGAGCACAAGCAGGATGAGGGGCAGAGGGAGAAGCAGACTCCCTGGTGAGCAGAGCCGACACAGGGCTCAATCCCAGGACTCGGAGATCATGACCTGAGCTGAAGGCAGACACTTAACTGACTAAGCCACCCAGGCACCCTAAAATACTTTTTTTTTCTTTTTTAGGGAGAGGGAGAGAGAGCACGAGCAGGGGGAGGGGAAGAGGGAGAAAGAGAATCTATTTTTTAAAGATTTATTTATTTTAGAGAGAGTGGGGGAAGGGGCAAAGGGAGAGAGAGAATCTCAAGCAGACACCCCACTGAGCACGGAGGAGCCTAACACGGGGCTCGATCCCACGACCCTGAGATCATGACCTGAGCCGAAACCAAGAGTTGGATGCTTAACCCACTGAGCCACCCAGGTGCCCCGTAGACTAGAGCCAGCAGACCTGCACAGGGGTTGCTCATATCCCACTTAGACCCTTGCCGATGTGCAGTGCTGTGCCTCGGGCTGCCTGTAGCTCTTGTGTCTGGGGGTCGGAGCACGTCCCAGGCTACTTCAGGGGTCTACCATTGCTGTGGTCTGAGGCATCCCGGTTTTCTTTTTTTTGTTTTTTAAAGATTTTATTTATTTATTCGACAGAGATAGAGACAGCCAGCGAGAGAGGGAACACAAGCAGGGGGAGTGGGAGAGGAAGAAGCAGGCTCCCAGCAGAGGAGCCTGATGCGGGGCTCGATCCCATAATGCCGGGATCACGCCCTGAGCCGAAGGCAGATGCCCAACCACTGTGCCACCCAGGCGCCCCCTACATCCCGGTTTTCTTATGTGCGTACTAACTGTGTGTGTAGTGCAGACCATAGTCTTCAAGGAAAGCGGTGTTACCACTCACAATCGTGGAGAGTTCAGTACGAGATGTCTGGACGTGGCTGGAGTGTGTTTGTCCGATTTTCTCCCACTCATTGTCTCTTTCCAAGACATTGAAGACAATGAGGAAACTACTCTGAAAATATTTTGGTGTATAATATCCACACCTACTTTGAAGGCATATAGATGGGGTGCTATGTGTGTATATGTATGCACACACACATATGTTATTAGGAATATGCGTCTGTATAGTTGTAATTTATATATCGTTTGTATCATTTGGCTCCTGTTAATGGCCTTCTGTGATGTGATTTTCATTTGTCTTATTGACGCCACATCAATATTACATATACGTCTACATTGTTGAAGAACGTTCCCTGGACTCATGAGTCTCCTTCCCATGGCTGTGTCACACTTAGAAGTCCTGGTATTGGACATACAGCTATTTGTGTGTTTTATGGTACACATCATGCTTTGATGACAATCTTCCATCAAATCTCCATGCACATATGATATTCCCTCCAGATGATGTTCTTATCGGGGGAATTTCTGAATTAAAGGATAGGCACATTTTTCCAGTTGAAACTTAGAGCCAGTTGTCGTGCATCGAAGTTGTTCCAGATTTCACCGAGGGCTTGTTTTCTCATCGATTTACCGATTTTAGTGATTAGCGCACGCGTGTGCAGAAATGGCTTCTCATTATAATTAAAATGTAAGATAATTTTGACTAGTAAGGAGCCGCCAGAAAACCTTTACGTGAACTTCATTGTCTTTTCTTTCAATCAGGATGTCAACCTGTTCAAACTGACCAAATACCGTGAAGAAGCAAACAAAACAAAATGGTTTCTTGACCCTAAAGAAGCTGTTAGCGTGAATGATCACCCAACTTCCCAGACTTTTGTGACCGGGGCTCAGTTACTCCTGCTGGAAGCCTGGGTCCTGTGGGCACCGAGTGGGTCAGGTGTGGGCCACGCTGCAGGCAGGGTCTACACAGCCAGCTCCTGGGGCTGGGGTCCGGTTCTGGTTGATGGGGTGCCTCTCCAGTTCTCACTGAATCTTGGCGGGGGGCGCATCTCTGTTGGTGTGTTTTTCTCCTGGGCAGGACTGATTTTCAGGGCTCCCAGAGACGACTTCTTCATGTGCAGGAGAAGTAATTTGTTCTCCAGATTTTGATTATGTCACACTTATTCCTTTTCTAATTATCCCTTATTTGTTCAATATAAGATAATAAATTCTGACAAACAATCAGCGAATGGGCACCAAGTGATGTGCTTCATTTTAATTGGCTTGCTTTTTTTTCTTCTTTGCTAAATTATAGCCCATCAGCATGAGGTTCCCTGTGGTGAACAGCTAATAATATGCCCAGGTGCAGCCAATTTTACTTCCTAAATAAGAAATAATAGCTACGGCTCCCCCAAATGTGAAGTGGAAAAGTGGCCCGTAATATCTCTTCTCAGTGGTGTGCATGCTAGGGCAAGTTTTACATCCCAGTCTCGATTCTAACAATTTCCCTTTAAAAATGTGATCGCAATTAA
This sequence comes from Ailuropoda melanoleuca, assembly GCF_002007445.2. NCBI lineage: Eukaryota > Metazoa > Chordata > Mammalia > Carnivora > Ursidae > Ailuropoda > Ailuropoda melanoleuca. The sequence continues at coordinate 4,973,276 of NC_048218.1, forward strand.
TTTGCAATACACAGATGAATTAAAAACTGTGGCCTTCATTGATGCACAGAAGGCTTTCTTAGAGACTTCTGAGAAATTCCTTGTTTACATGAGCCTTAGATTTCACAATAAAAATAGCTTCCTTAAGAATTGAGAATATGAAACTACTGTAGTTAAATACAAATGAAAATAGTCCCGTTAAATGACCCAATTAAACAAAATTCCATTATGTTTGTTTTCCAAAATGGCGCTAGGAGATGGCATTGCGTTGATGTACCAACTTCAGGCAGACTTAACCAATGGGATGCCAGTTGCTGGGGTCTCTTTCCTCTTGCCACTTGACCACTAGTAATACTTGTTCCTATTTAGAAACATTGTAATGGTTTTTAATTAGCTACAGTGGGGCGAAAGTAGATGTTCTCAATTTTTTCTAGATTAATTTTATTATCTTAAACCACTTGACCATGGAAGTACAGTTTCCAGTAAATCCAAGCATCCTCTTTCCAAGGATGGATTGACAGGGATTTTATCTACTATGACATCTAAGTTACTTTCATGGCCAGGGGGCCACAGACACTCTTTAGCTCCCTCTTCCCCAAAAATATATGGGAAAGATGGCAAAGGAAAGAGAATTAAAGATTCTCATCTTAGTTTTCCAATGTTGTAAGTAAAATTACAGATGAGGGGAGCCTGGGTGGGTGGCTCAGTCAATTGAGCGTCTGACTCTTTATTTCAGCTCAGGTCATGATGTCAGGGTCCTGGGATCAAGCCCCGCATCAGGCTCGGTGATCAGCATGGAGTCTGCTTGAGACTCTCCCTCCCTCTCCCTCCCTGCCCCTCCTCTTTTCTACAAAATAAATAAATAGATCTTTAGAAAATAATTGCAGACAACAAAGCTAAAATGATGACAATAACGTGTATTGCTGACCACTTCCCTCCTTACCTACTTTAAAGTTCTGGCTCGGCGACTTTTTTCCATATGCCCTCGTTCCCTTGTAGGCCACCTCCACACTGCAGCTAACGGGATTATCAGAAACCATTCAAGGTATCCATTGTTGTGAAACAAACATTTCCAAACTTGGTGGCTTAAAATAACTACCCTTTACTTTGTTCATGGGCAGGAGATTTGGGTAGGGCTCAGTAAAACAGCTCACCTCTCCTCTGAGATGTGTGGACCTCAGCTTGATGGTATAAATGACCAGCAGGATGGAATCCACTCTCTCCTTGGGGCAAGGCTGATCTGGAAACTAGCAGAGACTTTTCTCATGCACAGGATGACCTCTCTCTCTTTAGCTCATCGCCTTGGGTCTTCTCCCCATGGTATGGCTCGTGCTTGGCTCTCTTGCAGTAGGCAGACTTCTTACATGGTGGTTCAGGGCTCCCAGCGAGAGTGAGCCCAGGGACCAGGCTGAAGCTGTGAGGCTTCTTGTAACCTGGCTTTGGAAATCCCACAACTTGACATCCACCAAATTCTTGTGGTTAAGCAGATCATTAAGGTCAACTTGGATTCAAAGAGAGGAAGTAGACTCCAACTCTCAATGAGAAGGGTAGCAAAGAATTTCATCTATCTTTAACTCCTCACAAAAGCATGATGGATCTTTCCAGTCTAGCTTGAAACCCTCCAAGGCTTCCCAGTGCTTTTCAGATGAAATCTAGTACTGGTTTTGAGCGCCGTCTGTTTCTGTTGGCCAGGCTTGTCTAACCATGACTCTCCCAGGCTCTCCTCTCTCTATTTTAACACCTCAACTTCTGGCATTTCCTTGAACTACAGTGTTTGTTCCCACCTCACGTTTTTCTCTTTGTATGTTGTCTGGCTAAAGGCAAAGTATCTTCCAATATCCACTTAACTGTCACTTGGTTGGGGAAGCCTTCACTGACCCTTGGGTCCAGTCAGACGCCTCCGTCATGTCCTTTCCTTGCACTCAGTGTTAAATGTTAATCGTGTAATCCGGTGCTGGCATACCTCCCTGGAATGAAATCCTCATTAGGCTCAGGGGCTTTAATGCTGTCCAGTACTCTTTCTACAGCACCTAGCCCAGTGTCTTGCACACCGGAGCTGTCTAATAAATATTTATTAAGTGAGTCAACATCTTATGAGCCTAAATCCAGAAATAGTGTTTACTTGTACATCCCACATCACATCAATTCCATGAGCCAATTGTCTCCTAAGATGCCATGGACCCGCACCACCCGGTGGGGTGGCCATGGGCGCCTGCGATGCCGCACTGGACCCCAGACATGGGGTTGGTCTGAACGGAGAGGGCGGAAAGAGTGAACTATACACAGCATTCCCCCCCAAAAATTATGTAAATGTTCTCATTAATAACGTTTTATATAGACTACATGTTGAAACAATAATAGTTTTGATATCCTGGGTTAATGAAGTATATTATTAAAATTAATACCATCTGCTTCTTTTTACATGATTAGGGTGACTTTCTTAAAATCTAAAATCACATGCATGGCTCTCATTTGGGGATCGTGTTATATTTCCAAATATGCTTGAAGAAATGCTACAAAAAGTCTTCCCTTTTAGAAGGTTTATAATGAATGTATCAAAGGTGCTGAGAAGTCCTGCAGGGAGACACACTTACTTTAAGCCAGTGTTTTTGGAAGTGATTTGACCGTGCGTGGGATCCATTCTTTTTAGCACCCCGTTATTCATCTTCCATGAAACACATTTTGGGAAACATGGTTAGGTACCTGTCACCAGAATGCCTGACCCTGCATTCATGGATGTGGTTCACATAATACTGAATCTCATTGCAAAAATTACAAGCGGAGCCTACTGAGTGCCTCCTCATTTGTGGCAGGAGGTGAAGTGGGGGGATGTTCAAGAGAAAGCCAGATTTAGGGACTCCCCCAGAATTGCACAATGTCTCCTATAAAGTCACATAAAACATGCATGTTCCCCTGGGTGCTGGAAGTCATGTCCACTCGAATGGACAGAGCCTTACCAGCCCCAGAGTTTTGAACAGCCCACACTGGGCTCTTGGCAGAGGTCTGGGCCATTTTTTGGTTTACTTATTTATCTAGTTTGTTTTAGTTTGCTGAAGAGGCAAAGCCAAGGTGTAGCATACAACTTCGAATATTTAGTGTGTATGGAGAGGTGTGTCCAAGGGACGGGGCGGAGAAGGAATAAATGTACACAGTGTCACGGTCAAAGTGCCGTATTGTCCTGTAGTTTTCTTGAACTGGCTGCCAGAAATGTGGGCATTTCATTCTACCATCAGTATGGATATTTTCTCACTGGGCATTCCACATTTCGTTCTTGGTGGGAGAGACAAGAGATGTAAATGTGCCGTTGCTCAACACAGAATTCTCAAGATTGCCATTTGGACTGTGTCCCATGGCTCATTTTTGTTTTAGAGGTGTTTAGTCCTCATGAAATTGTGTTCTGCAGCTCTCTGAACCTGGGAAATCATCCATCTCCCCATAAGGAAGAACTGTAGCCTCTTATAAATTAATCCCCAGAGCGCTGTGACACTCTTCGATAGACTGTTACTAGGATGATTTTGATGTAAGAGCACAGAGTGATAAGAATTCCAACCAGAGCTTGAGACAGTCTTGACAATCTCACCATTTTTCTGCCCATCATGGGGCTAGCCTTTTCCAGTAAGGCCTGCCCGCCCTTTGCTACAGCCAATCCTGGCCTCCCTTTCCCACCTAATTTCAATAAAGTGTTTCCATTTTAGAGCTCTCCTCTTCAATCAGCATCTCCAATGTCATTTTCATCCCCTTCCCCAAGACTTTTCTTTTTCATTTTTCTTTTTCTCATGGCGGCTCAGTTCTCCTCCCCACTGTGTGATTAGAAGGAACATTCACAGTGTTATTCTACACAGAGCAGAGAAGCAAAGCATTTCTATAAGCATAAATCTTTATTGCCATCCTTCCTATAAATCACAACTAACCTTAGGCCAAGTATCATCCCACATAGAAGGAGGAAAGCCAGGCAGAACATAATAAAAAGGTATTAATTGATAACTAACCAGGTGTTCTATCTCGCTTCAGTATAAATTTTATGACAACAGTTTTGTGTAATTACTTGTCCTGGCGTTGAAAATTCCATACGATGTGCATATTTTAACTCTTTCTAGACCCAATTGGAAAGAAAACACGGATTTGGAAATCCAAGGTAATTCATCATATTCAAAATATTTTACACATAAAAAACATGAGAATTTCACTGGGTATGGAACCAGTGGTAGCTTCTAGAACTAGTAACCTCGATTGAAGGAAGGAAGGAAGAAAAGGTGGCCTGGTACTCTCATAACTAAAATGCTGCATCATTTAAGAAAATCGCAAATTTAAATTCTTCATACATAAAGCTAAAATATATAATGGGGTGTGTGTGTGTGTGTGTCTGTGTGTGTGTGTGTGTGTGTGTGAGAGAGAGAGAGAGAGAGAGAGAGAGAGATGGGCTGGTGTCTTTTCTGTTAGGTCAGTAGACCCAGCTATTTCTCCCTAATCTTACCGAATGCATTGGATTGCAATATTTTGTTGTTCTTTCCAGCCTAAAACATATTTTAATATATCCAGTCCTTATATCTAACTCCATTGAAAAGTACTTCTATGACAGTCCAAAATTATAGCATTGAAACATAATGTGATGTCAGCAGGTTTTTAGGATAATTCTTTTTCTGCTGTTGATATGAAAATCTTTCCATCGAGTTCATTATGATTGTTTATATGTCATAATCATTCTCTTTCTACAAGTTGTAGTGCCTTTTAGGTTGATACTTCTCTCTTTTGAAAAACTCCTAGTCAAAGGCTTTAGATAGAGGGCAACAAGGAATGCAAGCCTGGGCCTCTAGAAGTCCCCGGGTGAAAGCTCTACTTTCCTGCTTGTCCCTCCTCCCTCCACCATCGTCCTCCTTGATGTCATCTTGGCCCTACTCCTTTGGGCCAACTTCCTACTCCATCTGGGATAGCGCATAGTGGGTGGGGACATTCTAACCATTCTCTTGCTCTCATTTTGCCCTTGAAATCCCTAGAAAGATGAAAGTTTTTTAGAGCAGTTCAGAGTTAAGCAGAACGGTGTTGCACAGGGAAGTAAGATACGCATAACTTGAAACACATTTTTTGAATAAGATGTTCTTTGCAGACTTCCTGTAACTGATTGGAATCATTTATCTTGCTGTGATTTCACAGCACAAACATAATTGTGATTGTTGTTCTCTGCTGATTTAAGTGAAATATAATTGTACTCTGAAAAAAAATGAAAAAAATTTTGAAGTTGGTTAATTTAAAAAGCTACCTAGGAATGTGAGCATGGGGATTATTGATATTATGAGTGGAAGAAAGTGACATGGTGGCCAGACCAAACACAGAGCAGAGGACATTAGTCCTGTAGAGGCTAAGGGCATATTTGATGGGAGGTATGAACAGACCCAGAGAAATGGGCTTCTCTGCAGCCCCAGCCCACATCACACCGGCCGTCTCATGGCTGTGTGACCTTGGGCAAGATCTTAACTCCTAACGTGGAGTTGTCCTAGATGGGAGGACAAATTCAACCCAGAACCATGTTCAACCAGCTGGAACATTTGTGTTTGGTATACACAGTGTTGGCCTGTATGATCCTTGAAAGTTTATTTTGCATAACTGACAACATTTAAAATGGTAAGTGTACCATAAAATTGAGATTCCCATCTCCTCTTGAACAACGAATTCTGGCATTGCAGACTTGTAATGTCTGGTGTGGCTGCAGTGCCCCCCTCTCTGGTTCATCAATGTCCCCACCACCCCTGCTGTTCCTGGCATGGAGACAAACTGCCAGTCACTAATTACATTCATGATGTGTGCTATTCGCTTATAGTAATTTAGAATATTAAATGATTGGTGGTACCCACATTTGTATGCAAAATCAGATATTTGTTTTCAAGAAAAATGAGATATGCCCTATTACTTCATGGAAGTAAAAAGTATGTGTTTGATATAAAGAAAAATTATATTTTATTTTTTATTGATAACCCACCCAACTTTGCTGAGGTTTGCTACCATCTCGGCCCCGGATGGCACCAGTTTGTGGCCTTTAGTCTAGAGCAGGGGTTGGTAAACTGTGGCCCACAGTTCACATTCAACTGCTTTTGTGAATGAAGTTTTATTGGGAGATGACTTACCTATTCATTTGCGTATTGTCTGTGATTGTTTGCACATTCCAGCTACGGACTTGAGTAGTCACAATAAAGACTATATATTTCACAAAGCCAAAAACATTTATTATTTGGCCCTTTATAGAAAAAGCTTGATGACTTCTTTTTTGAAACTTCAGCTCTGACATGTATGGAATTTGGAAGTCATCTGTCAACTTCTTACAACAAGAAAAAAGCTGAGCAAACTGAAAATTGATGGCTTTTCTTAGATCCATCAGAGAATTGAAGTCACAGGGCAGACAGCCACTCTGAAATCTGGAGAGATAGGCCAAAACAGAGAATGACAGCTAAGGTCAGTTTACTGGGAGCAGAACTGGTTGGAACATTTAAGTGGTGAGTTTGACAAATTGCTGGCAGCTGAGTGTGGATGGCTGCAGAGGAACATTTCCTGGATGCTCCCATGTACTTTCCTTGGTTTTACCTCCAGGAGCCTCATCAAGTTCTCACATGGAGGTCAGAGAAAAACCCCTTTTTGTTTTGAGCATGGGGAGTGGACGAACAACCATTTGAATTAAGCCCAGTGCATTCTTTGTAACAAAGCCCTGTCTTCTGAGGGAAATTATTTTGCCAGAGCCTTACCTAACCAGGGGAAGAGCACTTAGCCAGTAGCAGTGCCCTCTTTCTTCTTATCTCACATAAAGGGAGAAAACAAACAAACAAACAAACACCTGGAAGTTACAACCCAGGGACTCAGGGTTACTAAAAGCTGAGATTTAATCCCAAGATTATAGAAAGCTTCCCTTTCTCAGCCCCTTTCCACCACATCAACAGGGCTCTGAAATAATAGCCTTGTATTACAACTGAGAGAGCCGTAAGACACACACATGAAGGAGTTCCTGGAGAAACACAAAAAACAAAAGAGAAAAGTAAAGTAAAATAAGAAAACTAGAGGAAGCTGAAGTGTCTGGCCCCCACAGCTACAACAGCATTAATTATAGCCCAGTTGCTGCCCAGATTCACATAAAATGTCACACTAAAAATCTAATTATCCCAGTTCCTATAACTCAACATATCATGTCTGTCTTTCAATAAAAATTTACGGGGAATGCAATACAAGTAAAGACACATATAAAGAGACAAAGCAAGCCTCAGAACCAGACTCAGGTATGACACAGATGTTAGAATTATCAGACTTGGAATATAAAATAACTTTGATTAATATGCTAAGGGATCTAATGGAAATGGTAGGCAACAGGCAAGAACAGATGGGTAACCTAAGCAGAGAGATGAAGAGTTTAAGGAAGAATCAAAAGAAATGGTAAAATAGAAAACAGTGTAACAGAAACGAAGGATACTTTTGATGGGCTCATTGCTAGACTAGGCACAACCAAGAAAGAACAGTGAGTCTGAAGATATGTTGATAGAAATATCTTAAGCTGAAATGCAAAGAGAAAAAAGAACAAATAAAGGGACCAGAATGTCTAAGAATTGTGGGAAAATTACAAAAGATACAACATATGCATAATATGAATGCCAGAGGAGAAGAGAGAAAATGGTGCAGAAGAAATATCTCAAGAAATGATAGCTGAGAATTGTCCCAAATTGGTGGACACCAAATCACAGATCCAAGAAGCACAGAGAACAATATCCCCAAATTCTGAGCCTAAGCATATCATATCCGAACAGCAGACACCAAAGAAAAAGAGAAAATATTGAAAGGGGGGAGGATTGAAAGTAGGAGGGACCTTACCTGTAAAGGAACTAGATAAGAATTATATTGGACTTTTCACTACAAACAACACAAGCAAGAGAGTGGAGTGAAATATGTAACGTGTGGAAAGAAAACACAAAAGCTATGGACATAGAATTCTATGTCTAATATAATTATTCTTCAAAAAGTGAAAGAGAAATATTTTCTTAGACAAACAAAAACTGAGGGAATTTGTCAACAGTTGACCTGCCTTGTAAGAAATGTTAACAGATAGTCTTCAGAGAGAAGGAAAATAACAAAGTCAGAAACTCAGATTCATATACAGAAAGGAGGCACATCACAGAGGGAATTAATGTTAGTAAAAGAAAATTTGCAAGGAAAAATAGACAAATCTACTATTATAGAGACGTTAACATCTATCAGTAATAGACTGAGCCAGCAGGCAGAAAATGAGTAAGAATATAGTTGACCTGAACACTACCATCAAACAACTGAATCTAATTGACATTTATAGAATATTTCATTAACAGCAGAATACACATTCTTTTCAAATGGAATATTTACCCAGGTCACATTCCGGACCATAAAACATACTTCAACAAATTTAAAATCATAGAATCATATGAAACATGGTCTCACACTACAACAGAATTAAACTACAGTGGAATTAAATTTAATTCAATAACAGAAACATATTAGAAAATCTTTAAATATTTGGAGAATCAAAACACTTCTAAATAATACACAAATCAAAGAAAAATTCTCAAGGGAAGTTTAAAAACATTTTGACCTATATGAAAATGAAAATACAACTTATAAGAATTTGTAGGATGCAATGAGAGCATTGCTTCCACAGAAACTTACAGCATTTAATGTGTATATTAGAAAAGAGGCAATATCTGAAATCAATCATGTAACTAGAGAAGGAAGTACAATATAAGCCTAAAGCAAGCACAGGAAAAATAATAAAAATCCAAAAAGTAATCAATTAAATTGAAAGTGGGAATCCAATAAGAAAAATCAACAAAACTAAAATTTAGTTCTTTGAAAAGATCAATAAAATTGGTAAACCTCCAGCTAGGTTACCAAGAAAGAAAAGAGAGAAGATGAAAATAATACCAGAAATGAAAGAGGGATCATCACTAATGAGTCCATGAACCTTAAAATGATAATAAAGGAGTATTATGAAAGACCCAATGCCCACGAATTTGTTAACTTTAATGAAAAAAACAAACAAACCAAAACCCTAATTTCCTGGAGGACACAAACTACCAAAATTCATGCAAGGAGAAATAGATCATCTTAATGGGGTGATATATATTTAAAAAATTAATAACCTTCCAAAAAAGACAACAGCAGGCCCAGGTAATTTCGCTGGTGAATTCTACCAACCATTTAGGGAAGAAATGATACTAATTCTCTACAATCTCTTTCTAAAACTAAAAGCAGAGGAAATATTTTCTAATTCATTCTAGGAGACTAATATTACTCTAATACAAAACCAAATAAAAACATCACAAGGAAAGAAAACTACAGAAAAGCATCTCCCATGAACATAGATACAAAAGTCCTCAATGAAATATTAGCAGACCCAGGGGTGCCTGGGTGGCTCAGTCGTTAAGTGTCTGCCTTTGGCTCAGGGCATGATCCTGGAGTCCTGGGATCGAGCCCTGCATTGGGTTCCTCCCCTAGGAGCCTGCTTCTTCCTCTCTCACTCCCCCTACTTGTGTTCCCTCTCTCACTGGCTGTCTTTCTCTCTGTCAAATAAATAAATAAAATCTTAAAAAAATATATTAGCAGACCCAATCCAACAATGTATAAAAAGAATTCTACGCCACAACCAAGTTGACTTATCCCAGGTATGGAAGGCTGGTTCAACATTTGAAAATCAACAAATATCAACAAATATAATCCATGATGATTAACAATCTAAAGAAAAAAACATCAATTGATCATAACAACAGATGCAGAAAAAGCTTTTGATAAAACCAACATTCATTTATGATTATAAACTCTCAATAAATTAAGAATACAGGAGAACTTTCTCATCCTGATAAAGATATCCACAAAAAACCCTACAGCGAACATCATACTTAATGGCAAGAAGGTAAGTACTTCCCTCTCAGACTGGGAACAAGACAAGGATGTCCCCTCTCCTTGGGCCTATTCACCATCATACTGGAAATCCTAGTTAATTCAATAAGGCAAGAAAAGGAGATAAAATGTATACATATCTTTGTTCACAGATGACATAATTGTCTATTTAGAAAATTCAAAAAATCAACGATAAAACCCCTGAAAGTAATAAGCAGTTATGGCAAGGTTTCAGGGTATAAGATTAATATACAAAGTCAAATCCTTTCCTCTTTTCCAGCTATAAGCAATTGAAATTTGAAATTAAAAACAGAGATCATTTATATTGGCAGCAAAATCAAAACAAAACAAAAAATTTTAAGTGTTAATTTAACAGGATATGTGCAAGATATATATGAAGAAACTATAAAACTCCAGTGAAAGACATCTAAGATCTACATAAATGGAAAGATATCCCATGTTCATGAATAGGAAGATTCAGTAATGCAAAGATGCCATTTCTTCTCAACTTGACCTATAGAGTCAATGCAATCCCAAATCTTAGCAAGTCAATTTTTGAATATCAGCTAATGGATTCTGAAGCTTATTTGGAAGTCGAAAGAAGCAGAAGCGCCAATATAATATCTTAGAAGAACAAAGTGAGAGCACTACCAGTACCTGACTTCGAGACTTCCGATGATCACGAGGGTGCTATTGGCAAAGGGATAGTCAAATACACAGTGGAACACGATGACGAGTCCGAAAGTTGATCCACATAAATACATTCAACTGAGTTCTGATAAATGAGCAAAGACAATTCCATTGGAAGATATAGTCTTTTCAACAAATGGTGCTGAACACAATTGGACATCCATATGCAACAAAAATAAGCCCCCAAACCAAAAACAAGACACAAACTTTAATGATAACGTTAAGGAATTTACTTTCACAGAAATTAACTCAAAATGGATTATAGACTTAAATATAAAATGCAAAGCTATATGATGTCTAGAATACAGAAGAAAATCTAAGTGACCTCAGATTTGGTTATGACTTTTTAGATATAAGCACAGAAGCACAATCCATGAAAGAAAAAATAACTGATGTGAGACTTTATTAAAATTCAAAAGTTCTGCTCTGCAAAAGACACTGGTTAAGAGCATCAAGAGACATGAGGGCTTCAGAGGGGAGGGGGTGGGAAAATGGGGTAGGCTGTTGATGGGTAGTAAGGAGGGCACGTATTGCATGGTGCACTCAGTGTTATATGCAACTAATGAATCATCGAACTTTACATCAAAAACCAGGGATGTACTCTATGGTGACTAACATAATATAATAAAAAAATATTACTATAGTTAAGAAAAAAAAAGAGCTTCAAAAGACAGGTCACAGACTGGGAGAAAATCTTTGGAAAACTCACATCTGAAAAAGACTTGTATCCAAAATATGCAAAGAACCTTTAAAATCCAGCAATAAAAACAGTCCAATTTTTAAAAGGACAAAAGGTATGAACAGACACTTCATCAAAGAACATATAGATAAATGATAGATAGTAAGTAAACATATGAAAATATACTAATTATCATACATCATTAGGGAATTGCAAATTAAAACAGCAGCGGGATACTAGTACATATCTATTAAAATGGCTAGAATCCAAAACCCTGACAATACCAAATGCTGACGAGCAGATGCAGCAACAGGAAACTCTTTCATTGATGGCAGAAATACAAAATGGTAGCGTTACCTTCAAAGATAGGCTGTCAGTTTCTTTCAAGCTACATAAATCTTATTATACAATCCATTAATCACGTTCCTAGGTATTTACTCAATGAGTTGAAAACTTATGTCCAAACGAAAAATGTTTATAGAAACTGTATTCATATTCGCCCCAAACTAGAAGCAAGCAAAATGACCTTCATAATTGAAAGGATAACCATCATTTTGTGTGTCTAGACAATGGAATATTATATAGTGATAACAAGAAATGAGCTATCAAACTATGGAAAGACTTGGAGGAACCTTAACTGCATATTGCCAAATGAAGATAGCCTGTCTGAAAAGTTATATACTGTATGATTCCAATGATAAGGCATCCTAGAAAAATCGAAACTATAGAGACAGTAAAAGGGATCAGGGATTTGGGGCTTTGGCCATAGAAAGATAAATAGGTAAAATATGGAGGATTTTTAGGGCAGTGAAACTATTCTGTGTGGTACCATAATGGTGAATACATGGTATTGTGCATTTGTAAAAACCTATCAAATATACAAGACGGTGAAGCTTAATACAAACTATGGACTTCAGTTAATAATATATCAGTAGCGCTCCTTCAGTTGTAACTAATTTACCACACTGAATCAAAATTTTAACAAGAGGGAAAACTAGGGGGTTGGGGTGGGGGGAGCAATATATGGAAACTCTGTGTGAGCTGCTCAATTTTACTATAAATTTACGACTGTTCTAAAAAGATGAGGTCTGGGGCACCTGGGTGGCTCAGTTGTTAAGCGTCTGCCTCCGGCTCAGGGCATGATCCCAGAGTCCTGGGATCAAGTCCCACATCGGGCTCCCTGCTCCACTGGGAGCCTGCTTCTTCCTACCGCTGCCCTGCTTGTGTTCCCTCTCTCGCTGGCTGTCTCTCTCTCTGTCAAAGAAATAAATAAAATCTTAAAAAAAAAAAAAGGCGAAGTCTAATTCTCAAAAGAAAAGCGAAAAAGAAGAAAAGTTTGCCAGTCTTGGCTGGAGTCATGAAACCTTTCAGTCCTAAAACTCTGTGAGATGCTTGGTACCCCATTTCTACGATCATACCAACAGAGGAGGTCTTTCATTTGTTTGCCAAAGACACTTTCCCTAGAGATCAGACTTCAGTGTAAGATATACAAGGTCGCTTTGCATTAGGAAAGGAGATTATTTTGATTTGCCCTATGTGGTATTTACACTTGAGACTTAACGGTGATGTCTTATTAGGCAGAAGCTAGTTTAAGCAGCAACAGTCAAACTGGTTAGACATGAGGACATAAATATATTCCATGTGTTATGAGTGCTACGGCTTATTAAAGGAGCATTGTGTTATTTGACTGTGCATTCTTAAAATATGTTAAGGCTCGGGGCGCCTGGGTGGCACAGCGGTTAAGCGTCTGCCTTCGGCTCAGGGCGTGATCCCGGTGTTATGGGATCGAGCCCCACATCAGGCTCCTCTGCTGAGCCTGCTTCTTCCTCTCCCACTTCCCCTGCTTGTGTTCCCTCTCTCACTGGCTGTCTCTATCTCTGTCGAATAAATAAATAAAATCTTAAATAAAAAAAAATATGTTAAGGCTCACCCAAGGGCTGGTGCTCAGTGTACCACTGCAGGAAAAATGGGTTTCTCAGAGTGCCCTGCCTTGTTAGTCTTTGTCCAAAAGTAAACCCAGAAGCCAGCTGGGATATAAGAATAAGGCCAGATGCACGTGTACCCAGAACAAAGAGGCCACACTTTGCTGCAACCTATATCCCATTAGCAATAGGGGTGACATTAGAGGCTAGGACACTCAAGCTCATACATTTTACTTTGCTAGAAGAATTTATCATTAGCAATGTTTGTGTCCTAGGACCATTAAAGATGCACAACCCCTCCCTCCTTCCCTCCCTCCCTCCCTTCCTTCCTTCCTCTTTCCTTTTAAAAATGTTGCATTGTCAGTATAACATTAAACAGAATTTGGATCTGGTCCAAATTCTTATAAACTGGAACCCTCAGGTGGTTGACTCTTGCCTTTTCTTTCTGTTGATAAGCATTCCTTCTTTAGATTGAATTGGCAGAAGTCATGAATTAAACATTAGCTGATCTGATAAGCAAAATATTGAACACTGAAAGAAAGGAGTCATTTCACTTAAGAAGTACCTGTAGCGGTTACAGTCTGTGTGGATTAAGTGGAAGGGAACGAATCAGATGTTTTTTCCTGGATCACAAAGGTTTTCTAGCAAGTGTTGCTGCTCCTTGAATGTAAATGAATACAGGCGCACGCAGGTGTGGGCATCTGTTTAGTTCTGACCTTTTCAGCGGCTCAGTCTCTTTCCCAGCATCTCAAAGTAACACCGTGCCATTATTTTGAAAGGATATTCAGTTAAAGTCAGGGGTCTTTTGCAGCAATTTCACATATGTTTATCGACATAGTTGGGCTTCCTCCAAAAAGAAAGCTTATGCCAAATTCTGTGAGATTAAAAAAAAAAGTAGCTCTCATTGTTTATGGTAAAAAATAGGTTATCAGGAAGAATAAATTACTGGGGGAGCTTCTGAAGAATTTATTGACTTTGAGGTAAGGAGAGCACTTTCACCTTCCTTTAGCAAGCAGAGCCTGGTGTCTCTGCGCTGCACGGCGGAGCTCGGCGGCGCGCTCAGTGGCGTGAGCTCGCCACACGCCATTCAGTGCGATGGCTCCTTACAACCACGGTATGTTCCCTTCCCTGGAAAGTCCCTAATGCCGAGAAGGTAAATGTCATGATCCATTCACCCATTGTGACAAACCTACCATGGGCTAGGTGTTGTTTCAGATTAAATGTTAAAGAGAAGCAATTTCTGGTACCTACAAGGTGGATGGGTGGTAATGGGAAGAAATGACTAAACGGGGGGGTGGGAAAGTACGAGGTGAACACAGAGACGCGTGGTGGCAGCAGACAAGGCTCCATCGGTGCTGCTGGGACCGGACAACTCGTAGAGGTGCCCAGTGAGGAGGTGTCAGCAAATGCAGGCCACGGCACCTGACCCAGTCTCAGCCAAGAGCACGCAGACTCAGCCAAGGGCATGAGGCATTCTCCGGTGGTGTCCTTGAGCATGTGCAGGACCCTCCGGAAGGACTACGGTCGCCTCCTTGGCATCAGCCTCTGAAGAGCACCGCCGTCACCGTGGCTTGTTCCCATGCCTTGGTTTCCATCGCTCTATCCAAAGGCGATACCACCACTGGGTGTCTTTGTGCAGACACCCGGTTACATTGTAATGTGCCACGCTGCTCCTGTGGGGACTAGCTGTGCTCCGATGGCCTCTTCACGTTGTCATCCTGGTACTGGCAGAGAAGCTAGCATTTATTCACGCCCCAGCCGATGCCAAATATTGTGCCAACAGCCTTACAAATGTCACTCACCTAATACTCCGGACAGTCTCATGAGACGATCATTAGTGTTTTTATTTTTCGGAAGAGAAGAAGTGAGTCTCAAAGACTGAAGGGTCTTGCCCAGGGCTGTCCTCTGGATAGGACAGAACTGGGAATAGCACCCATGTGAGCGGACTTCAGTCCCAGGCTCCCACTGACCACGGTGTTCCAGTAATCTACACCCTCTGCACTGCGTGTGCATGTCCCTGTCACCTTCCAGGGACTCGTGGCTCCGCAGAATGTCTGCCAGCAGCACATTTCCAGACTCCACCCCATAGTGCCGATTGTTCCAAATCCAGTATTGGTTCCTATTTTCCTGGTTAACCTCAGCACATAACCCCTTCTTGACCTTCTTCTGATAATTTTTGGGGAAAGGGGCATAGGCCGTCCCTTACAGATGAAAATAATTCTGCACAATTTTCAATACCGTGGCACCTGTTGTTCAACTGAAAGGGGACTTGTGACAAGTGGCAGAGTTTTGTATCACATGTTGTGTAATGTACGCAAGAACCGAAGTGGTTTGCTGAAAACCAAACAAGAAATAATATCCCACCGTTCAGCTTGTGTTCACAGAGCAGATTAAGGCTTCCGTTTCGGAACATCAGAGTCAGTGCAAAGCACGTGCAGCTTAGCTACTGAATGTCAGCAGCTGCATGAGATCGACCCCTAAGCTTCCCATGGAACGTCTGAAATGGGTCACTTGGAAACTCAGCCTACTTGTCAGCTGTTCAAAAGTGCTAAACTTGCTCAGGTTGCTCTCCCAGGGCCTCTAGCTCAGACTAGTTCAACAACAATTACAAACTCTCATGAACACGTGCAGTCGTGAGGCTGGCTCAGCGAGTTGCGTGAGTGCAGGACCTCCCCTGCTCGAAGTTCCCAGGGCATCCGGAACAGCCGGAACAGCCGAGGAGCCATGCCCTGGGTCTGTGCCCCTTTCTCTCCATTCACGTTGAGCCCGTTAACGACTTGCTGGGCTTACCCCGTTGCCGTTCCCTCCCCCTGTGAGTCCTCCCGTCATGGTCATTGGCTTCGTCCCTGGCGTTGCGTGATGCTCCAGTGAAACCCTGGAGAGTGGACAATCCTGCTTTGTGCAGTCAGCCCAGATAGGGTTCTACTCCTACCTCTACCTGCTACTAATCGGTGATCTTGAACAATCCTCAGTGTTGATCAGGGGGAGCTCTCCCAGAGGCATGGCAGGGAATGATGTTTTCAGATCATTTCGGATAGTTGTGTAATAAAAGCATCTCATGCAGAGGTGGAGATCGAAAGGCTGACGGGTGAGCTTGCCAAATCATAGCGTAAGTCTAGGAGTTCAGGCTTTATTCTATGGGTCAGTAGTTTCTAAAGTGATTAATAAGACTTAAAATAACAAGTAACTTTTTAAATGAAGTTCTAATACATAAAACATATACTTTAACTCATAGTGTGGTTTAAGTTAACTAAAAGTTTTCTAAGGCAGTTCTAAACTTCATTGGTGGGCAGAGAACATTTTTTGTCCTAATTTTGAAAAAAAATTCAGGACCTATTTTGGTTCTTCACACATTTAAATTAGTCAGACGTATTTTGTTTTGCATGTTTTCTTACCTTATTTCAGTTCAGTGGCTAACAAATTATCCACAATTTGTTGACTCAACAAATATTGAGTGCCTGTGATGAGTTCCTGTGAACCTTTCAAAGGGCTGCAGAGAGCAATGTATTAGAAGGATGTGTGTCCTCATGGGGCTTCCGTTCTGTGAGAAAGGCATTAATATGCAATCAGAGGAGAGCTGGCATTGTCCTGAAGGAGATAACCCAGGGTGTGGGCCTAGAGAGGACCTGGGGTGGCCTGATAGAAGGGACAGTCACCAGGAGGTCTCTAAGGGTTCCCTGAGCAAGTGACACCTTCATCAAGACCTGGATGGAGGGGATCTTCCTTTCCAGCTAGGTAAAGGGAATAGCATCAGCAAATGCACAGAGGCCAGAAGGAGCTAGGTGTACTGGAGGACAGAGAGAATGTTTGTTTCGGAAAGACCAGTCGAGAAGGAGGATGGTTTAAGGTGAAGTGGGAGAGACCTCAGGGGCAAAATCAAGCTGAGCCTCGTGGGCCGAAGGGAGACATTCACATCTTACTGTAATCACAACGGGAAACCATTGACCAAAACCAGGTAACAGTTTGCCCTTTCGTTGACAACTGGAGTCTCTTCAGCTTATTAACAATGTTGTTAAGATACACAAGACCATGCAACCATGTGATGTTTGATAGACCTTCAGCTAATGGAGTTTCTTTGCGTCTATAGATGGTAGTTTCTAGACTTTGAAATGTCCTCATCAGTACATTGCCTTAGGAGTGACATGAAGAATTCCTTGGGGAACCACCATATTTTAAGGGTGATTCCTTGCCTGACAAATATAATATTAATGTATATAATAGTCAGCTTTAAAAAAAATTACATTTAGTGTTCAAACTCTACTGGGATATCTATCGTCCCCTTCTGGGATGACATAGCTCTTCTCCTTGAATGTGGCATGTGTAGCAATTCTAAATGCCGCTGAGTGGCTGGGCTGTGACAGAGTCCTGGCTGAGTGAGGTCTGCGTAAGCCCTGCCACTTCCGCGCTGTGTTTTTCTTGGGCAGATCATGTAATTTCTCTGGCATGTGATTCCTTCATTTGTACAGTGAGCTGAGCTCTGGTTCATGGATTTCCTGCAATTTGATATATCAGGAAATGATTGGTAAGCTGTTAAATGGCATACAAATCCAAGGCCTCTTCTCCAGATATCCTGAACCATTCATATTGTCAACACGTACTTGGCATATGATTAAGGGATTGAAATGGAAATTATTAAATTAGAATTCAATATGTCCCTACTACCACAGCTCTGAACAGCTCCGCAGAATGACCTAGAGTTTGTGTATGCTCACGCTCTGTTAGCTGACCTGGTTCTTTCAGAACGCATCTGGAAGAGAATTTCTCCAGGATTCTTCACCTGGTGGGCACCTTGCTTCTCACTCCCAGTACAGCCGCCTACGCATCTCAAATGTTTATAATATTGTCATAGAATATAAGTTACATAATATTTTCCAACTTTGACCAAATTGAACGTATGGGCCCAAATGACTGGGAGGCTTCTAACAAATGATACTATAGACAGATAGGGCTGTGTCTGGGTGGCGTGTGGTGACTCTGTTCTTCGCAAAGGCAGTTAATGGCTCTCGCTTATTCATTGGCACTAGAGGTACAAACTTTACTATGGAAGATCTGTGATTTCTTTCTGGTCACCCTTTATCAGATCTACCCGATGCCAAGCTTTCAAAAATTCCTAAAGTTGGTAAGGACGTTCCCCTCCATAGGGTCTCACGCACATGAATTCAGGCAGCTGAATTCCTGACGCTGGTGACATTGGCCTTCTTTACTATTTTGTAGTTGTGTTTTCTTTTCCTGTGAAAATCCTGGGTTGAAATTGGGCTTTCAGCTGGTTTCCCCCTGGGCGTGAGGAATCCTCATCTCACAAATGTTCTCCTTTCTGGCCTCTGTGAGGTTTCAGTCAGTGAGAAAACCTTGACCTTTAGGGGGCAGACCTAGAATTAACCAGACAGGAGTGGGGAGGGCGGTGACTTGGGTCCTGGCCCCTGCATCCAGAGTCAGATGTGCCCAGCCCCAGCAGGTGGGCAGTGAGTTTACTTCTCCCCGTGTGAAGTCACCTGACCCACGAGAGGCGCCGCTGGCCTGGAAGGTGGTCACGTCTTTTTTCTTCCCAAATGAGTGTACTGCTTGTCAAACCTGAGACTCCGTTTCTTCGCATCACACTTCCCACCCTGAGGATGCTGTTCAAGAGTGGGTGAAGTCAGAAAACTCTTTATGTAAAAGGGGATATGGAAAAAAAAAACCTGGAAAATCACCCCGAATTTTTCCCTTACACCTTACAAAGCCCTTGCTTCGTTCCCACCTCGCTGTGTCGTTGGTTGTCCCCTCCAGGAAGCCCCCACTCACCGCCCTGGCGGCCAGCACCCCCCACTCTTCACCCTGCTACTCTGCCGTTTTGCAAAGTGATCAATACCCAGTGTTTATTTAGCCCGTCTAGAAGGGAAGCTCCCTGAGGGTGGGGATCTGCTGGCTTGGCCCATCACAGTGTCCCTAGGACCCAGGAGACTGTCTGGACAGAGTGATGTCAGCTGCATGAGGGCCAGATGAGGGGTTCACTTCATAGCGCCCTCTTCGTGAAACGGTGTTGCGAATACATTGCTCAGAGGCAGAGGTGAGGAAAGAGAAGGGCCCGCCCCCCTGGACAAGATGTAAGCACTCTAAGGTGATTTCTGGTCTGAGAAGTGAGGCTGACAATATTGCACAGGACTTTTACTAGTGAGAAAACATCCCAAGACTCACATTTAAAAAGGAAAACACCAGATCTAGCCTCTTGTTAGTTTTTCAGTATTTTTGACTTTGGGACATCTTTTGCAAGGTGATACGAAGTGATGTTATTATTGCTATTAATTGCAGTGGGCTGTTTTCCCCCCTTGTATCTATGAGAAATCTCAAGTCTGAGAGTTAAGTTAACTCCTTAGTGTTCACACAGGTTGCAAAGTGTGAGAGCTAGGATTTCATCCCGGGTCTCAGTGCATTGCGTGGAAGCCATGCAGAGCCTCCGTGAATGGTGGACATGCCCATGCCTGGGTGAAAAAAGCGAACATAATGGTAGGGCACCAAATAAGAGATATTAGAAACTCACATTTCTCACACTGTGATTTTTTTCCACATTATGTTAATATTCTCTATTTACATGCTTCTGAGTAAGCTGCAGACCCAGTATGTGAATTGAGGCTTTTGGCTGTAGGCTTTGGGTATGAATATGGTCCCTCTTGGGTCTATTTCCTAGGTATACTTCAAGTGTGTGGGCTCCCTTGTGATTTGGCAGAAACTACCCGCCAGCCCCTATTAACTCCGTTCTGGGGAAGAGGAGTTACATGTTTCGATTTCTTTTTTGCATCCTTAAAAAAAAATGGCTGGTGGAGGGAAAGGGGTTAATTTATAATAGTGAGTGAAAGGAAAAACCAGTTCATTTGTATAGAATTTTTGGCTGTATTATCCAGACATCAGCCACCAGAGGATGAAAAGAATACAATATATCTATTATTTTTTAAAGAGTTTATATTCAGAAATTCAGCAATGAGAATGGTTTTATGATGATTATAGGGGCTAGGTTGCAAGGTCATCATTTCTACACATTTGATGTCATATTTGCTGCTGAAGATCTCAAAAATTACAAGCTCTTTTTTTTTTTTTAAACTTTCCTGTGTGTAATACCTTCAATCTTAAAAGGTTGGTAACTCATTTCTGTTTACTTTTTCTTTTCATTTTGTTTGGCGAGGAAGCATGAATAAAACATTAATCCAAAGTTTATAAACCGTATTTTGGAGGCAAGAGCTGTGGGCTTTGTTACTGTTTCTTCATTGATTATTTCTATGGAAAAAGTGACTTGTTGCTAGATTGCAATTCTGTTGTGAACAATCGTTACTTTCACAGTCTTTAAGAAACAATGCAGGGGAGTAGAAAGGGCTGCACTTAGCAGAGCTGTGATGGGTCACATGGTATCACTTGCCCGGGTCTTTTTTTTCCATACAAATATGGTCCTGAGTTCCTAATTAGTAAGATGGAAAATTCGGCTCTTGAAAATGCGACTACTACAGAATAATGATAATTGACTGCGATTTCTTTTTCTTCACATTAATGGCTTCACTTTCTTTTCTGTGAGAATGAAGATTTTCTTCCTTTTTCCTCAGAGTAATTTCCTTTGTTCTTATTCAGTTATTTTACTTGTTAAACATTTTTCCGCATGTGGACTAGCACCAACTGAATAGTACACCCAGAAAAAGAAAACCTTTTTTTTCCTTTTGTCTAAGTCATGGGAGAGTGAGAGACTAGAATATTTATGAGTGTTTGATACTATAATTAAAAATATTAAATTATCATTATTCCTTGGCTAATCAATCATTTTTATCAATCATTTTTAATGAATCTGTCATAAAATAAAAATAAAGATTCAGCCTCCATGATTTCAACGAGGAGAGTCCATTGCTCTAAAAATGACAGTTTCAATACACTTACCCCCATCACCACTAGCTGAAACTTATGGCATCCTCTGATAGTTGCAAAGTCTTTTACCATCTTGGTCCCCATTTGAGATTAATTACAAGCATATCCTCCTATTTATTTATTTTACTTTTTAAAAAGATTGTATTTATTTATTTGTCAGAGAGAGAGAGACAGAGAGGGAGCACACAAGCAGGGAGAGGGGCAGGGGCAGAGGGGGAAGCCGACTTGGCTGAGCAGGGAGCCCGACACAGGGCTCAGTCCCGAGCCGAAGGCAGACACTTAACCAACTGAGGCGCGCAGGCGCCCCATGTAGCCTCCTCGTTCAACATGTCCTGACCAGTGTTGATGTTAACCAAGTGATCGTCACAAAGTAGTTTTTCCTGAGCGTACATAATGTCACGAGGTTGCGCGATGCGGTTGAAAGCAAGTAGACTCTGAGGTCTGATGGACCCTGCCTCTTCTGGGAGGGGCTGAGGGGCCCGCTAGGGTCCCCGAGGAGAAACCCGAGGTCCGTGGCTCAGCCATGATGTGAGCCCACGCCCGACAGCCCCACACCGTGTCGCGTGCTCACCAGGCAGGAAGAAAGGGGAAGCTTTCATCAGTGTTTCCTGTCACCACATTCTGAGCCCAAGTCTGCGTTTTAGTTTCTCCTCGTATCCATTTTGCAAAATCTCTGCGATACCTGGAACCGGATGCATCCCAGGCAGGTGGCAGCAGGGCCGTATGAAGTCGTAACCGTGTGGGCAGCCCTGTGCCAGGAGCAGCTCTTTGTACTCAAGAATCAAATGATTGACTGTTGGCAGGGATTAAAACCGAAGCTCTCCGAGAGCGTTGGGGCTTTGATCTTCGCCAAATCCACTGAGACAGCCGAATTTCATGGGAAAGTGACAAGGATTTCCTAAACCAAATGCAAATAGATGTTTAACTTTCAACTCAACCTCTCGCCCAAAGGCTTTGCAAGCGCGTGAAAAGAAAACCCTGGTTTGTAAATCAGAAAATGTTGATTTTTACAGCATATTCCAACTTGAATAGACTAACACGGAAATTGTGGCATCCTTAAAAATTTTCTTTAGTTGTTATGTAGCTGATGGTTCTTTTAATACGATTTCAATTATAGATATCTACAGAGTAGAGATAATGTTATGTCCGGCTTTATTAAAATTTGGAAAGGAAGAACTTACCAAATGCTAAATTTAACCTTTTGTGATAAAGACCATGCATTCTCCTTCTTCTGGTAATGCAGCCATGTATGGACGACACATCATCTTTTTCCTTTAATTAACTGATACTAATGAATGTTGTATAAAACTTAATAAACAGAGAAAACGTTTTCTGACATGAATATGTGTTATATTGAACTTATAAATGTGAGTGCATTAAAAAATCAGTGTGTAGACTAGTATTTATGTTGGTAAGAGCATGTAGTTACGTGAGCTGTAGACTGGATTTTGTCATAAAAATCATAAGCTTTAGGCCCAGCCACGGCCCTAGACTTCTGGTCAGAAAAAAAAAAAAAAAAAAAAAGGGAAATCAAAGGTTCTGTGATTTCAAGGTAATTCACAGTTAGAAGTCTACAGTCTCTGAACCTTTGCATTTCCCCTGCTGTGGATGGGGTTATCACAGGTGTTCCTATTACTAATTTGCTTGCAAAGCTATCATTCTCCTTTGTGTGTGTATTGTTAATATTTGGTGTATTTTTTAAGTAAAATGGTTATTAGATTTCTTTTTAATTTTTGGACGAGATTGTATTCTCTGGGAACACTTTGAATCACCTACCTGCTTTTTTAAATTTTTGCATCAAGGGATTACTGCCTGGCTCCTTGTTCTGGACTCCACGTAAGGTGGCTGCTGCCCCCAGATGTCATCCTTGCTGCCATTTGGGGTCTAGCCTTCCTTTGCGGTTCAATTGTATGCTCTTATGATTGGAATATGGGGCCGTGAGGCACAGAAATGTGCTTTGGAAACAAACCGAGGATTGCATAGATGTTGAGCAAATAGTGCTCCCTTCTGCAGCGGTTCACGGATGTTTGCCCACTGGTTTTGTCCACCCTCCTCCTGCCTTCTTGGCAGATATTTGCGGCTGGTCTGCCAGAAACCTCTCGCTCCCTGAAAAGGTGTCTGTGGTTGTCGGCATCGCCCGGAAACGGATGGGAAATGCAGAGTCTCAGGCCCTGCCCCAGAGCTCCTGAATCAGGATGTGCATGTTAGCAAACCCTTCAGGGATTCCCACACACACTGGAGCCTGAGAAGCATGGGGCTAAAATGTCCTTGTCCTTAGAGTCAACCTTGGGCCTGTCCTTTCCAAACGCTCCCTCCTACTGTGTGCAGTTCTTCATTCTTAATCAGCCCTGCTCTGGGACACAGCATAGTCCGACACGACCCTCTCATTTCATTGGTCTCCACTGATAGCAGGTGCACGGCATTATTCTCCTTTTAGCACTAAACGGGAAAGTAAACCCTCTCCCAAATCATCTGTGTTTCTTGCTGTTGCACTGATACACTGGAAAAAACAAAACAAAACCCTGTAGACATATTAATGCCTCGGTCTTTTTAAAATATAAATCTTTTGCTATAAGTCTTTTTTTTTAAGCATTTTTAAAAACATTTAATAGACTTTCCTCATGGATCTAATGGGCTCTGATAAGCGCCGTCTCTCTGACCCTTTCTCTGTTCCTCCTGTGGACCATCAGAATCACAGAGAGAGGATCTGACAATTCCAGCTTCATAGTCCCCACCTCCAGGGCTTCCTTTGGACCACAGAACCCCAGGCACTGGTATTTATGGCAAGTTTTGTGGGGCGTTTCTGGTGGTCGGCCCCATTTGGAGCCTAGCGACCTGACTTTGCAGACTCCCTGTTTCTTCTTTGAGGGATGAGTATGGAGTGAGCGCCAATACAGTGATGACCCTGGGAGCCCTTTACAAACTGCCCACGCTTCTCTCATCGGCACAGGCGCCCTTTGCTTTTTCCTGCCATTCTGCAACTCTTGCCGAGTTCCTGAGTCCCTGCTCTTCCCAGCACCTCCCTACCCCACAGTGGACACGTGTGAGATGGCAGTTGATTTCAGGCATTTTCGTGATGACACTCGGCTTTGTGCCTTGAGCGAATTCCAAATCATCTTCCATCTGCCTGCAGGTGGATTTGCAAAATAAATGTAATTTGTTTATTCCCCAGCCCTGACCCAGTGATCTCTACCACCAGGTATCTCACACCCAAGGCTTTGAAGCTAGAGCCATCGGGGCCTCAGCTGAGCTATGCTGATACCCCTACATAGCATCAGGAGAAAGGAGCCAACAGGAGGCTTATGGGAGGAATATCACATTTCCTGTGCTCCTTTTCTTATAGAGTTCTCCATGACACACATGGGCAGGGAAGATCAAGTTATGGGTCTTCCTCTGACTGATACAGAATTATTTTCCCTTTTAGTTTTCTTGAGACAGAATTCCATCCACACCAGCAATGTTGCCTCATTCCTTAATGCATAGGAATCATGCCCTTGAAAACACAGAAGAACCCTTTCATCACTGAATTTTACTCCTTTTGATCCTTTACTATCTTTTTTTTTTCTTTCTTTTAAACCAAGCTCAGAGTGATGCCCGATGGTCAAACTCTGAGATGCTTGGAACTTTGAACATTCACTTTGAACATGAATCCACAAACTCAGTGAACTGACCTTGCTGCTGAGCCCCAAACATTGCCTTGCTATAGAGAGGGCATCGTCCCCAGGCCACCTGGGCCTCTCGACATCTTCAAGAATGGAATGGAAGTGGGACTATGAAGTGATGAGAACACTGGGGATTTTTTTTTTTAAGTTGGTGATTTTCCTTCTTAAATGGGCTGATTTTCTTCCATATAAAAGAAGGCTTTCCTTCATCACTGACCATGTTAATGGGCTGTACAACAACACACTAAGCGAATCGTGACCAAGTCAGCCAGCACTTCTGGGATTTCACTCTGTCGTCTGTAACACAGGGTGATGCACACAACAAGAATGTTCTATATTCTGCCTGCCAGGAAGGCAGAGGGCTGGTCTCTCCCGTCCTGCCCTGCAGGAGAACTCATTCATTATGCAGACACAAGAGCCCAGTTGTTCAATATACTTTGGAGACTACCTGATTATTATATTGGTTTCATTGAAAGTTTTGGAAAGACTCTAGGATTCCCTTTGGAGCAAGTTGCCCAGCCAAAAGGAAATTTGCGTTGTTGTTGTTGTTGTTATTTTACCAGGATGTTCTCTTGCTCTTTGCACTTTTCTGTTTTCTCCTGCTCATTTCCCTGGTTGATCTTGAAGGCCCTCAGAGTTGGGGTGACGTCAGCTGAGGCAGGTGTCAGGGTGTGAGGGAAGAGAGGAGGGCAGAAGGGGAGTTCACATTCCCTTTGCCATTCACGCCGACAAGCACATTTATGTCTGTGGGTTCATTTGGGGCCTTGAGTTCTGAAAGCTGATGTGCCACAAACGTAAGTCTCTGGGAGCTGAGTGATCAAACTTGAAGTCAATGGAAATTAAACCCAGCCTGGAATTGTTAATATAATCTGTCTTCGACCTGAAAACCCAGCAACTTCTTTGGATGGTGTGATGTGTGCTTGTCCCAAATAGCCTTTCGCATCACTGGCTGGGCCCATTACAAACCCCTGCTTTCTGTCGGTCTCTTGAAAAAATACAGGGCTGGTTTTATAAACATCCTTTTATGATTCCGTCTTGTACTTTTCTGAGTTCTTAAGTGGTCTTTCTTCAATAGTGCATACATAGTCAGTTGTCCTTGGTTTTTTATTTTTTAAATTGCTTTCTACAGTTTTGTGGTACATTTAATTCAGTTCTCTCATCTAGTCAAGACTTTGATAGTCTGTTCCAAATATTGCATTGCTTTCCTGCTGCTTCACGATCTGCGTGCAGTCTGTATGAAGATCAGACCTTTGCCTCCTCATGGCCAGTCTCTGTCTGCTCTCGCTGGCGTGCCTTCTGGCCCAGGGGGCGGGTTCTGCTCACTTATGCTTCCTTCCGAATCTAGGGTACTTTGTTCTAAACAGTGGTCTTCTTTTTTTCTAGTTAGGCAATGTTCAGGACACCATTTCAACTTCTAGTAAGTATTCATGAGTAAGGCCACATGTTACCTAACCAGAGTTTCATTTTCCCTGGATCTTATCTTCGTGTGCCTGGGCTACGTACAGAATCCCAGTGACTGGAAATCCCTGAAATATTTATTCTGCGTGTCCATATCTATTCCTCCAAATGGCTGCCTCTCCTCCTCTGCTTACTGGTGCGTTTTAACAACACTCTCTGAGAATTGTCACCAAGGCTATGTCCACCACGTTTATGTGTACGACAGATAACTGGCATTGTTTTCTTTCGGTTCCTTCTTGTTAGGGATGTTATCTTGCTTTCTGAATCTAGAGTGTGTGTAATGAGAGTATGTGTTTCTTTGTGTGTTTTGTCCCATTTTGGCCCTAAAAGAAAAGAGAATACCTACAAACTGAAAGTCAAAGTGACACCATTTGATACAGGTGCTTGTTGATATGTGAATTTCGAGGACGCATTCCCATTACTTAAACACAACTGTCCCTGCTGGTTCTGCTCTTCTTGCTGGTGTCTGACATAAAGATGTGGATTCAGACCTGAAGCCATCCCTTGGGATAGATGATCAGAACAGACTTATGAATGAGTCATTTTGTGGGGTTTTGTTACATACAGCCCCCAGGACTCTACGGCCAATCCAAGGAGGTCTTAATTGGTACCATTAAACATTGGACTTAGGACCAGAACCCTAAACCACAGAATGACATTGATCTAAAGTAATTACCTGTGACTCAACCACAGTTCACTATGATTTGCTCCTCTCACCAGCATATGGGATCAGGGAATTAAAAATAAGATGTAGAGGGGGGCGCCTGGGTGGCACAGCGGTTGGGCGTCTGCCTTCGGCTCAGGGCGTGATCCCAGCGTTATGGGATCGAGGCCCCACGTCAGGCTCTTCCACTGTGAGCCTGCTTCTTCCTCTCCCACTCCCCCTGCTTGTGTTCCCTCTCTAGCTGGCTGTCTCTATCTCTGTTGAATAAATAGATAAAATCTTTTAAAAAAAATAAGATGTAGAGGGAATAAATTACATTTTACAGTTTCCTTAGTGAATAGAGACTCTGGAAGTGAAAATATATTTGACTGAGTTACTTTTTAAATATTTCTTAAAGACTTAGAATAAATGAATTCTAATATAATGTGCCATTGGTAAGCTTTAAAAGACAGTAAGACTAAATTCATATTAGCTATAAATTACCAGCTTTAATGCCTTTTCATCTGTTTCCAGGTGAGACCCATGTTTTCAGATTCTAGTATCTTCTGGAAGATGTGGGTACATTGGGCCCACCTAACAGTGGGAAACTATCCTGTGCCAAGGTGACAAAACTGTAAGGTCGCAGTTTGTCACAAGTGAAGGAGAACTTAAATCCTGACCTTACATTTCCTCCCCGTTTCTCTCCCCATCCCAGCTCGCCTACCCTCACCCCTAGGAGAAACTGTGAAAGGTGCTCCAGTTTTAGGATTATGAGTTTGGGAATGAGACAAACCTGAGTTTGGATCCTGGCTTCTTCAGTGAGTAGCTGAGTGGGTGCGGATGTGTTCTCTGATGTTCCCAAGCCCCTGTGTCTTCACCCACAAAACAGTGGTGACAGTTCTTACCTCACCGCTGCTAAGGATTTCAAAAGCTGAGAAGTGGACACTTCTGGCTCAGCATTAAGCAGAAAACCCCATTTCCGCCACTGCAGAGCATGTGCTGAACTTCAGGGGAGAACCAAAGCATTATCTTCTCCTTTGAAGTATTTGCTGATGATTGAAAAGGACCAGGTTCACCCATAGTCTCCTTCTTCATCCCTATTTATTACTTGTGCCTCGTTGAAGTATTTTTCTCTATTATTAGTCTCTTTAAAAATATAACTTTTGTTTTAGTTTAATTTCTTGTTTTGTATTTTATATCTTCTAATTTCTTTGAGTTTCCTTTATTTTTCTAGCTTATAGAATTGAATATTTAGTTAATCTGTTTCCAGTCCTTCCATCTTTTAAAAAGAAATACATTTAAAGCTATTGATTTCATTTTAGTGACTGATTTTATTAATATTTTTTATTATATTATTAAAAAAATAAAGCTATTGATTTCTCCAAGGAACACTATAGCTGCACTTCACAAGATTTTTTAAAAATATGTTGTTTTTAGTAGACCACTTAAGCCCATTTATATTTCCTTGAATTTCTGATACATTTGGCATTTTCCATTTATCACACTTTGTCATTGATTCTCCACCTACCTGCCCGAACTTCCCTGCTGCTGTTAGGTTGCTGGCGTTCTCCCTGTTTCTTCTACTGATGCGAAGTTGCAAACCCATGTCTAGTATTGTCGGTAACCTAGTGACCTTGACATCTATACCTCACATACAAAGCATGCAGTCGATGAGCGTATCTGTCTTTCTCCTGAACTTCGCTTTGTTCATTTTGATCTCTTTCTCCTACTTCCCCGTTGTTTTGTCTAGAATTTTAATTATGCCTTCTTTTTAACGTACTCGTTTGTCTTTTTTAAACTGAATTCTTACTTAAATTTG
Organism: Ailuropoda melanoleuca; assembly: GCF_002007445.2. Taxonomy (NCBI): domain Eukaryota; kingdom Metazoa; phylum Chordata; class Mammalia; order Carnivora; family Ursidae; genus Ailuropoda; species Ailuropoda melanoleuca. The sequence continues at coordinate 5,001,906 of NC_048218.1, forward strand.
CCAGTGTATTCGTGGAGTTCTTTATTCATCATTGCTTCTAGTGGGATGGTCTGAATAGTTGAGATCTGGGATAGTGTGCTGCCTAGCCAGTCGGGACCAGGCCTGAGCAGTCAGAGCAGGCAGGGCGGAGTAGGCTGGGCAGGGCTCTGCACCATGGCTACGGTATTAGTCTGTACTCCCTCTTGCAAGGCGCGGGGTTTCCCATGTGCCCCTCTCCTTGCCAACTCTTGGATATATTTGGTTTTCTAATTTTTGATAGATGAAAAAGTTGTAAAATAATATCTCATTATTTGAATTCTTATTTTTTTTCTGATTATTAATTAATTTTAGGATTTTTTAATATTCATTTGAGACTTACGGGTCTTCTCTTCGAAAAATTGCCTGTTCATATCTTTTGCTATGTTACCAGGGGGGTCTCTCTTTTTCTTTTTGATTTTCAGGAGTTCTATGTATATTCTAATACTAGGTTTTGTTGACTTTAGACATTGAAAATAATCAGAAGGGAGAATGAAGCATGAGAGACTATGGACTCTGAGAAACAAACTGAGGGCTTCAGAGGGGAGGGGGGTGGGGGAATGGGATAGGCTGGTGATGGGTAGTAAGGAGGACACGTATTGCATGGTGCACTGGGTGTTATGCGCAACTAATGAATCATCGAACTTTACATCAAAAACCAGGGATGTACTGTATGGTGACTAACATAATAAAAAATATATTAAAAAAGAAAAGAAAATATCTTCTCCCATTCTGTCACTGTTTTAACTTTGTCCATGGTCCACTACATTCAACAGAAACCCATATTTTTCCTTGTTTATTTTTCAAGTTGTAATCTATATACGGTCAAATTCACTAATGACAATTTTTCAGCTTAATGTGTTTTGTCATTTGAATACACTTAACCTTTTTTTTTTTTTTTAAAGATTTATTTATTTATTTATTTGACAGAGATAGAGACAGCCAGCGAGAGAGGGCACACAAGCAGGGGGAGTGGGAGAGGAAGAAGCAGGCTCATAGTGGAAGAGCCTGATGTGGGGCTCGATCCCATAACGCCAGGATCACGCCCTGAGCCGAAGGCAGACGCTTAACCGCTGTGCCACCCAGGTGCCCCTGAATACACTTATCTTAACACTGTCCAAACAAAACAAGATGTAGAACATTTCAATTAAGCATCATCATGGCAAGTTTGCTTGTTTCTATTACCAATCGTGTCCCTAAATGCAACCCCTCTTTGATTTCTATCAACAGAGTAGTTTTACCTATTCCTGGACTTTACATAAATAGAATCAAGCTGTATGCATTCTTTGATACCAGTCTTCTTTTTCTCAGCATAATAATTATGAAATTCACACATATTGTTGCCAGTTTCAGAAGTTTGTTCCTTTATTAAAACAAATTTTTTTTTTCATTCTCCTGTTGCTAGACTTTTGGGCTCATTCTGGTATTTGACTAACATGAGAAAGACTGGTTGAAAATTTTTGTAAGAAGTCTTTGTGGACATATGTTAGTATTTTGGGGGCATCAATAGTTGGAGTGGGAACACATGTTTTTCACTTCATAAGAAACTTGAAAAAGGTACCATTTAAACTCCTGCTGGAAATGTATGATAGTTCTCATTGCTTTACATTTTCCCCAGCTTTTAGTATGACACTATAATTTAACCATTTCAATGTATATGAAATAGTATTTTATTATGGTTTTACTTTGTATTGACCTGATCATTTAAGGATACTGTTTCATGTGCTCATTTGCCATCATATATCTTTTGTGAAGCGACTATTCAAATGTTTTGTCTAATTTTAATTGGGTTACTTGTTTCCTTATAATTGAGTAGTAAGAGTTCATATATTTAGGAGATGAATCATTTGTGTGGTATAATATTTTGTTTCTTGTTGTAGTATATACATTTTACCAATGGTGCTTTTCAGTTAGCAAATTAAGAAAACATTGATAAAATCTAATTTATAATTTTTTATAGTTAGTGGCTAAAAAAAGTCTTTTCGTATTTCAAGGTTGTAAAGATACTCCCCAAGGCTTTCTTTTATAAATGTTTCTTTTATGAATGTTTATAGCATTTTTTATGTTTATAAATGTGGGGTTCTAGCTTTTACATTTAAATCTTAAGATTCCTCTTCATTTTTACATAAAGAGTGAGGTATTTGTTCCCATCTATTTATCTTATTGTTACAACAATATTTGTGAAAAAGACTTTATTCCCACCCCCACACCCATTTAATTGACTTTGCACCTTGGTTTAAAAAATTAATTAATCATATATGTGATGTATCTTTATTCTGTTCCACAGATCTCTTTGTCCCTATTTATGCCAATTCCACACTGTTTTAATTATATATGGTTAGTCTAAAAATCAAACCATGTAACTTTTTGGAGGTGGTTTTACCTATACTGTCTTGATTACTAAAGCTTTATTAAAATCTTAATAATCAGGTACTCTACATGATTTTTTTTGGAGATTATTTTGGCTTTTTAAATTTTATTTTCTTGCTGTATTACACCAGTTAGAATTTCTAGTACAATGTTAAATGTTATTTAGAAATGAATAAAAGTAATAAAGATGGATGCCTTTGCGTTGTTTCCAATCCTAAGGGTAGAAAGCATTCAATATTATTTCAGCATTAAATGCAATATACATTTGTATATTTTCCATAGATGCCCTTTATCAGATTGTGGAAGTTCTTTTCTATTCTTGGTTTTCTGAGGGCTTTCTCATGGATGGGGTTAAATTTTGTCCTATGATTTTGCTGTATATACTGAATAATGATATAAAATTTTTCTTTATTCTGTTGTAATGAATTATTTTTATTGGTTTTTAAATCTTAAAACAATTTTATATTTCTAAGATAAACTCTGCTTGGTCAAAATGTATTTTACCTTTTTACGTTTATAGCATTCATTTGCTAATATCTTAATGAATTTTTTGGATATATGTTCATGATGGATATTGCTTAGTATTTTTTATCTTATACTGTCGTCATTAGGTGTCAGTGCCAGGATTATGCAGCCTCAGAAAATTATTTGGGAAATGTTTCATCTTCCTCTATTGTCTAAAAGAGATTTGTGAAGGATTGGTATCGCTCCTTCCTTAAAAGTTAATATATGACCTGAAGATTTTTTTGAGTTTTATTTTTATGTGGAAGACTTCTGATGGCAAATTCCATTTCTTCAGCAGGAATTGAACTACTTAGATGTTTTTTGATTCTTGTACCTGTTGTGATGTGTTTCTCAAGGTACTTGTCCACCCATTTAAGTGTAGAATTTATTGGCATAAGTTGTTTATAGCATCTTTGTATTATCTTTTAAATACCTGTAGGAACTGGAGAGATGTTTATCTCTTTTGTTCCTAATATAGATAATTTGCATTTCCTTTCTTTTTTTCTTGAACAGTTTTGTTAGAGTTGTGTTAAGTTTTATTAATCTTTTCAGATAGCGAACTTACCGCATTGTTGATTTTCTATATCCTTTTTTGTTTTTATTTTATCTTTATTTTATTAATTTCTGCCCTATTGTTTTTATTATTCTCTTACCTCTGCTTTAGTTTATTCTTTTTGTTGCTTATTAAGCTAGAATCCTAGGCTTTTTATTTCATAACATGTTTTTCCTATTTGAACAGGTGATTAAAGCGATATATCTCCCTCTAAACACTGCTTTCATTGCATTCCATACATTTTGATATGTTGTATTCATTATCATTCAATTTAAAGTATTTTCTATTTTTCTCTGTTTTTTTTAATAAGTCATCACCCATTTAGAAATATGTTGTTTAGCTTCCAAATATTTGAGTGTTTTTAAAGCTACCTTATTATTATTGATTTTAATTTTAATGCTTTGTTGTCAAGAACATACTTTGTGTGAATTATTATAATTTGAGGGTTTTTAAAATGTTTAATAAAAACAAGAATATGATTTATCTTGGCAAATGTTTCATGTGCTCTTGGCAAGAATCTATATTACATAGTTGTTAAATGGAATGTTAATTATGTGAAGTTGGCTGAAAGTATTACTTAATCTATATTTTTTGAATTTTTGTTCTACTTGTTTTATCAGCTATAAGGAGAGGCATGTTAATTTCTCCCACTATGAATGTAAGCTTAAAAAGCAGTTCTTCTCGTAGTTCTGTCAATTATTACATCATATGTTTTGAAGCTTTTTTGTTAGGTGCAGACAAATTTAGGGTTGTTATTTATTCTTGACAGAGTGACTCTTAACATTAAGAAATATTTCTTTTTATCTCTGGTTTTATAACTTTCTTAAATTATTCTGTCTGATACAAACACAGTCATCTAGTCTTATGATGCATAGTGATTGGGTGGTAGGTTGTTTTTCTTTTCTTTTCTTTTCTTTTCTTTTTTCTTTTCTTTTCTTTTCTTTTCTTTTCTTTTTTTTTTAAGATTTTACTTATTCATTTAAGAGAGAAAGAGACAGGGGCACCTGGGTTAATCAGTCGTTAAGCGCCTGCTTTTGGCTCAGGTCGTGATCCTGGCGTTCCGGGATCGAGCCCCACATCAGGCTCCTCTGCTGGGAGCCTAATTCTTCCTCTCCTACTCCCCCTGCTGTGTTCCCTCTCTTGCTGGCTGTCTCTCTGTCTGTCAAATAAATAAAATAAAGTCTTAAAAAAAAAAGAGAGAGAGATAGAGATAGAGAGAGCACAAGCTGGGGGAGAGGCAGAGGGAGAGGGAGAAGCAGACTACCTGCTAAGCAGGGAGCCTGACTCAAGGCTCAATCCCAGGACCTGGAGATCATGACCTGAGCTGAAGGCAGACACTTAACATCTGAGCCACCCAGGCGCCCCATAGGTTGTTTCTCGACATTTTATTTTCAACCATTTAGTGTGTGTGTGTGTGTGTGTGTGTGTGTGTGTGTGTGTGTGTGTGTTCTAAGTGTGTTTCTTATAAGAGGCATACAGTTGGATTTGGCTTTTTTAATCTAATCTTTGAGTGGTATTTAGTACATTTATATTTAATGTAATTAATATCAATTCAATTGTGTTTAAGTCTTTCATTTTGGCATATGTTTCTCTTTCTTATTTCCTGCCTTATTTTGAATGATTAAGAAATTATTTAACTCCATTAACTTTTTTGGGTTCTTGTTTTAGAGTGGTTGATCAAAATTTATTTTTTCCTACTGAAGATATCAGAAAAAGTTTCAATTTACAATTAAATTAATGTAATTTCAAGTGAGTGGTTAGGGCAGTGATCAAATTTGACACAACTTCTGTCAAGTTTTTTTCATAACTGAGCCATCCGATTTCAGGACATTTCAAGATTTTCTTGTACAACAACTAGTTTTAAATACTCAGTTTTTCACTAATGTCCTTGTAGTGACAGGAATTTTGTGTTATGTTTGTAGATATCATTATTTTGTGTCAAATCAGCTAGAAATTTTTATTTTTATATATTCATTATTGTGTTATATTTTAAAGATTTGTAGAAATTACAATACATATCTTTGAGCATCATCTCATTTCCAGTTATATTAAACTCTTTAAAAAGTAGGAACCTCATGGTTGTATAATTCCATTCATCTGCCTCACTCCTGTGCTCTTTTATTCCTCTGTGTTCTATAAACTCTACGTGTTATTACTTTTGTTTGGAACAATTGTAGTCTATATATTACAAATATATATAAATATACACATATATTGCATACATACAAACACACACATATTAAAAATAATAAATGGGTCCTTTGTTTTTACCCACATACTGCATTTCCTGTATTTTCATTTTTTTCCTGAAGACTGGAGCTTCTGTCTGGTATCACATCCCTTTACCCTGAGGAAATTCTTTTAGTACTTTTTGTAGCATGGGTTTTCTTGCTGTGAAAATCTATGGCCAAAAATGTCTGTATTTAGTTCTCATGTTTGATGCATACTTGGGCTATATATAGAATTCTATATTGGCGTCTTTTTTTTTTTCTTTTGGCACTTTGAAAATTCCATTCCATGGTGAGAAATTAAACCATCATTCTTTTCATGCTTCCTCTGCAGATGACATGGGTTGTGTTTTGGGCTACTTTTAAGAGTTCTTTTCCATTTTCCAACTTGCCTCTGATGTACTAGGTGTAATTTAAAAAATATTTTTAAATGAATTGTGTTGATGGTTTTGTTGGGCTTTTTAGATATATATGCTGGTATATTTCATCAATTTAATAATTATTAAACACTTGTTTCTGAAAATATTTTTTTCTTCTTTATCTCTCTCCTCTCCATCTGGGATTCCAAGTATTTATATTGCTTTGTGGTATATTACAGGTCTGGATGCTTTGTTTTATTTTTATTTTTTTCACTTTTTATTCTCCTCATGTTTCAGTTTGGGTGGTGTCTGTTGGTCCACCTTTGATTTCACTGATTCTTTCCTCTACTGTACCCAGTCTGCTAGTAAACCCATCAACTAAATTCTTCCTCTCTGGTAGTATATAATTTCACTCTAATAGTTTCATTTGATCTTTGTCTTTGCTGTTTCCCTTTCCATGCTGGAATTTCTTATCTGTTTACACTTGTCAACATTTTCCTCTAGATTCTTCATCATGATTGCTTTAAAATTCCTGAATGATAATTTGAACATCTGGGCCATTGCTACATTTGCTACCATGATCTGTTTCTTCATAGATTCAGGCCCCATTTTCTCAGTTTATGTATCTTGTGATTTTTATTTTATGTTCAACATTGTTTTGTGGTAAGGGATCGTTACCTCCTGAGAAGGACTTGCCACTCTGTCAGGCTGGTGGTGTGAGGCTGAGCCAGTACAACAGTAGCTGAGCTGGTCCTGGACTCTGCTGCATAGTTGGAGTCTTTAGGTGACGCGGTTCACCTGTTGTGAAGGTGGGGCTGAAACTCTGCCTTCAGAAGGGCCTGGGATCTGAGCACCAGCCAGATTCCTTAGATCTCTTCATGCTTTGCAGGGCTAGCCACCAGCTTTCTAAACTCTCAGAATTCTCTTTCTGCTTTTTAGCCTGCCCTCCAGCTTTTTGAGTTTCTGGAGCTTTCTCTTTGCTCTCTAGACCCATTCCTGGCTTTGTGCATATGGGGGCATCTCTTTTTGCCTTATAGCACTGCGCTCAGTCTTTACGGAGCCACCTCAGCATCTTTGGTGTGTGTCCAGGGATCTTTGCAGGATTTGTCCCAATCCCCCTGCCCTTCTCCCAGCTTTTAGCATTTATTTTGTTTGCTAAATATATTCTTCCAACTATAAAACTTCCTTTTGATATTTGTCACTTATTTATAAATAAATATTCTATGTGTTAGTTTTATATTTTAAATTTATGATACCTTGATCTGTTGATATCTTAAATCCAGATTGGAAATGGGGATGTAAAAAACAAAGAAGCAAATAAGTGTATGGTGGGTGGATGGGAGAAAAGTTTCATAAACTTTGTATCTGAAGAGGTCATTTGTCATTTATACAGAACTTAAGCATATGAAAAATATTCTACAGCACTGATGCAAAGTGTGTGTACCAGTCAAGGTCTGCCAGAGAAACAGAATCACTAGGATATATAGAATAGATGAATTGATAAAAGATAGATAGATAGATAGATAGATAGATAGATAGATAGATAGATGATAGATAGATTTCAAGGCATTGGCTCACACAAAAATTAGAGTTGGGTTGGGGCGCCTGGGTAGCACAGTTGTTAGGTGGCTGCCTTTGGCTCAGGGCGTGATCCTGGCGTTCTGGGATCGAGTTCCACATTGGGCTCCTCTGCTGGGAGCCTGCTTCTTCCTCTCCCACTCCCCCTGCTGTGTTCCCTCTCTCGCTGGCTGTCTCTCTGTCACATAAATAAATAAAATCTTTAAAAAAAAATTAGAGTTGGGTTGAACAAGTCTAAAATCTATGGGGCAGGCCTAGGGCTAACTGGAAACTCTGGGGCAAGATCTAATGTTGTGGTCCACAGTCAGAATTTCTTCTGCAGGGAACCCCCAATTCTGTTCTTAAGGCCTTTCAACAATTAGATAATGTCAACTCAGATTATCTAAAGTCATCTCCATTTCTTAAAATGACTGTTGATGTTAACCACATCTGCAGAACACCTTCATAGCACTATCTAGACTAGGCTTTGACTGAACAGCTTGGTGCTATTGCCTAATTATAAGTTGATGCATAAAATGGACTGTCACAGTGGTAAAGGGCATATTGCACAATATGGTACAGCACATGCTAAGGAATAATCTTTAAGGAAGAAAATAAATACAAGCGAACAAATGAAAGAGTTCTTAGTTTATTCATCATCCCATGGGAGGCATGCTGGGGCTGGGTATCCTGGACAGTGGGTAGGTCTGTGTCCAGTTGAGGGATCCCTCTGTACCCCCCGATTCTCCTTTGTTATTGAACTGAGAGAAATCCTAGTAAGCAGGGAGATAAGCATCCCATCTGGCTTTAGACATCAGCTGTTCCTGGAGTTGTCTGGGAAAGCCAGCTGCCTGGCTCCTGGAGACTCAGAGGCCCATGGGAAGGTGTTATCCCTCCTGTCAGGGGAAAAGAAGTCTCGTTCAGATGTACCCACTTGTGCCAGCAGAAAGGGGGTTCCTGCTTCCAGCTGGCTTACCATCCAGCCTAGCTTGAGTGAACTCCCAGGGCCACCTCAGATCATTCTGCTCATTGCACCTAGTCTATGTGGTGTACATCAAAATGTTAACAGAAGGCATTTTGTTTTTGCAAGATGTCATTATGGGATAATGGGTCATTTTTTTCTACCTTTCCATATTTAATAAAGTTCTTACAATATGAATATTTTACTTTTATAATTAAGTCAAGACAACTATTAACATTTTGAATAAACAAGGAAATGAGTTTACACTCCATAAGGAAGAAAATAGGATTCCTAATATTCTGCTTTTTCTGTAAGTCTCCACCTATAATTACCATAAGCATCTCCTTGAATGTACAGTGCTTTGTGGTAGCAGTGGCTCATGGGGACGACAAAAGACGTCCTAAACCTTGAGAAGAGCTCCCCTATGTGGGAAATGGGACAGTTTCTGTGCTCAGGACATTAGAAATAATTAATCCAAAGTCATTGTCCTTTTTTCCCAAGTAGAGTAGCCATTCTAAAAGAAAAAAATATATGTATATATTTGAATCACATTTTCAAATATCTTGTACTTTAATAAAGTTGACCCTATTAACTTTGCAAATGCGATCTCTTTGTTCTTCTTGCTTTATGGGAAACTGTCAAATTTGTGTAAAGTTTAGCTAAGAAATTCTGACACATAAAGAAGCAGTTGGCAGGGAAAGAAGGGGGAGTACACATGCATTCTGTATCCTTTGCTGAACATTTCAGTCAAAAATAGTTTATGTCTGAGATATGGAAAGGGGAATAGACAGAAAAAATAATGTCCTACATTATTAGGAATATTTGATCAAGAATTGTAGTTTGTAGAGAAGAAATTTCCATAGAAAATAACAAAAATATTCCAAAGGCTGAATTTTAACGCTTTTGAAACTAGTGTTTCTGATAATTTTCAAATCAAATCAATTTAACAAGTAATATTCACTGAGTGTGTATGTTGTGACTGACACTGATCTAAATGTCAGGAATAATAATATAGCAGTAAACAAAATATACCGGCTCTTGCCCTTACAGAGCTAATGCACCAGTGAGAGACAGATGATGGACAGATTGAGCAAATTTGTTATAAAGTATTTTTAAAGAAATAAGGAAAGGAGATAAAATCTGGGGAGGTGTGGAGTTTGGTATAAAATGAGAATTACTTCAAAGGGTGAAATAAAGATCCTACTTACTACATTCCATGTAGTGGGTCCTGTGGGTTTTGTGCACAGTGGTGGGTAACTGATGAGAATAGATCTGCTCTCATGCGACTTTAATTTAGTCTCAATGTTCTCATGTCTTGTGAGCTCTGAAGGGGAGATGTCTGTGATCTTGCTGCCCTTAGTGTTCCACAGCTTCCAGAGTGAATTATTATTGTTGTTGCTATTTGGAGGGGAAAGGGAAGCAGACACTAAGTCCTAGCTGGGTTCTAGGCACTAAGCCACATGGTCTCATTTCCATTTCCTATCTTAGCAGTGGAGACGGGGGCGTGAAGAAGTGAGCTGTCGTGTGCTAGGACATTGCGGTTAATGGTACCGGCAGACTGGGACACTGGTGTGAGTGACCCCAAAGCCAGGGCCTACTTATTCCCAAGTACAGTAGGCACAACATCTAGGGCCATGACGATTTTAAGAGTCCATGAAAATATTTTAATTTCTTTTAAAACCAGCAAGAAAAATTGAACATAATCCCCCCAAGATCATATTGTCTTTATACTGATGTAGTCATAAAATAGAATCTTCTAACAATTTTTTATGGAGGAAGGACCCACGAATACCCTAATATGGTATTGCCCACGGCCCTATGTCTTTCATAGTCCGATGGCCAACACCCACTCCTTCGGTTTTGTTACTGTTCGCAATTTTCCTTCACGCTAAATGAAAGATGCTTATGTGTATAGAATGGGGGCATCTTTAACCCATGCCCACCCTCCTTGTGTGCCATCAAGGGATGTCAAGAGAGGAGCAAGCCAGGATTGTCACCTTGCACAGTGCCCAGCACTAGGTAGTCAAGTGACATCTTTCTGTTAAATGGGTGAGGGGGCGCCTGGGTGGCTCATTCAGTTGAGCATCCAACTCTTAGTTTTGGCTCAGCTCATGACCTCGGGGTCGTGAGTTTGAGCCCCTTGTTGGGCTCCACACTCAACAGGAACTCTGCTCGAGATTCTTTCCCTCTTCCCATTGCCCCACTCATGCTTACACTCTCTCTCAAATCAATAAGTATTTTAAAAAATTAATAAAAATAAATGGGTGAGTAAATAGGTGAGTGAATGAATGTTCTGATGAATGAATGAATGAATGAATGCTTGAATGAATGGATGAATGTGTCAATGGATGGGCGAATAAAGAAGTGAATGAATTACTACATGAATGCTTATGTGACTGAGTGAAACCTGAGATGCCAGGGTTGGTGGCGGTGGTGATGATATTTTTTTTTTTCCCTCACTGACTTTTTTTTCAGAGAAATGTAGCATCCACTCACAGAATGTTTCAGACAGTGAGGTGGTTTTGAAAAGCCTTCTGTGCCATGTAATGCATACTGCCTTGAACTGAAGAAATCATTTGGAACATAGTTCAAAATAAATTTGCTAAATGCAGTGCATGATAAATTCAAATTACTTTGGAGCAGTGAAGAATGGATGCTGAGCAGCTGTGCAGAAAGCCAAATTATGACACACCTTGCCAGTCAGTGTACCTAGACGGTCTGAAGCGGTTCAGGAGCCCTGGAGGGCCAGAGGCTCAGCCAGTTCTGTCTTTTCATGGACAGCAGGTTACAGGGACTCCCCTTGGTCATGTTATCAAGAATTCATTGTATTACTTTGGACCTTTTCCCTTCTCTGGATGTTGGGCTGTGGCGCCTGCCACCGTCTCAGGACGTCCTCCCGGACTCAGTGCTCTCTTGGCCCCAACAGTGCCTCTTGCTTCTGGTCCACCTCCTGAAGCCCGTGCTCATGGCAGGCTTATTAGAAAACCCAAAGCCATGAAATTCAGGATGATAATATGTGAGTGTGGGGACAGGATGAAAGCTAAAGGACCCATTTAGCGGGGGAAATGGAACTGGACTTTGATGTCTACCATTTTGGTTTAAGAATTCACATTTTAGGTTTATTTAGGTGCTTTATGAGCCTTCCCTGCCCTGCCCCCCACCAGCTTCTATTGGCTGGTGTGTAAACTTTATCTAAAAAGACACATTTTTTAAAAGATTTTATTTATTTATTTATTTCTCAAATATTGAGAGAGAGAGCAGGAGCAGGGAGGAGGTGCAGAGGGAGAGGGAGAAGCAGACTCCCTGATGAAGAGGGAGCCCAATGTGGGGCTCAATCCCAGTACCCTGAGATCATGACCTGTGCCAAAGGCAGCAGCTTAACCGACTGAGCCACCCAGGTGCCCCTAAAAGGACACATGTTGTAGGTGTGTGCACTGAGGGTGGGGACATGCCTGTGTGGAGGTGACAGGGGGTATCATGGTTCAATTTTCCAGCGTAAGGTTGGAGCCTGAGGTTTTGGAGGAAGACCTAAATGTGGATAAAAGTGATTCATTAGAATGCATTTTCCTTTTCTTAAAGTTAAATCTTGCCTTTTTAAATAATGTTAAATGACAATGTGAAGGAACTGTGAGCTGTTCCTCAGATAAGGAAATCTGGCTGGTGTTTCTTTCACATCTTGAGGACCCCAAGGCACTGATTGTAAACATATGGCTGTTGATGATAATTCAGAAGCCATTTACAAGGTAGGGACAGCAATGAGCTTTGTGGAAATAAATTCCAATTTAAATCGGGTATGTTCCTTATCCCAGAATGTTCCTTATGTGGGATTTTATCTCTATGACAGGTGTCACAAGGCTTCTCCATGAACACATTAGCATCTTAGCATTTTTTTGGTGGGAACTGTCATCAGCTAGATGGCTGATATCCTCGATAGTGTAGAGGCAGTTGGGAAGGCCCACAGTCACCCCTCTGGCCACCGAAAGTTTATCACAACCATGGCCAAGGAGATGAGTCCGGTAGTGTCAGGCCTGGAAGGAAACCCTGGGGGCTGGGGTGATCAGGGAGCCTTTTTGAATTTCTCAGATGGGGCCAGGGAGCTCTAGGCTCCACTGCATAATCTGACCCCTATGACTTTGGATTCTATTCAGTTCCTCCCTTTTCCCCTCCCAGGGGCTCGTTCTCTCTGTTGTGTGCCATTTTTAGCATCATCTCTATTTCCATCTGCCAACATAGGCTGTGAATCTCACCCTTGAATAAGCTTTGAGAAGCAAGTGCCTTTGTCCCACAAGAAAACCAGGAGAGAGTTTCATGCTGTAGAAAGCATGCAAGCTGTAGGATGTGTCCTTGAGTGGGGTACTGTGGGAAGCTGAGCCCAGCCTGGTACTATCTCCCTTTGGAGGCAGATACACCAGGAACGGATCCATGCCTGCCTTGCACCTGGGGCAAGAGCTTGGGTAGTTTATTCAACTTCTCTGAGGTTATTTCTAAGAGACAGTATCACATGCAAGGATGTGTGTGGTAATTAAAAGAAATAACACTATCAGTGGTTCCTAACACTAACAAGTCCAACTTCCCTTTTGATAACAAATATTTTGGAATAACCCTTTATTTCCTGGCGTGAAATTTGTAAGTAATATTACCTACACATATACACACCAGGTCTGTGTTCATAGACCTCACATGCACAGCCATTCAATGGGGGGCCTCTGGCCTCTTCTGTCTGAGAAGCTATATGGTGAAATACGCATTTCATGAAATAATATTTATTTTCTCTTGTCTTTAGATTATAATTAATTCCTTATATTGAGTTTTTAATAGCTTTATTCAGGCATGATTTTCCGATCATTTCATTTCCTTCTACATGTTGAACTCAATGATGTTTATATTTCCAGAGTTGTGAAACCATAACCAGAATCCAATTTTAGAACATTCCCATTAACCCCAAAAGAAACCCCATATGCATTAGCTGTCTCTCCCTATTCCACACCCAATCTTAGGCAATCATTAATCTACTTTCTGTCCTGTAGATTTTTCTTCTTTGGAAATTTCATGCAAACGGAATCGTATCATGTCTGAGGTCTTTTATGTCTTGGTTTTCACTTTCCATAGTGTCTTTGAGGTGATATCAACACTTTGTTCCTTTTTATTGCCAAATAGTATTCCATTGTGTGGATATATTACATTTCCTTTATCCCTTCACGAGTTATAAATGGTGCTGCTATGAACACTTGTATACAAGTTTTTACAAGTGTTTAAACATTACTTGGGTAGGAAGGTAATATCATTTATTGCTTTTCAAGAGTGCCACTGGTGTCTTTAAAAGGTTGAAAGACCCTTTGGAAAGTTCTGAGCTGAAAAACATACAAACTTCCTTTAGCCGACACAGTGATCACATTCTTGGAAAGAATCATTACGAGTTGGAATTGGGTACAAAATATTCCTGTTTATAAGCTCAAGAGAGTTAAAGTCTGGGCTCTGATCGTGGTCGGCGGGTTGCTCATCTGTATGAATGCACAACAGGACATTGAAAGACTTGAGACTTGGTGCCATTATTTGCCACGTGGGATTGGCCTGCACGGTTTGGACCCCGAGATTCCTCGCTTCTCCCTCACTTTGGCAGCCACACCAGGGCCCCAGTCATAATGGAAACATAAAGTCCCTATAGATTTCCAGAATGCCCCCCAGGATGGTGCCACCCCTTTGAGATTGCACTGATAGAACCCAAAAGTGCAGACATCTATTGACTGTTTATCATGAGCCAGTCATCGTGCACATGCATTGTGTGTTCCTTCCATTTAGTCTTGACAACAATCCCATGAACTAGGGCAATCGTAGAGAGAGAGAGACAGAGGTGCAAAGTGGCTCCGAGGAGCCCAGTCTATAGGAGGCGGGCTGCTCTGATGCTGTGGACATATTCGGCACCGACCCCATGTCCAAGTGTGTGTCCACCAAAGCACAAAGGAAAGCAGGAGTGGTGAAGGAAGAGGGTGGTAGGAGGCACGCCGAATGAGGAGGTCACCCTGCCTCCTTCCTGCCCACTTGTATGCAAGACCAGAACCGTTTCCCCAGATTTACTCTGAAGATAACTTATTCAGCTTCTGAGAAGAACTGTGACGAGACAGACTTACTGTAGTTTTCATTTCTCTTCCATACGGGGAAATTCGTGCTTTGTAGTCTTTTTCCCCCACAGATGGTCTGTTTGAAGAGTATCTTGAGTTTCCGGTGTCATGGTGTATTTTCCTCTGACACGAGATTTCAAGGGGGAAGCACCATCAAAGATGTTTTGGGGTGATTTCTTTTTCCATCTTTGGGAAGCCTAACCAAATGCATTTATTGTGGTAATCATTAAATGCCTGATATTTGAAAACAGCAGGGCAGATTTTGGTAGACGGCAAGGCTGAGAATTAGGTCAGTCCAGCCGTTCATTGTCTCAGGCCGTGCCTGGGCCTTGAAATCATACCTTCAGCTCTTCATTCCAACGCCTGGTTTCTCCAGTGGGATGCGTTTGCACAAGAGGCTTTTCATGTTTTTGCTTTTGCCATTTTTATAGGTCTGCTTTCAAGCATTGAACTGAAAACCGTGAGTTACCGAATCGGCTAGAGGTATGGCTAGAGGTGTTCATCTACTAAGAAATTATATAATACATCTATGTTATATCCCCCCCCCCAGTTTAGGTAATATCATTGTCAATTCCTGGAATGGTCCTCCATTGCTTTTCTAGCCTGTGTTACTAGGTCTCATGGTATCAGGCGACTTTAAACAGGATGACTAACCATCCTGGTTAACCAGGGACAAAGGAGGTAACCAGGAGGCATGACTTTCAGTGCAAAAACCTGCACAGTTCTGGAGAAACCTGGACAGTTGGTCATATTAGAAATGGTTTTGGTGAGCAAGAGTACCTGGGAAACTTTGTCATTTTAAGACATCGTGCCCCTTCCCCTCCCACCCCCAACAACAGATTCTCTTCCATTTCCGTGTAAACTTTTCTTGGGGTGAAGTCACCTGCCCAGCATCCACTGGCCACTGCCTCCATATGCCAGATTCGTGACATGCTTTATTTTAGCATCTCTCTCCTGTCTGTTGATGTACAGCATGTGGGCTGCAGAAGTCCCACCACTGGGACTGCCAGCGGTCCCTTTTCTAGGGCAGTGTGCAGTAAAAAATGAGGTTCCGTGTGTATTGCAGCAAGGGATCCTTCCCCTTTTTCCCTTTTAAGGCCATCAAGGTGACCTCCAGCAGCTCTGGGTAGGAGAATACAGGGCTTTGGCTTCCCACGCTCAGACACAGCGCTGAGCCCATGGTTTAAGACGGTATAATTTTGTTTAATTGTATTCAATTGCTCACTCAGTCTCTGATCACTTTCTAACGAGCTGTTATTTTCAGAGGTAGTAGAAAAATCAGTTCAGGAAGAGAGGGTGGTGTGAAGAAATGACTGGCGAGGAATACTGTGTTTTCTCTGACTGAGGGCTGTGTCTGGGGAGGGGCGTGCTGTATCACGTTGGAGGACATTGGAAAGGGCATGATTACGTTACAGTTGAGCCTTCCTTACAAAGAGAGGCTAATACATGGGGAAAGTCAGCAAAATGGACAGATGGCTAGGATTGTTCAGTCTTTGCAAAAGTAGACAAAGTCATTGTTCTTTTTAAGATTTCAGTCTTTTAGAGCAGTTTTAGGCCCACAGCGAAATTAAGGGAAAGGTACAGAGATTTCTTCTATCCCCCTGCCCTTACCAATACACAGCCTTCCCCACCATCAACCACTGTCAACCCCACCAGAAGGTACCTTTGTTACCAGTGATGACCCGGCACAGATATGTCATCATCGCCCAGAGTCCATGGTTTACATGAAGTTTATCCTTGGTGTTGTGCACTCTGTGGGTTTAGACAAAGGGGTGATGACCCGTATCCACCGTTATAGTATTACACCGAGTAGTTTCATCGCCTTAAAAATCCTCTGTACTCCCTCTTCTCATCCCTCTACACCTACTCCAAATGCTGGCAGCTACTAACCTTTTTACTGTTCAGTAGTTTCATCTTTTCCAGAATGTCATGTAAGTTGGAATCATACAGTATGGAGACTTCTCATCGGCCTATTTTGCTTAGTGATATGTGTATAAGCTTCCTTCCTATCTCTTCCCAGCTTGATCGTTTATTTCTTGTTAGTGCTAAATCCTATCCCATTGTCTGGTGTACCAGTTTATCCCTCCGTTCACCACTGAAGGACATCTCAGTTGCTAACAAGTATCGGCAATTATGATTGAAGACACTTTTAAATAAAAAATATGTGAATTGAAATATTAAAAGTGAGCTATGCCTGGATGTTATAAAACTTGAAATGTACACAAAGGACTTCGAAATCGAGGCGCCTTTTGTGCTTTTGCTGCTGGTTCTGTTTCCCCCTGTGCAATATCAGTAACTCCCAGTACATGCCTTCCCATCTCCAAAAACAGAAACAACTACTTTGTGTACTTGCTTTTGTCATTATTATGTTTCACAGAAAAATGCCATCATTGTCGGGGGATCTAGGGTATGAGCTAATACTGAAACCAAAAAAAACAAATAAATGAGAGAGAGAGAAGAAAACCATCTCACTGTAACAAAACTTCACAAACCCCCTATTTTATTAAGCTGGAAACCATTTGAAGAAAAGCCAGAAGAAAATAGAGGAAATGAGGTGTCATTCCAACAAACAAAAGCTGAAAGGTGACCATATACTTTGTCTCAAATGGCAGCCCAGAGAGCAGTGGTCGATCACTGTGGAAACAGAGTTAGCAGAAACAGACGTAAATGAAAACAAGGCTGTTTATGTTCTTCCTAAGACACTCTGTCCATGAGAAAATGGTGGAACAACATGTTTTCAAGATCCACGCCTCAACACATTCTTGTCGGTTATACTTGGAAAGGATTTATGTTCCCCTGAAGAGGTCTGTTGCATGTGAGATATGTTACCACCAGGGGGCACTGGGTGTGTGCACGTTTAGTCTGAATGACAGGGTTTCCACTGTAGGTTGGTCACCACCATTAGCCTAGTCAGTGGACAGGTGTGGCAATAAAGGTGACGTCACCCAGGCTCTGGCCCAGTTCCTCATCAATCCAAAGGCTAATTCCTTAATGTTCGTTAACTCATGACCCCTGGTGTGATTCCCATAAATAAAGAGGACTTAGTATAATATTAGCAATGGATTGACTGAAAACACCCGTGTCCTCACCTGGTTCGGTGTAGGGTAGACATCAGTGTAAAGATGGTTGTGGGTATTTGTGGGAATATGGGGTCAAGAATCTGGAGCTGGCCAGGAATTTCTGGATCATGTTTCCCAAATACCCACCCAATGCACGAGTCTCCCCGAGGGTCATTTGCCTACCTGACTGCTTATCTTCTAGTCATGCTCTGAGTTCTTCTCGGCAAATCTTACTTCACAGGGAACTCATCCCATTGAGTGACAGATGGTCCTTCCTTGTATTAAGGCAACATGGGAGGAGTCCCTGTGAATTCTGCCACTCGACTTTGACATCTTTTCATCTTACTCTTCTAAGACCATTGGTGGATGACGGTAGTTGAGTTTAAAACACCAAATTTTGAAAGCACAAAAGATCTTAATAAGTAGTCAACAAAGTAGTTAAATATCATCGTGCTGCTCCATTTCGACAGATATCGTAATGACTTTTGTATGAATGTATGTCCTGAATCATATTTTATGCTTGCAGATTTTTGTCTGTTATATAAATGAGACCATCGGGCCCCAGAACTACAACATGAGCTTCTAATGAACTTCTAATGAGTTGTTTCTACACAAATGGGGGAAACTCATCATTTCCTTTCTACTTCCTACTGATGTCCACAAAGAAAGAGGCATCAACTTATAATGCCATCTACACTTTATTGCAAAGTGGAAAAAAATAAGACAATTTCCATGTTCAATTACACACACACACACACACTCATACACTCATTCTGTTAGCAGTGAACTAATTTGTTAAATGTGCCACAAGAGAAATAAAGAAAAAATAATAACTAAAAACAACTTTTAGTATGATTTCCCAAAACTGGTAGTTCAAGCAATTCCAATTTGTTTTGGCTGTGTCAGGTAGACGATAAATAATTTTCTCTTCTTGACCGTATGCTGATATCCAAGAGACAAGAAAGGGTAACAAATTGCTCGTTGTTGCCTTTCTGCCAAAGAAAATGAGACCCGTTCTAGTGTTTGATTTGCCTTAATCGATTGGCAGAAAGAGAAATAAGGAGGGAGGCTCCCTAGGATATCCAGTTTATGTTCCCACTGGGAAACCCCCCTCCCCCCCGGAGAAAGGGTCACAGTGGGAATCCTCAAAAAGGCTGCTGGGGAAGTCAGAAACAGGGTCCCTTTTGCATTCAGTGCCCTGGAAGAGCTGAAGAGGGCATCAGGAGGCATTGCTAAGCACTGAGCAGACGGTGCTCCGTAGCTGAAATCCCCAGGCTCACGTCTGCTCAGACGACAGCCCGCATTCACTTGTCCACGTGGGCAACCCTTCCCAGCATCACTTGCAGGAATCACATTGCCAGGAATTCATGGTCAGATAGTGCATTAGTCTCACTGGAAAGAAGGAGGAGCACTTGGAGGGTTGTCTGGAATAGAGCTTCCCCTACTGTGAGGTGACCTGACCTGCCTGGGTGGGCAGGGAGCTTGGTGCTTCTAAAGTGAATAGTTGCTGGGCGCGTGGGTCTTGACAAAGCTCAGGCTGAGCTGTGGACATCTTTGACACACTGATTTTTCAAAGTGCATAACAAGAACCTAGAGGACTCTAGCAATGCAGATGTCTAGGTCTCCCACTGCACACCACACACGTGCACACACGTGTGCACACACAGACGTAGGGGTACGTGCACGCACGCACAGAATCAAAGAGTCTTAGGAAAGGCTAGGAATACGGATTCAGGCTCCCCGCTGAAACTTCGAGACGCTGCCCTTGATTTTGTCTGCTCGTTAGGACTTGATTTCTTTTTTCTTATGTCATCTCATTGACATTTAAAAGCTGAACTCACATGTACATTTATGCACACTTATATACACACACATATATCTTTTTAAAAGATGCATATACGGGATTTGGAGAGCTTATAAGCAGTAGGATAGCTCTACCTGCTTTTTAAAAATATAGCTAAAAGCATCTGCAATGCATTTATTCCTATGGTTGCCATTACTGTCTGAGTAAACCGTATCTTCCCACTCACAGTCCTGTGCTGTCTAGTTCTCCCAACGCTGTATTTTTTCCCTTTTTCTTATTAATGGTTGGTTTTAAAATAGATTTTTTTGTTAATAGATTTTCTTAATCCCTAAAAGAAATGAAACACAATGTAACATTCGTTGTCTCTCTGTCTCTCTCTCTTTTTCCTCCCACGGTGGAAAGTGCAGAGAGAGGCACTCAGTGTGGTCCTCTCCAGTAGGGTACGGTCTTCCTCATTTAGGGATTTGTTCGTGACAAGCTTCAAATTCTAAACATAACTTTTGACTCTAGCTGCACTGACATTCTGCTTAACTTGGGAAAGTATGAATTCACTCTTACAAACTGACAAGACTGTGGACCCTGTGAGGCCCTCAAAATAGGACAGGATATTTCTCTCAGCTTCTTATTCTGCTTGTAATTATTCGTCTACTGTTGAACTGTCCTTAACTAGGCGCGTTTCTTCTGCAAATATTCTCATCGGTGCATTTGCGGCTTTGCTTAATTGCCGTTATGTTTTAAGGCTTTCCATTTTAAACTTCAAGTTTCTTATAAGGTTACCTTAAAAAAGAAAGCCTATTTTCTGGAGTGACATAGGACAGGTTGTCAGGGGACAGTGTGGCTGCCCTTTAATTGGGCACTGTTTTATGTACATAATAAAAATGATTTCTGCCTGCTTATCAGATCTAGGTACGGGCTCATAAATTCACTTCATCCGGGCATCCCTAGTGAAGGACATTTCTCCATGTGCTGCCAAGAACAATCAAGGTTTAAAATTATTTTCAGAGGTGATAAAATCACCAGGAGAGCTTGCGGAAAGGAATGGAAACTTGATAAAAAGTAGCATGAAGTGCCTCACGATATAGAGCAAGGACGACGGGCTCTATTAGAATGTAGCTATGCCATGTTCCAATATTTGTTTTTATCTAGATTAAGTTTCAAAGAGAACCGTCAGTGTTTCTGTCCTGCCATAAGGGAGGTCTGCCCGGTGGGACCTGGACCATTTGGTCGTCTGCTCGCGGTCCGGCTTCTCTCGGCTTGCAAATACAGTCACAGTCTCATGCTGCACGTTGCCCTACTGGGTAAGAGTCGGGACTTTCTCAATACAATGCTCTTAGATCGTTTTAGTGACAACTGATTAAGGGACAATCTGGTGATGACATCGTTTCTTCATTGATATAAATGTATGATGGGAAGTTTCTGAGGCTGAAGAAAGGGATGGGCATTCATTTATCTAATGATCCTTGGATACGAGTCATTTAGGTGGACTCGTCATCTCTACAAAGACACAGATTTTTTTTTTTTTTAAACATTGTCCTTTGGTATATGCCCTAAAGCACGTATATTAAATACAGCTATAAATCAAAATACTGTCGGATCACGAAGCAGATATTCCTAATACTTGCAGTCAAAGCATAAGGATCCATGTTTGATCTTTCTGATGTGTTCCAGTGAGATGTGCACGTGTGTGTAGTCTCATGTCCTGAGCATTTTTGTGCCGTTAACACCAAACATACGTCTTTCCTTAAAGGCCATGATTCTGTATACTGATCTTCATTTGGAGGTAGAAAAACTAAATGCTTTTGAAGCAAATATTTGAAGCAAATATTATTTATCACTTTTTGTTCTATCCATTCTTTTTTTTTCCTTAACTACAGAAGTGTTTCTTCATTATCTAACTGTATTATCCAATCGGTACCTCTTTCACCCAACTAATACATTTTCTATCAGGACAAAAGTTAGTTTAAAATTTGTCAACGTGTCCTGCATTCGCATTTAGAGTACTCGTTCTATGTAAGAACGTTACATTAGTATTTCCTCTTCTGTAACTCAGTAAAATGTTTTGGAGGTTGATGGTCACATTTTCATTCTGATTCTTATTTGTTGTCAGTAAAAGTATTAGTGCAACTGAAACTTGACTTTAAGCAGATTTCAGGAGCCAATTAAATATGGCCTTTGGTAGCTCAGTCCTGTAGAGGTGATGCTAGGTCTCTAGTAGCGGAAAGGGTTATTTTTGATCTTTGGGTCTTATCATCAAACCATTTTTCTACCCATCTGCAGAATGTCTGCTCGAGCAGAGGTATGTGTGTTTTAAGCACTCAAGAACATGGGCACTTGTATATTTGTGGGGTTCCCTGAGCAGATGAAGTGTTACCTGCATTCCAGTTTTGGCCGACTCATGTAGAGGCCCTCCTGAGCTACTGACTCAGCCTCCTCGCCTATCTGAAAAATGGAGACAGCAAGGCTTGAATAGTTCATCTTAAAATCTACATGTCAATAGAGTGTCTTAGAATGTAAGGTATTTACCATTTCATTCACTCATTAATGAATTCATTAATGGATTCGTTGATTCATTCATGTGTCAACCATTTATTGAATGCCTTCTGTGTGCTAGAATCTGGGCTTGCTTCTAGGTACTAAAAAACAAATGAGACGTCTGTAAAGAGTTTTGAGTGTCATGGAGGGAACTGGGAAGTAAATACACCATCCCAACACAACGTGTTGAGTGATAAATTTTAATACAGTGTGTTAGCGGTTATGGAAAAGCCGTGACATATCATGGGAGTAGGGGAATCATGCTTGGTATCCTACGGAGGTTTGCTAAAATGCATTTCATACCTCACATGTGGTTGGGTCTGCTATCTTTTAAGAACACCTAAAAATAGGAATAACTTACATAATTTTAAAAAATATGATTCAGTGGAATACAGCCTATAAAGAGAGTACATATGTCAGTAGAATAATCATCTCTGTTTAATTTTCTGAATGGAGATTGCCATTTACATTCTTTTTTAAAAAGATTTTATTTATTTATTTGAGATAGAAGGAGTGAGAGAGAGAGAGAGCACAAGCCAGGGGACAGAGGGAGAGGGAGAAGCAGGCTCCCCACTGAGCAGGGAGCCCAATGCAGGGCTCGATCCCAGGACCCTGGGATCATGACCTGAGCCAAAGGCAGACGCTTCAACGGCTGAGGCGCCCAGGTACTCCTACCATTTACATTCTTAATAGCATATTCAATGCACAATGGAATTTCAGTTACCACTGGTCAAATGACTCAAAATTGGTCTGATTTCTCCAGAGTTGCCCACATGGTGAGATACTCGAGGGGCCTGAGTGGCTGGGATCACACAGCAACATCCTCCAGGGAACTGACGGGGAGAAAAATTCATGCGGCAGAGACGGACATTTCCAAGGTGCATTCAGCCATCTTGTTTTCACTTGTATTAGAGTGGTAGCTACCCTAGGTCTTCCCTCTAAATAAGACTTCACCAGAAAAGAGTCCAGTTTTGTTCAGCTTTACACATATGGTCTAGAACTTCTTAAGTTAGTTTCATATAACAATTTGAAGTATCATAAAAAAACAAAACCAACAATCAAATTAAGAAACACAACCACAAACTTCTACCAATGTGAAAATGCAAACACTCTACTGTGAGATTTGGAATTTTTTTTAGTTGCTTCTCCACTTGGCTCTGTCACCCAGACAAGTCAAGTCACCCCTTGGAATTCAGTTTGATCATATGTTAAATGAGGAAATTAAGTCATCTCGTGGGAAACTTCTAAGTCATGTTTTAGTTATACTATGGCTCTTGCTTATAAGGGTAAAAGGAAATACCTCACAAGAAAAAATAATTACAGGTGGAGCTGGATTTGAAAATTGTGAGAGGAATTGCTGGCACGTGTGTGGAGTCTATGTCGGGGTGCACAAACGCATGCTGTGTCGAGAAGTAAGAGTGAGAAGGGTTTCGATATGTTACCACAAGTCCTGCTCGAGAGAGGAGGGACTGGTCAGAGAAGAGGTGAATATGGGTTCGGTTTAATAATCTCAAAACTATATCTTAAGTGCTGAGGCCCTTTCCCACAGAATGACCTTGCAGGGGCCCTGGAGGACTGGCTCATCACCACCAGCTCTTCAGCATGAAATGCTGAGTCACATGAGATGCTGTTATTTGTGCCGGTCTCTGGAATTCACTGGAAATTTTCAGAAGGGAGGAGTTGATCTCAGACAGTGCATATGCCCTTTCTGAGGTATAAAAGATAAGCCCCTCAGTACTTTTAATTAAAACGCCACTCAAGTATAGCCAACAAAAACCCTTGATGAAGTGTTTTGTTGTTGTTGTTGTTGTTGCTAATCTATACGTATTTTCTTTTCTTTTTTTTAGTGTTTTTTTTTTTTTAGTTTAGTTTAGTTTTTTTTAAATTATGTTCAGTTAGCCAGCATATAATACATCATTAGTTTTTGATGTAGTGTTCAGTGATTCGGGTTTTAAAATCGGGAAGAAACGTTGGGATGTGTGCTCTTCCTTCCTTAATTTTTAAGTTCCACCGATAGACACGGTTCCTAAGAAGGTTTGTCTTTTGATCCGAGCTGACGGTTACATGATTTGCCGTCTTACAATTAAGCACAGATGGTTTCGAGCAGTAATCAGATAAAGAATGGTACCGTTTAGGGTTGGTTCAATTTCCGGGTTGGATTTGCATCCTAATCCTAGTCTAAAAAAATTAGAAAACTGTTTCCAGATGATCTGTAATGTTCTTTCCCAACATCTGCTTCCAAAGTCCTCAAGCATGGGAAATAATGTCCGTAGTCATGATGTTGGGTGAAGAGAAAGAACACTAATAGAATCGCCGTCTCGAAACTATGTGGCTTAAATCATCACGAAATCTGTTCAGAGAAGTAGATAAAAAATGTGGAGATGCATCCAGGGTACGCAAGTGCCACTTCCTCCAGCTAAGAAAGAGCGAGAGAATCTTCCCTGCAAATCTGGTCAGCCAGAAGAGGTTTCAGTGAGGTTTGAGCTCAGTGAGGTTTGAGCTCTGGCTCGGGTGGAGAGTTGGGGAGCAGTTGACCTTGGGCAGCAGGGTGCAGGTGGGGCTGCTGAGATTACTGCCAGGTTGTGGAGGAAGATAGACATGCTTCTCACACAGAGGATGGCAGGACAAGGGGGGTGGTTCTCGGTGTCACCCGTGCTGGGAGCAATGGGGAATACATGTAGGTTCCTTAGTGACCTGTGGCTTCACAGAGATGTGAGTTTGTGGTCGAATCGGAGTTGGGAAATGCAGTGCACAGATCTGAGGACGGGATGGGTCCGGGGATGTGGGGATGGGCATTATGATTTTTCTGGCTTTCTTGCTTTGGAACTTCCACTTTCTGTGTTGGCTGTTGGTCTTCCCATTCCTGGGGCCCTGGGGCCTGTCTGGGGACAGGCTGGTGACGGCATGCCCCTAGAGCTGTGTCTGCTGGTCCTCATCTATTCAGCTTTGACTCTCAATCCCGTGAAACAGGTAGATAAGAAGAATCATCTTTTAGAACCTAGCCTGAGATCAGATGGCCAGTGCAGTTTTCACACGCAGAGAAGAAACAGATGTGGCCCGCTCAGCTCTTACACACACAGAGCATGCTTGTACACCATGGACTCTGCTGGGGTTACTGGGGAGCTATGATGTAGGGTGATGGAGCCTCCCTGCCCCCACGATTTAATTTTGTATTCAAAATATTCCAAGAGGTTAAAGGGTTTTTTTAAAGATTTTGTTTATTTATGAGAGAGAGAGAGAGAGAGAGAGAGAACATGAGTGAGGTAGAGAGACAGAGGGAGAGGGAGATGCATACTCCCTGCTGATCAGGGAGCCAGAGGAGGGGCTCAATACCAGGACCCTGAGATCATGACCTGAGTTGAAGGCAGATGCTTAACCAACTGAGCCACCCAGGAACCCCTAAGAGGTTAAGGTTTTGATCTGAGTGCATTTCTTCTAAGAATTTAGCTTTAACTTTTATCAGAAATTAACTTGGGCCTACCTTGTATGCCTGACAAAATTCCCTGGGAATTCTCGAAATTCTTTGAATTAAAAGAGCAGAAGGGATTCTCTCCATGCTGGTTGTGTTAGGTAGAATTTTTTTTTCCTACCCAAAATGGTTTGTCTCTTGTTTATTTTTTAGTATGTTCAGGTAGCCAGTATGTAGTACATCATACGTTTTTGGTGAGGTGTTCCATGACTCATTAGTTGCGTATAGGCAGAATTCCTGATGACCTCCAAAGACCCTTGCCCTTGTATATTTTCCTCCCATTGGGAGTCGAGAAACCCACAAGTAATGATGTTATATTCTATGGCAGAAGGGATTTTGTGGATGTGATTAAGGTCCCAAATAAGCTGACCTCAAGGTAGGGAGATTATCAGGGTGGGCCTGACCTAAACACATGATTCCTTTAAATTTGAGTCAGAGGTCAGAGCATGAGAAGAAATTGAAGGGAGGAGGACATGTGACAAGGGATGGGAACGACCTAGAGGAGCTAGAATGGCCTCCAGGGGGCAGCCAGCAAGAAAATAGGGGTCTCTGTCCCAAAACCACTAGGGACTGAGTTCTGAAAACAAGAAGGAGCTTGGGTAATCAGAAGGGGGAATGAAGCATGAGAGACTATGGACTCTGAGAAACAAACTGAGGGCTTCAGAGGGGAGGGGCGTGGGGGAATGGGATAGGCTGGTGATGGGTATTAAGGAGGGCACGTATTGCATGGTGCACTGGGTGTTATACGCAAGTAATAAATCATCGAACTTTACATCATTGGAAAAAAAAAAGGAAAAGGAAAGAAAAAGAAAGGTGGGGTAAACAGAAGGGGGAGTGAACCATGAGAGACTATGGACTCTAGGAAACANTTTTTTCTAAAAAAAAAAAAAAAAAAAAGAAGGAGCTTGGGAGTAGATTTTCCCCAAAGCTTCCTGATGAGAACCCTACTGGGCTGACACCTTGATTCCGGGCTTGTGACATCCTGACCAGACAACCCAGCCTTGCCCCGGCGATCATCTCACATACAGAACTGTGAACTGATAAATGGTCATTATTTTAAACTGCTGAGCACAAGGAGGTTTGTCCGCCACGAGAGAAAACTCATACACGGGACAACTATAGTCAATGAGACCATTTCATTTCTTTGATTAAGTATTTCAGCTTTGACCCACCCTCTCTACTCTGTGTGCGGATCCCAAGGCTTGGGTTTTGCAAATCCACCGTCTCCTTCACCAGCTCTGCCTCCCGGCTCTGCCATTCGGGACCCCTGGGTGTCTGGAGACTGGCAGAGAGGGAAGGGCCAGTTCCCAGCTATTGACTCTTGTTCGTCTCAGTAGCATCTAAACTTGACCCAGCAGTGGCAGTGGGCTCCTGGAGCCACATTTGGTTTCCGTTTGCACCTGCAAAATCAGCCTTATGACACCCCCTTTGAGACACAAATGCCAGCCGATAACATCTACTTCCAGGTCCGAATTACAAGGTCCCTCTTCTGAGCTCCTGAGGTTCAAGCATCTGCCAGCCCCTGAGATGTCACCTCATACGTCCCTTGGAGGCTGGAGTCCGGCTCTGTGGGCCCTTTCCCCAACCCTCCAGCCTCCAGGAACTCCACCCATTCGCTTCTGTTCTCTCAGCCCTGAAGTCACCAGCTCTCCGAAGCTGCAGGGCCTCCGCTGTCCCTTCTGCTCTCTAGAACCTGGTTAACAATTTGTTGTGTCAAATTCTTCCTGTGAAGATAATAGAAGGGGTTCTTGTTGTCCTGACTTGACCATGACTGATACACTCTTCACTGTCTTACTGAGCCTACGTGGGGTGGACGGGAAGCTGGGACACAGAACCTCAGGGTGACCACACCAGCTCCCTTTTGAAGAGAGAGGTTTTGACACTCTGGATCTCACTCCCTCAGCTGTCACCCCACTGTGGCATGTTTTCATCGGCTGATGACAAATGCAGCTGTCCCAGAGATGGGGGAATGGGCAGGTGTTTGGGGGTGAGCAGTCTACAACATGGGGCTCGATCTCAGGACCCTGGATCATGACCTGAGCAGAAGGCAGACACTTCATTGACCGAGCCACCCAGGCGCCCCGTGGATGAGTATCTTTGGAAACACCCTCTCTTTCGGAAGCATAGACTCTGATGAACACGCCGCCCTGAGTAAGAGATCTGAGGTCTGGGTGATAGTGGGGGTGGCGGGGCGTCAGGCTGCCGCAGAGCCCTGCGCACCCACCGCAGCCCGTCTGCCATCAGTCACCTTGCATGACCCTTTCTCATGAACCTCAGGGCCCTGACCTGCTGGCCTAGAAGGACCCTCCCAGCGCATCTTTGATGTCTGGCTGCAGCGGCCGTGTGTCCTGGCAGCTAGTACTCTACGAAAGTGCTCCCTAAACAGAGTGGTGCGTTTGTCGGGAAGGTCTCCTCCAATCGGAAGAAGAGGACATCCTAAGAGGGAGTAGAAAGGGTCTGGTGCTACTTAGCAGGAATCTTTATGAAAAAGCAATTTTTACATGCAAAGGGATTTACAAGGCTGTAGAAAATTTTATTAAACTTTCGGTAAAATACTTTTAGCCCAGTGTACAAGAGGTTGAAGTCACAGGCGGGGCAGCTCCAAGAAAGGGCAGGGAGTCAAGCTGAGTGTCAAGTCTGGGCCTACATGTTGGTCTGGAGTGGGGGAGGCGGCGTCCAAATGCCCAATTACCAGCTGGCTGATAGTGGACATTTCCTGTGAACAGGGCTGGCATTCCAATGGGGTTGTGTTCATAAGTCAATGAGGTGAAGAACAAAGGACCAAGGACAGTGCTCCGTACTTCATAGACATCCCATAAAGCCAGGCTCTTTGTCTAACTTCAACATTTTGTTCGTTAATTTGCATGCGAGTCAGACATGGCGGGTGCGGTCAAGTCTTGACTTAGCGGGCACCTTTGTCAGCCTGGAGCTCAGTACCTGTCCTTTGCAGCACACCTCCTCCAAGTGCTCTGTCTCCTGTCCCCCACTTCAGCCCACCCTTGTCTCCAGTGGTGTGGCTGGAGGTACAGAACCTCAGTATGACAGACATAACGGTCTTTGTTAATAAGGAGGAACGTCCCGACAACTTATCCCCAAATTTCACACCTTACCTATGGACGGGGCGGGGCTGGAAGCTGGGTCTTCCCATCCCAAGGGTGAGCCCTCTCACACCGCAACCCGCCTCAATCCTCTCAGAATAAACACGTGACTGGATTGACCCGGCACCACAAACACACACTGTGAGGAGCTTTATTTGATGTAGAGACGGCCCATCAGGACCACCCTTATCCTTCTTAGCTGCTGTCAGTTCGTCAGCACAGCTTTACAACCTTGGGTGCTTTTTATAATCTCCAAGCAGGGGACTGAAGAACCTGCTGGAATTTTCTAGAATGAACACTTAATACCTTGACCTATTTGGAGCTCAGTCAATCTCTTAGTAATGTTCTGTCAAGCATGGTTTAGTTAAAAATTGAGTTTATGCCTTGATTCATCTTTAATTCGTGTGTATTTTCTCAAAGCAAGAAGATAAAAGTAGTTCTTTCTGTTTCGTCTTATTTCAACTCTTTGATGGCTTTTGGAAAACGAGTTTGATTTTTAACTCTCTGGGCCACTTTCAGATAAAATTTCAATGTGTACTGCTCTTGACATGTTAATTTACCCTGTAAAAGTCAATTATATATCCCAGAGTTGGGCCTATTTAATGGTACTTCGGAAGAAGGACTAATTTAATGATCACTGTATAAGAAGTGAAGGGTTCCTGACCTTACCCTTTCAAACTGTCTTCATTCGACTCCGTAAATTGAGAAAGGGTTTTAAGAGAAGGACCTCTTTTTGGCGTCAGAATTACATGACTGCCCTCATAAAATTGGAAATGGTTGCAGCTAGCCCTTGCAACAGAGTCCTTTCCCTGAATTCAGAAGAGGAAATAAAAATTATATATATATATATTAATATTATAAATAATATGTATTTTTACATAAGATATATTCTAGTTTATTTTCTATGTATGTACATATACACACACATATACACACACACACACATTCTACTAGTTGTTTTTTTTTTATTATTCAATTGGAAATTAATTACCCCAGGATTCTGAATTGCTCACGGCTCATTACCAGTCACCTACAATCTTGCAGCAGAGCAGGAAACCAGACGCAGGCGCTTTAAGCCAAGCTGGTTTGGCATTTACTTACTTAGTTAAAGATCATCACCAAGCAAACCCCCTTGGGAAGAGTCGCTGGCTCATTGGGCCCCATGGGGAGGGCGGTAATTAAACTCTGAAGGCAGCACTGATGTTCAGCTAAAAGCTTGTCTTTAAATAGCAATACACTTGCGTTGTAAAGTGGTGGGCCCTCGGGTGGCTGTTGACACAGTGTGAGAAGCTGGCACTTTTTATATAAAAGCCAAATTGAAGAAACTGTTATGAGCTCATCTGCATAAAGCAGTGTGATTGTGCCTGAGGGTGCGGGCGACGGGGAGTGATTAGCCAACCGGCTCTCTGCCTGCTCCTGCACGGCTCGGCTGGCATGCCACTCGTCACTAAAAAATTGGAGACACCATATGCCAGGCTGCCTCTGCTGGGCGCCCCTTCTGACGACATGCCGAGGAATTCCTCCCCGGCTCCTCCGGAGCCTCTTGCAAAGTCTGCAGAGGGAAAGTGCGTTCTGCCACCTCCTGCTTCCCTCCCTGCCTTTCCTGAGGACGTCCTGTTGTTCCGGGGACAGTGGCGGGGACCTCGGGACTTTGCTTAACCGATCTGATGCCCGCTTGAAGGGACAGGGAATCTTTGCTCCCAAAACTCGCCGGGCTCCCTGTGCCACGGAGGGTGGCCGTGTTAGGAACGGGGTCCCCTGTGACCCTTCGAAGAGGGAGAGGCACCTGCCTCCGATTCCAGTGGTTTCTTTGTAGCTGTGCAGGACACGCCAGGAGGGCGTCCTTTCTCCTTCACAGACTGTTTTTCTTTAAAACGTATTTTGTGCTCTGGCTCTCAGTTTTCTGTGCTCTATTAATTATGCAAACCTCTTTTGCTTCAATGTGTAAACAGTGCATTAAAATCTTAACCTTGAGGAGAATGGTTTTTATGCGGCCTGACAGCTGAATCCCAGGGCTTTGAAAAGGAGATGAATGCATTCGGCTTTTGAGGAATTCCCTTTTAGGTCCCTCCAGGTGATAGGTTGGGGTGCAGGGTGGCTTCTGGGCTTGATTCAAGTTTGAGCTGCCTTTTCAAGTTTCCTTCTGTCACCGGGATCAAGACCTTTCTAACAGCAGGTGCTTGAGAAGGGAGAGGGAGCTGCGGGGAGGGTGTGCAGCCCAGAGACCTACAAGAGACAGCAGGAGGCAGGAGCCCATTCCTGCTCAGCTGGCCCTTCACCCCGGGGACAATGATGTCATTTCCTCCTGGGGATGGGTGGGGTCCTCCTGCAGCGGATGGTAAGATTCCTCTCTGACCAAGAGTTGGCCGCTCTTGGGCACCATGTTGATGGTTTTGGTTGGTCTTTTGGAGGATTGCAGAAGGGCCTATGTTAGGCTTCAGAAGAAACGTTCTCCAATGACCCCTCTCCCCCATAACTAGGCATCGGCCTTCTTAAAATATCCTGCAGACCCCACCCCGGCCCCAGTCACCAGAACAAAGCCACCTACCGCTAGTGTTCTCCCAAAAAGGTACTTTGGGGAGTACAAGATGTGCCTTTCCTTAGAAAGACTCACACTTGCCTTTTTTCTAGATGGGTTTTGGGGTGAGGCTGGCAGTGACTTGATCACAATAAATATTACATAAGTCACAAGTCCAGCCTTAGGAAATGTCATCTATAGACTTTAAAAAAATTCAGCTTATTTTTTAAGTGGCTAGGCTGCATCTCCAAGAAATAAAACTAACGTACACATCAAAGGCCGTTTGAGGCCTGTGAAAAGACTGGGGAAGGGGACCCCGTTTATTTACTGTCCTCCCCGTGCCAGGAGCTGTGCTCACAAGGACCAGGCCAGTGCTGTAGGTGTTATCATCCCGCTGTCTGCATGTGCAAACCAAGGCCCAGAGAAGTCTCAGTGACCTGCCCAAGGGCAAGTGGCTGGGAGGTGGCTGTCGTTCATATCCAGATCTGTCTCACCCAAAGCCATAGTCCCTTGGCCACATTCCATTTCGCTGGCGGCCAGAGCTTGTCCAGCGTGTTGGTGGTGTTCTAACTCGTCCAGTGCCTGCACTAGATGTCCCCCGTGATCTGGTGACATGCGGCCTCCTGGAAGCCACCCCTGCCCCCCTCCGTAGTTTCCTACCCCGAATCTCTGCCCTGCAGACACCTGAAATGCACATTCCCAGGGACATGGACTCTTTCTACACACCGGCCCTCTTCAAATGCCTGTGTCCTAGAAGAGAGAGGATCTCCAATCTGAGTTTTATGCAGGGAGTGTTAGAAGGGAAGGTGGCAATGAGCTCTCTCACTCCCGTGCAGGTCCCCAGCACTGCATCCCCTCATTTAAGTTTGAAGACCCTCTTATTGGAGATTATAATGATCTTTATTAACAGAGGAAGGGTGAAGGCTTAGCAAGGCTAGGAAAGCCTTCCAAGGTCACGTGCCCACAGGGGAGGCCCGGACTGGACCCAACTCTCTGCCCCTAAAGCCCTTGGCTTGCAACCCAGGCCACAGGTTCACCCAGCCACGTGAGGGGGTTGGGGGTCTGAGACCACTGCGGTGGACCAATGGGGGCAACATTCAGAAACGTCATGGAAAGCTAGAGACACATGTCCCACCTCTGAATTGCTTCTAGTGTCATTTGGGAAGTTATGGAAGCGGTCAGCTCTCTGACGTGTGCCTTCCTCTCCCGTGCGTGCAGTAGGTGTGGATGGCCCATGCCTGAGACTGTCCTGCAACTCCGCAGCCCTGCCTGCCATGCCAGGCCGCCGTGCACCTGTGCGTCATGTCCCACGTGGTCCCACCCCCAGCATGGACCACCCGCTGAGGAAAACAAGGCTCCCGGAAATGGGTGGCAGGTGTCCAGAGTGTGCTTCTGGCTACTGCTCTGTGGCCTCTCTGCTTCTCATGGTGTTTTCTGTCTTTTATAAAGACTTTTATAAAGAACAGGTGGGACTTGCAGGCCAGGCTTTTCATTTGCTAGAGGAAAGTTCCAGAAATCACAGGGCCTGATGCCTCCAGTGAAGGATCTCAGGGAAGAAGTATCGCTGATCTGCGAAGATGAGCACTCACTGGGTGGGGTCTTCAGTTTGGAATCCTGGCCCTCAGTCTGCTTTGCTTTGCATGCTTTTAACCAAGTGATCATTTTGAGCACCTGTCTCACTTTCCTTATTTGGAGAATAAAAAATGCCACCTGCCTGCCACGTTCAGGTTGATTATCAAATGGAAATCCAGAGAGAATTTTCATTTGGAAAGATTCAACTGATCAGTCCAGGGCTGCGACAGTAATGGCTACTGTATGAGTTTCCCATGGCTGCCTTAACTCATTAGCATGAACTGGAGGCTTCAAACACCAGAAGTGTGCTCTCTCACAGCTGTGAAGTCCAGAAATCCAACATCGAGGCGCCAGGCTCCCTCTCGAAACTACAGGGGAGTATCCCTCCTGCCCTGTCCTGGTTCTGGTGTCTGCACGGTCATTGGCATTCCTTGGCTTGTAGAGGTGGCACGTCTGCTCTGTCATCACGTGGCCCTCTTCTCTGTGTCTCTCTGTCTTTTCTTCTTATAAAGACCTTTATTAAATTAATCAATTTAAAGAAAAATGAGTAGCCTCCATCCAAAGGAATAAAAGCCCACAAACCAAAAGCTATTTGAAGCTTTCTGTTCTTCAGTGCATATCAAGTACATAACGTGTACAAAGTAGAGCTGTTCTGGTGGAATTTCAGTGAATTTTCCCTGCCACTTCCCCCACGGCCAGAGACCCTCCTTATTTTCATGAGACTCCTGGGAGCACAATTTGAAAACCGTCGGTACCATTTTCGTCTTGTGGGAGAGAAGGCACCAGGGCAGCAGATGTGCTCCTTGTGACATCCTTACCCCTAAACAATTTCTCTTATAATAATAATAATAATATTAAATTTCTTATTCACAGTGAATAGGCCATTTCTACACATGTCTACAAATATTATTTTAACTTTTATCTTTCGAGATTAAATATTTGTTTTTGAACTGTTCTCTACAGGTTGAATCATCACAAAACCAGTTAGTCAATCTGAGATCGCTAGAGAGGTGGTCTCAATGAGAAAGAAGGGAAGCAAAAATGCCATGCGTTTTTCAAAAACCAGTTTCCGCCATTAAATCTTTGAGCCACGGTGCCTTTTCCTCCTCCTTCTTTTGTGTGCTTTGCTCTGCTCTTTCTTTGTTTCTCGCTACTGAGCTCCGCAGGTGGTATTTTCCCTGGGCACCAGGGACACTGCTGTATTCCAAACGGACTCCTCTTGTTTTCAGAGGTACACGGTAAGACCACAGCCAAACATGGTTGCCGTTCATTGTGACATCTACCAGGTCCAAAGCAAATATGACTTGAGATTTACCCCAAATGCCTATTCTATAAATATTCTCCTGCTTTCAGGACAGTAAATGTTGCTGAATTTGGATGCATTCCTTCAAAGTCTTTCTGGACATTAATATGCGAGGCAGATGATTCTTCCTTAAGGAGAGTCCTACTGTTTTACCAGTTCAAGTTCATTTTGATAGATTTATTTTTATTTTTTTAAGATTTTATTTATTTATTTCAGGCAGCGAGCGAGAAAGAGAGAGCACGAGTGGGGCTGGGGGATAGAGGCAGAGGGAGAGAGAGAATCTTAAGCAGGCTCCATGCCCAGTGCAGAGCCCGACTTGGGGCTCGATCCCAGGACCCTAGAATTAATGACCTGAGCTGAAGGTAGACGCTTAACTGACTGAGCCACCCAGGCGTCCCCATTTTGATAGATTTAATAACGTTACAACTTTCAGAAAGTTGGCCTGAGGCCTTATAGCACATCTATTTCCATGCATACATATATGTACGCATATCTGTATCTGAAAACCCACAGGATTGGGTTGCCTCAGACTTAAGACCCGATCGGAAAGGAGAATCCAGCCCTATAAATAATATAAGCCTACAGCCTAATAATGATAAGCACACATTTCCAAATTTTTTAGTGAGTATATTTAAAAGTTCGGCTCTGGAATATACCGCTATTCATTTAATTAGCAAGAAAACAATTTTTAATTTATGAAGAAAGTAGACCAAAAGAACGGCAAAAACAGCGGTTTGTGAAGAATTTGTTAAGATTCCTCTCTGAAAACAATTGCACTTAAGCTCTGCAGTTATTGTTTTGTATTTAGAACTTTCATTATCTGATGCTTATTTTATGCACCTTATTCCATTTTGTAAATTGACCTTCCACCTGAGATGTTGAAAGCATGGAGTGGATACTGAAATGGACCTCACTGCAGAAACTTCTGTGTTCGTTGGACCGTAGTCACATGAATTGCTTTTTCTCTTCGTGAAGGCTTATAGGTGTTCTTCCTGTAATACAAAGAAGACACAGATAAACAAAAATAAAGCCTAATGGTGGCCTGTAAAAATAATGACATTCCTGGGACGCCTGGGTGGCTCAGTCATTATGCGTCTGCCTTCGGCTCAGGGCGTGATCCTGGGGTCCTGGGATCGAGCCCCATGTCGGGCTCCTCCACTGGGAGCCTGCTTCTTCCTCTCCTGTTCCCCCTGCTTGTGTTCCCTCTCTCGCTGGCTGTCTCTCTCTGTCAAATAAATAAAATCTTTGGGAAAAAAAGAGAAAATAATGACATTCATTAATATTTCGATGTATAGAAAGGCCTCTATTGACACACAACTGCATTTTCTTCCAGAACATTCATTGTTTCATTTTTAACGTATATTTACGTTTTCTTTTAATAAAGTACATTTTCTTGGTGGCTCAGTGGTTTGCTCAGTATTATTTGTTGATGGAGTTAATGTGGCTGAAACCAGACTGGCGTGCATCCAAGGCAGCAGAAAAGGAGGAAGACCCTTTTAGGACATTTTGGGGTAAAGAAAAGGAGACACAATGGGGAGGGGTAGATTGAAGGGTAGACAGTTTCTTTTTGTAAATACTTGTTTATTATCAGTCTCTTTCTGATGAACACTTTTCAGCTCTGTATCCTAGAAAATTGCACTTGTTGGCTCCCTTACCAAGCTTCGTACAATTTGGGNAAGGGTAGACAGTTTCTTTTTGTAAATACTTGTTTATTATCAGTCTCTTTCTGATGAACACTTTTCAGCTCTATCCTAGAAAATTGCACTTGTTGGCTCCCTTACCAAGCTTCGTACAATTTGGAAGAATGAAGACTGTATTTAATGCGAGTGGAACACACAAAGAAAATAAAACAAGGTTCTAGTACTCTAGAAGCTCCGTGCCGCGTGGGGGTGATGGAGGGGATAGACTTGGTAATTAAGATCGACAGGAAGCAGATTGTGCCCTGTGTTAGAGTGGAATCTCCGAGTCCCAGGGGAGTAGGGAGAGAGAGATTGGTTCTATCAGGAAAATCAGTGGAGCTTCTTAGAGGAATGGCTGTTTGATCTCTGCTCTACCTTCTCGAGAATCTAAATGCGCCTTAATTAATGTTTAGTGTATGAATTAATGAATAGAGAGTGTTTTGTTTTTCTGTGTTTTGGTTGTGCACGGAAAGGGGCGGTGAGCAGGCTTCAGATGTAGAAGGAACAGCCCATAAGCCTGACAGCTGATAATTAGCCAATATTTGTTAAGAATTCATGAATTCTAATAAGGATATTGTGGATGGATCATACGTGAAAATAAAGCATCCTTAAATGAATAATGCAACTCGGTGTAAAAACACTTGCAAAAAGTTATCCGTTCTAAAATCATAGGTACGATGAGCCTAAAGACAGTGTCTTCTTTATCGTATTTTTCCCATAGTGCTAAGAAAAAATGAATCTTATGTCTGGACTATGAGAAACAAACTGGGGGCCTCAGAGGGGAGGGGGGTGGGGGAATGGGATAGACCAGTGATGGGTAGTAAGGAGGGCGCGTGTTGCATGGTGCACTGGGTGTTATATGCAAAATGAAGCATCGAACTTTACATCGGAAACCAGGGATGTACTGTATGGTGACTAACATAATATAATAAAAAACATTAAAAAAAAAAGAAAGAAAAAAATAAATCTTAATAAAGCCGTTAGGTAAAACAAGACATACCAGGAATACTCTGGATTATGTCCACATACATAGAATATGCCTTAATGTAAATGTAGATACCTGTCCCTTATTTTCTTTTTTCAAAAAAAACTCACAAGTTGATTTTTATAAACTTATCCGTGACAATATCCTTTCTCATCCCATGAAAAGCATGTGCACAGGAAAGAAAACAGAGTTCTTGCTCTAGCTTGACCACTAATTATAGGTGATTTGAGCTATATTCCATCTTGCTGTGGTTCTGTTTATTTCATTTACAAATGGTCATAGGATTGCAGACTTGTCATTAAGCAATAAAATCTTTTCCTCAAATAAAATCTCATTTGAAATCTCAGGATTTCTAACAGATAATCTCTAGCCGATGCTGTTTGAGCTGTGTGAATATCTGGAGACCCAGTGTCCAGACTGCTCAGCGCCTGCCCCACCTGTTCTTTCCCTAGGGATCCCTGGGGGCTCCTGGTATGTGGGGCTCCCCACACAGCCACTGACTGTGATCATGAGCTTCCTTCCTAGCCTTAAATCCTGATCTATAAGAAGTCCATGTCTGGATTTCTTTTCATCCCATAAAGGGCAAGTGTTTCTCTTTAGTATATTAGTTAACTTACCTTAATGCCATCTTTATCCTCCACCCCCTTTGCTTCTGTGAGAAAGATGGAACCCAGAGAAAGAGATCTCAACCTTTATTGTGTAGAACCACTTGAATGCTTCATTGAAATGCATTGTGATATCCTGACTCTCCCTCTGCATGTCCTGTTTCCCAGTCCTATTGAGCACATCTGGCTGAGGGGCCATAGATCTGATTTGAAAACAACATCCCTGATGATTTTAATAGCAGGTAGTCCAGAGACTACTTGGAGGAAAAAAAAAACAACCCAGAAAAATAAAACAAGATCATGGCTGTAGGAGTCACAGGATGGCAAACAGAGAGTAAGCACAGAATCAGAGCGGATTTTCATTTCATACTTGGGGGTTGTTCCCTTTTAGGTTTGGTTCAAATTCTACTTGGCACCACAATGGAGAAATCAGAATCTTTTATTAGGGTGGAATTTTTCCCAAGAATGATGGATGCAGGGGTCCGGCTGTGCCGATGCCCTTCTCTTCCGCCATTCCTTATGATTTCTTTGGGCTCAGTAAGGATCCCATCATCTCTCTGGGCTGGAAATGAAGGGACACCAAAACCCTGGCTCTCTATCAAAACCGTGGCCTCTGTGCAGAAAGCAGAGGGTTCTCAGGCCTGAGTGACAAGAGGGTGGAGGGCTTACCCCTCATTGTTCAATGGGGAGGCAGATTTTTCCTTATCCAGTGGGGGAGCCCCTGCTCTGCCCCGGTGTTAGCTAAGCCCTACATCTGCCCCCAGAGCCATCCCCTTGCTCACCAGCTCACTTACTCACCTGGTAGTCGGCACTGACCGAGCACTCTCCCGGAAGATGCATGGCCCTGGGTCCCACTCCAAGGACCTCTAAAGCCCAATGGAAGAAAGAGGGTTACTTTATATTGTGCAAAAGTGCTTGGGCAGCGCTTCCGTTGGCTAGGGCAGCTGTGACAAAGTCCCCCAAGCTGATGGCTTACACCACAGAAATGTCTCATGTCACAGTCCGGAGGCCAAAAGTCCAAGATCAAGGTGTGGGCAGCGCCGGTTTCTCCCGAGGGCCAGGAAGGAGAATCTGCTCCACACTTTCCCCTGGCTTCTGGTGCTCGCTGGCATCTTTGGGGCTCCTTGGCTTGTATCCACACCGCCCCATCTCACCAGCATCTCACAGGGAGCAGGGCTCGCCCTAATACAGATGATCTCATCTCTGATGACATCTTGGGCAATCCAACTTCCCAATCACGGTCTAAAGCCCTGGGGATTAGAAATAGCATCTTGATGAAATGATTTGGTCCATAGGTCTTAAAAAAGGGGAGCGGGGAGGTGGGTGGCGAGAGAGGAAAGAGAGAAGAGGGAGGGAGACTGACTTATGAATGGGAATTATTGCCTCTGTCCTTGCAAATATTTCTGGAAATGAGCAGTATTTCTCACAGAAGAACTGTGAGAAAACTGAAATTGTTCTTTCCCTTGTGGCAAATCTGATGTCACAAGAAGAAATTAATTAAGGGAAGAGCATGCTACCCGTGAAAGACTGAATTGTGGCCCCCAAATTCACTTGGGAGTAATCCCCCTCCCCCAGACACTTCCTCCAGGGGGACTGATGGGCGGACGGAGTGAGTTTGTGAAAATAAAAGCCAGGTCATACTCTCTGCTCACACCCTCTGATGGCTTTCTCTTTCCTTAGAGGAGAAGCCAAAGGTCTATGAAGTTCTTCCTGAGCTGTGCCCCTTGCCTCCGACTCCCTGTAGCCTTAACACCACCTGACTCAGTGTGCACCTTCTTCCTGTCCTCCCTGTCTCCCCGTCGGAAGGCAGACTGTTCCATCTCCTGGTTGGTTGGCTGCTCTGACCCCAACATGTGGGGCAGATCCTTCCCTGAGTGAGCATTTTCTCAAAAGTAGCTGCAGTGTCAGTGAGTGGACCGAGGACTTAGGAACTAGAGGGACACCGATCGACAACGTGTGGACCGTGACAACCACTGCGAGGCAGGGTGGACAGAAAGGAATTTACTAAGTCATCCCAATTTGCAGAGCACACATCTCACCTGTGTGGTGGGCGGGCTGATTTCTCCAGGCTTCGGTGTCTTCATCTGAAAAATGGAGACGCGGTGGTCCCAGCCCCTCAGGTGATTGGGAGGCTTGAGTTGCAAGTATTGTGAGTTCTAAGTCAGGGCTTGCGTTAGGTGAAAACAGCCGACTTAATAAACTTTCACTTCTCTATTCCTTTTCTGTTTCTTTTGAACATGAACATGAATTCATGAACATGAATTGCCTTTATGATCAGAATTCTGAAAAGCTCCACTAAAAAAAAAAAAAACCAAAACCAAAAGGAATACAGTGATCATATGATGTCTGGGTTGAATGCTGGGGACTAAGAGCTTTGCTCTGGGCTCAGGTTTGCACCAGGGGACTTGGTCACCGAGACAAGCTGTGGACCGGCCAGAGTTCTTGAGTCCCGGCTGCTCTCCTCCACCCTGGATAACAATCCACTTCACAGCAACAGATTACACTGCCTGCACATCAGTCCCTCTTAGCGTTATATTTTCCTATGTGTGAGCTTTAAAGAACATATAGACTGGTGATGGGTAGTAAGGAGGGCACGTATTGCATGGTGCACTGGGTGTTATACGCAACTAATGAATCATCGAACTTTACATCGGAAACCGGGGATGTACTGTATGGTGACTAACATAATGTAATAAAAAAATTTTTTTAAAAATTTAAAAAAAGAACATATATTATCTTTTTGATCCTCAAAACAATCCCATAGGGAAATTAAACTATTTTTTTTTAATTGCGTGACATCTGAGGCTCAGATTTTTGCCCCAAATCATATCACTGGAAGTTGGCCAAAATAAATACCAAATGGTCCAATTTCAATTATTGTTCTCCTGCCCAAAACTGCCTTCTTTCTGGCCATAATTCCTGCTTCTGATAAATCTCTTTAAAACCATGTCCTAGTAATTAAAAAAAAAAAAAGTCTCCCCAGACAGAATAGTATGAGGGAGACAGGGTGTTTGGAAGACAACTTTGATGTCTATTATAAAATCTTATGACCTTTCTGAACTTTGACATCAGAAAGAGTTTTAGGAGTGAGTGTAAGGTCCATTAAAATTTCAGTTAGGGGCGCCTGGGGGGGCTCAGTCAGTAAAGCATTTGCCTTCAGCTCAGGTCATGTTCCTAGGGTCTGGGGATCAAGTCCCGCATCGGGCACCTTGCTCAGTGGGGAGTCTGCTTCTCTGTCTGCCGCTCCCCCTGCTCGTGCTCACTGTCGCTGTCCCTGATGAATAAATGAAATCTTTAAAAAAATAAATAAACTTTCAGTTAAATGCTAAAAAAACTCCAATTTTAATTCTCTTTCCATCGCCACAACAAACAGGCCATGTCCAGGGCTGCTGACGTGTGGTTGTGTTCCACACGAGCCTGGGAGGCGTATGTGGGACCAATGAGAATGCGTGCTCTGCCCTAGTGCAGTGTCTTGTCTGACCCCCGTGTGATCCGCTGGCTTCTCCGTCTCACACCCGCTGGCTCCAAGTGCTCTACGTATTGATCCGCCAGTCATCCCCACTGGGCTTGGAACTTCTCAAGGGCAGAAACTGGCTCTTACCCATCCCTATATTCAGTGCCCACGATAGAGTAGGTGTTCAGTTAATGTTAAGAATTGAGATCAATACAGTTTTGAAAAATGTATTCTCTTACCTAAAGTTAGTTGAATTTCTAGGGTATTTATGATGGTAATAATTTATTTTTCGACCCCGTCAAATATAAATCTCATGTCCTGATTAGCAAATGCAGAAGCAGCTACCGCGGGGGGAGATGGAACTAGCATTGGCCGGTGTTTGCTGGGAACGATCACAAGCTATGACAGCTGCCCCTCACCCTAACTCTGGTCCCGGTTTTGCCCGATGATGGATGAGGGCAGGTGTCTAAGATTGTATTTGCCCACGTTCCTATGTGTTACAAGAAGCAGAGTAAACATTTCTTTTGAGTGCTTACTCTGCGGGAAGCACTCTTCTAAACCTTCCAACATGTATTATCTCACATAATTCTCCCCCAAACTTTAGGATATCGTTAGGAATCTGTTAGGAGTATTGCTGCATTCACTTTACAAATAAGGCCAATGAAGCACAGAGGGTGTAGGTACAGATGCAGATCAGACTAAAATAAATGGCGGACAGTGGTCAAAACCTAGTGTCTTGGTAGCAAAGGTCACACTCTTAACCCTGACCCCCTCTTGGGGAACTAGGTCCAACTCAGGCATGTCTATCACAGAAGTCCATCCTCTTCTACCAAACTAGAACTTTCTATTTTTCTTGTCCTATATTAGATGACTCCACATAAGTTCAGAGACTTGATTATAATGCCATGATGGGTTTCGAGGTAATGCTGGCAGAGATCATTGTGGCCACCCGTTATTTGATACCGTTCTATACATTATTTCCAAGTCAGGATAATAAAAAAATGGATAAAATAATACAGAAAATTATATGTGCTAATTACCTTATAGAAAACTATTGAGTAAAATGATGACTAAATTAAAAGTATATATATACCACTCTTAAATAATTGTCCTGGATAATATTGTTGATCAAATACCCTTCAAATGAAAATAATGTTGGTCAAGAAATACGTTCGTGAAAACAAACTCTTGGTGATGAATGACACTGGCCTGCAGAGTTCAGGTTGGCCTCTCAAAGCAGGGCCTACACACTTGATCCCCGTCAATGCTCTCAAGGTGCCAGAGGCCCCTTCAGTTACATTTGAGAAGCATGTGTTTTCTCGTCGATCTTCCTCTTTTTCCTTTCTCCTATAAATGAGAGACAGTAAAACCTTGACTTTCTTCTGCACTGTCACAAATGACATTTACTTTTTTCCCTGCAGAAACTACTCAAAATAATTAATATCCAAGAATATAATCTTTATACAACTCCTTTGCTCCTA
The DNA here is from genome assembly GCF_002007445.2 of Ailuropoda melanoleuca. Lineage (NCBI taxonomy): Eukaryota > Metazoa > Chordata > Mammalia > Carnivora > Ursidae > Ailuropoda > Ailuropoda melanoleuca. The sequence continues at coordinate 5,044,131 of NC_048218.1, forward strand.
GAGAAATCCGAAGGTTAGAAAATGTCAAAAAGAATCTGGATTGATTTTGCCACCTGGGGTGAAATTTTCTACTCTCATTAAAAAAGTCAATTTTCATAAATTTTTTTTCATATACCATAATATGGGATTATCTTAATTTCAATGGATAAAAAAGCATATAGTTGAGCATTGGCATTAAGAGTTTATCATCTGTTTTATAAACTTCTGATCTTCTATAGGAATAAAGTCAAAGCAAAGTCATTCAAGTAAATTTTAAAATAATGACTCATAATGCTTTGAATCATGGATGGGTAGATGGGTGTATGAGTAGATGGCTGGGTGGACGGTGGGTGGATGGCTGGGTGGGTGGATGGATGGATGGCTGGGTGGGCGGATGGATGGGTATATGGGTAGGTGGGTGGATGGATGGAAGTGTGGGAAGTCGGGTGGACGAATGAATGGGGAAATGAATAGATAGGTGGATTCATTTCTTCGAACGATGCTTATACATTGGCTAAACATTGTGCTTCCGATCTTTAGTTAGTAAACTGGAGAAAGAGAACAATGTTTAAATAGGTTCGGGATATTTAAAATATATTATGTGTGTATGTTTGTAGCACAATACAGAGAAATGACTTGCACATGCATTTACACACGCATAGATAAAATCACACTCACAGTCAGGAGATGAGCATAGTTTTGATCCTTCATAAGCTTTGATAATGAATTGCCGTTGTATTTACAATATCCTGAAACAATCTAGGGATCCTTAAAATCATTTTTTTTTTTTTTACTCAGCTTCCCTGCCCTGCCCAGCTGCAAGTGAGATACTTTTCTGTCCTACTGGTAAAGCCAGTCAAGGTGAATGATATTCTTTCTGTTAACACATACACACATCCAGGCTTAGGTCCAACCATCGCATCATTAACTGAGGCCCTCTCAGTGGTCCCCAGGACACTGTGAAATCACATGTTGCTATTAGACTTTGCCTACTGTCCCTGTCTCCTTGGCTCGCTCCACAGAATCTTCTGGATGTTTCCAGATACTCCCGCACATTTCTACCTCAGTGTCATTCTGTTTGTAAGTGTCGCTGCTGAGGATGCTCTCTCCCCAGGTGACCACTGTCTCTCTCTGTCTGCCTTTGGGTCTGTGCTCCTAGGTCACCTTATCAGGAGGGTCCTGACCATCTCATACCACAGCACACCCCATCACCCTCGATTTCCCTTCGCTGATTCTTCTTTGGTCCAGAGCCTCCTTGGCCCTCCATGTAACCTGTCTGACTCCTGTATTTAAAATCATGATGAAATGGAACATTTCTTCTCACTTCTCTTTCTCTGTAGCCTTCATGCCACCTCTCCCACTCTTTTATCTTGTTTGGTGCGTGTGTCCCTCTTGTCTAGGGCATGCGTGTTGTCTGTTCATTCAGTGATGTATCCCCAGTCCCTAGAATAGAGCCAGAGGGATTTCTACCTCATAACAGTTGAGGGGATTTGGGGGTGATGGGGGGGTAAGATCAACCATTGGTTTTACTAGAAACTGAAACTGTCTTATCTGAGGTTTATTAGTATTTCAGCTTCATCATTCATTCTCCGTGTTGCCCACCACTGTGAATTCTGAAGGAATTTCTTTATGTAAAGTATTTACAACCACCTCTTTTAACTAAGAACATTGATTTGGAGCTGCTCGATCTTTATGACCTTTGTTCTTAAGCAGTAATGACAATAAAAAGAGTTCACTAAAACATAAGGTAATAAACCCTCAAGTATGTGAAAATGTTCACCTTGAACATATTAACAGCTGTTTCAGTTGCTGGTCTTTAGAGTTTGGGGTGGTCGGACTCCAGCTCTGCTTCCTGGTGGTCCAATGTCCTCCCCAAGCCCAGTGGCCCGTTGCCAAGTGACACCCATGTCGGTGATGCGGAGGGCCGAGTGGGGTGCCGAATTGCACTTCCTTGTTGTTGGTCCATCCGTTTCACTGAATTTCTGTCTGGAACGAAGGCAGGGAGGGGGCAGAACCAGCATTATCTACCATATGGCTCAGGTTCTGACAGCCAGAGCCCTGCTCCCTCCTACATGTGGGGCCACTTCTGCTGGAGAGGGCTCAGGCATCAGATTGGACAGCTCTGCCTGCTTCCCTGCCCTCCCTGGAGTTTGGGGTTGGAATTCCCTGGTGGAATCCACTTTGTCTCTTGTTTGCCCCATGCTTACTGAGCGGTCTCCTCTGTGAGCCAGGAACTGCCAGGTGTGGGCCCCAGGGGTGGGAGACACTGACATGAGCCCTTCTCAGTCTGCAGTGCAAGGGGAGATACCCCGAAGGCTCCAGTGGGGCAATGAGGTACACTGGTGCCAGGAGAAGAAAAAGTCAGGACTTATGGGCATGTCAGCTGCAGGAAAAGGCAAGCACACTGACACACGGGAAGATCTGGAGTGAGACAGATGGGTTGGTAGGGGCAGTGTGTCAGGCAGAGAATGTGGTGAGCTTGTGGTGGGGAAGAGCTCGGGGGAGGGGACAGAGCATGCGCAAAAGAAGAGGCTGCAGAGGCTAGCGGGCACTTACCCTGCGATGTCCGCTGAGCCAAGGCAATGGTCCTGAAGTGTTGAGGAGACACAGAGACTTCATTGCTGGGGAGACACAATCACATTTTCAATATAAATGTTCACTCTGCCTGCAGTGTAGCAGGTGGTTGGGGAAAGGGGCTGACCTGCTCCAGAAGTGGGGTGATGCTTGGGTCTTAATCCAGGTGAGAGCTGGGGGAGCTTGGCCTAGAGGACAGGACTCTGGCAGAGCTGAGAGATAATCTGGCAGAGAGTGGAATGGACTTGGTGACATCTGCTGACAGAGAGGGAGAAGAAAAAGAGGGAAGGTGAGGTGACCTCCTTACTGGGTATAGGGTCGGTGGTGGAAAGTTCCACCCATGCCAAGGGAACCAGGTGAAGTGTGGGTTTTGGATGGAGAAGGAGGAATGTGGTTATTGGAGAGGTTGATTTTGAAGTGTCTCCAGGATTTCTTGACGGAAAGGAGACTGTATATAAAAAAACATTATTTCTAGGAAAATAGGTTATTTGCTGTTGTAATTCAGGTGCTTGAGTCTTTTTATAGGGTGAATGTAGGAAAATTCAGAATTTTCCAAACATGACATAAAATGGGGGCAGAAGGTTTACTTTCAGTGCAAAAGCAAGTCGAGCGACCACCTGAGATCAGTGTTCCTAATGGATAGATCGTAGACAACTGGTCAACTAAAGGGATGGGCACTCTTTCTCTTCTTGACCATATAAAAGAATTTTCTAGCCCACACTCTCATTTCCCAACAAGGGTCCGATGGAGATGAGTGCTGGTCAAGTCTGTATGTGGCTCTTAAGAGCAGAAGAGGAGGATGAAGCCCAGCATAAGCTGCTCGAAAAAGATGAACATATCGGGAGAACCCATGGTGCTTTCTTTGAATTCCATGTTCTAGTGCATTTTGTGTCGTCGAGCCCCTCTCGAGGGCAGTCTGGAGCTGAGAGGTGGACCTGGGGTAACTGTGAAATTGTTCAGTGCGAGTTACTGCATCCTTGTGGTGAGGCACCCCTTTGAAATAGCGCCCTCAGAGTTAAGGTACTATATCTCTTTTCTTTTCTTTCTTTTTTTTTTTAAAGATTTTATTTATTTATTTGACAGAGATAGAGACAGCCAGCAAGAGAGGGAACACAGCAGGGGGAGTGGGAGAGGAAGCAGCAGGCTCCCAGCGGAGGAGCCTGATGTGGGGCTCGATCCCAGAACGCCGGGATCACGCCCTGAGCCGAAGGCAGACGCTTAATGACTGAGCCACCCAGGCGCCCCGAGGTGGTATATCTCTGATAGAGAAGTGTCACTTTGAAATATTGCTGGGGGCAGCAGGGAGTAAAAAATGGCAAGCCTGTTGCCATAAACTTTACTGCCTCCTGTAACTGTGTTTTCTGGGTAAATAAAGGCTCTTAGTTTTGCTTTTTTCCTGCATAAAGAAGAGGGGGTACCAGAGGGAGAGATGGCCACGGGTTATTCTAATCCTCTGATACTATGTAGTCAAAAAAACTGTTTCCTCTAGGAAGCAAGATAGATTTTTTTTAAGGCGGTTATGAACATTCCTCCAAACCCAAAGATAGGTCCGCAACGTTCTTAAAACTCTTTTATACCTAAATGGCTAAGAAGCTTAGAAATTTATCTCGAATGTTTCTCGTCCCACCAGATTAGGGTAGGGTGGGAGCTGACTTGAGAGAGATGTTTGTAAAATATCCACCGACAGACAGAAATGACCACCAGTCTCTGAGGATAAGGACGCAGACCTTTGATCAGCTAAATACTTCATATTAAGGAGATCCATGTGGCTTTGAAAGGCTTTGAAAGGATCCAGGACTTTTAAGATAAGGTTATTCCTAATCAACACAAGCAAATATTAGAGCTAGGAGTGAAATCTCTGCAAACATAATTCCTATTCAAGAGAAAAAAAGCTATTTTAACAGCCATTAAGGAGCCCCACCATGTTCTGTAATAGAAACCCACGGAACTCATGACAGATGCGCGTGAGTGCCTTTTAGCACTTAAGGCTCTTGGTGAATGCTTTCTGGTGACTCACTCAATAACCTTCCCAAAGGTGAGTGCCACGGCACACTTTGAGAAAGAGGAGGGGCCGAAAATGGAAAGCCTTGACATTGCTAAGGCCAAACTACGTCTTTAATCATAGCCATGAAAATTCTCTGACGACTACTCACACGCTGTCTTCCAGGATTCGGAAACCAGAGACATTGCTTTGCAAGGTGATTTATGGAGACCACCTCGACAAAGGCAAAAAACACAATAAGCGTCCCTCAGGAGTGGGGAGAGACATAAGAGGGTATTTCTCAAGCCTGTGGCCTTAAGGATCCGAGCATTTAGTTAGAAAGATGAGGCACAAGCACGCACAATTTATCAGTAATGTGAGACAGTGGTGCCAACACTGTCCGAACATGAAGATTATAGAACAGTCCTCTCTTTTAGTTCAAGGAAGAATTCTGTGTATATATTGGGAGGGGCTATTTTAAATCAGGGCTGTCCTAGAAAATCCAGAGCAAATTTTATGCATATTCTATTTGTTAAAAAAAAGTTTATGTTTTACACTTCCTAAATATGCATAATAAAATATCAGAGGCCAGGAATTAAGATAGCAGAATGATTCTGTGATGTTTTTAGAGGGGCTGCTTCAGTCCTTAAATTAATGTGGTGAGTCATGCCTTGTGGCTTATGTCTTATTTGAGCCACATGCAAGAAAAAGAATGGAATTCTGGAATTCACCATTCACTATGGCCCAGGACTTGTAGCTATGGCCCTGTCTACATTGTGGAGATCTTTGTGAAATGAAATCAATGGTAATTTATCAAGTCATCCTGAGTGCTGGAGGGTTGCTTTTTGGCTTAGAGCTTTAAGATGGGGCCCTGATATTTTGGGAGCAAGAGTGGCTTCAAGTTTCCCTTGAACCCATGGCTATGACAGCCAAAACAGACACAGCAGGACGGGAATACTGGATTTGTTCCAGGGCATTTCAGTTATCCATCACTGTGTAATAACCCACCTCAAAACTCGCGTCTTCAGATACGAGCTACTTATTTGGTTCATGCTTCTGTAGGTTGGCAGTTTGGGCTAGGCTCAGCTGAGCTTGGGCATGAGTCTGTGACCAGCTGCTTGACAGGAAGGTGCTCTGCTTTTGGGGTTGGCCAGCTGTGTATATGGGTGATGGGAGAAAGTATGCCAGTTGCCTCTTGTCATCAGCAGCCTAGCCCGGGCTTGCCTATGGGGCATCTCCGCATGTTCAGGGAGGGAGAAAGTACTGAGGATCTCTTAAAGCCCCAGCTGGGGGCTGGCACTGATGACTTCTTCCTCATTATATAGGTCAATGCCAGATACAATGCCACTGTGTGTGGTTCCCTCCAAACTGTCCCGAGGTCTGGTCAGCAAAGTTCCTGGCTCTCTAGCAGGTGCTTACTTTGACTGCTTTCATTGTCTGCAGTATCCCAAATCCCACCCACTTGCCATGCCGACCCTCACCCCAGCTCTCTCCTGGAAGATGCCTTGTCTCTACATAGCTAGAAAGGAGAGGGCAATGGAACAATTCTGCTTTATATTCTCATCACAGGACCAGGGTCCTTAAGGCCAGGACACCTCTGAGAAACTCCCCTGTCCCTAGCCGGAACAAGCCAAAAAAAGCGGTGGAGATACTTTGAGCTTCCCTGGGAGGCTTGGCCTTGTGCTAAGTCATACACAGCATGAACAATATCCCACCCTCTCCTCTGCACACGGGACTCTCCTGAAAAAATGTGGTCCCTGCCAAGTGGTCAGGGGCATCTAGGTGAGAGCCACCTAGCCCCTAGGGATGTCACGGCTCTGCATCTGGGGCCATTTCCCATTTGAGCAGCTAATGTGGCCTCCCTGAAGCCCCAAGACAAGACATTGAGTGCAAGCAGTTTATTTCAGGGGCTGTCCCAGAAACTACCCTAAGGAATTAGGGGAGAGAGACAGGAAAGAAGACAATGAAGTGATTGCTGTCCAGTGGGTTACTGGACATTTGAAATGGGGGCTCAGCACCACTGGGACCCTGAGAGACCTGGCAGAGCGTCCTTAAGGAAGAATCCTACCCGAGGGACAAGAAACCTGCCATATCTATGGCTGAAGGCTGTTGCTGGGGACTTTGACCCCCCTCATCACTCCCTGTCCTGTTTGCTGGCTAGAGATAGGTACAGGGTGCAGCTGTGTGCAGTGGGACCCCTCTGGGCCGGACTTGGAACATGGGTGACTCAAAGCATTGAGTGAAATTCATGAGGCCACACAGCCAGGAACTAAATCTGACTTTAAAGTCCTTGTTCTTTTTTGCTGGAGTAGGCCCCATTCCAACCATAGAATGCAACGCCCCCAGAGGGGAAGAAAAGACCAGAGCAGCAAAGTGTGCTGGGCAAAGGGGCAGTGAGCTGGGCAGGGCTGAGGGCCCTAAGGATGGAGGGGCTGGAAGCTGTGGAAATGGAGAGCAAATCAGCAAACCAGAAACAGATGGGAGACAAGAATCGGTGATACACCTGTTGGGGTGGAGATCAAGGTAGCCCCTGGGTGTGCAGAAGGCCTGGTGATGCAAACCAAACTCACTCCGAAAAGTGACTGCTTTAATACCTTAGCAAACCACTAATCCATTCAGGGAAGGGCTTATCAGCAATGTGTAGTCATTCCTCTTTCCCAAATCGTGTTTGTTTCATGACAGTCTGGGGCCTGAAGCATGAAGCCCCACATTCCGTGATGATCTCTGCTGACATGTTCTAACTACACCCCTGCTCACTGATAGACGGAAACCAGGGAGTCTGCTCCTCCAAAAACTGGAGGCATGGCGTCACTCTTAAGTTTAGTTTTGCGTTGCCAAGTATATTTATTTGATGCCCTGTAGTATGTATATACTTGCATGAGATAAATACACCACAAATAAAGATCCACTTTGGGAACAGTATCTATAAACTCAAGTGGTATGAAATAAGTATGTTTATTTATGAAGTTACGATGAACTTCTCTGAGATCTCTAGCATATTGCTGGCATCAGCATCAAGTGAATGAACATGATGGACTTGAATTTTGCAGGTGTCTATGAATTTATTTTCCCCTGAGCCAACCAAATAGTCACCTTTCACCGGAAAACTTAAGCAAAAAAATGAATGATTTAGTTTTGCTAGTCCAAATAATGTGTGTAGCTGACATATTGTATACCTAGAGATTGCACTGGCTGTTAATACATGGTAACACGCACACACAAAAATGCTGGAAAAGCTTAACTCCACATAAAATGCTTGTGTATAATTTTATTGTTTGTATTTATATACATATATATAAACATTTTACATAGAGTTAAGATTTTATATATTAAGAGAAGTTAAGATTTATATGGATATGTAATACATACAGCTGTAATACAAGTTTTACAATTATAGACAATTTTTAAAAATCTAATATTTTAAACTCCTCTGTTTTTTTTTATTATGTTCAATTAGCCAACATATAATACATCAATCAGAGCAAAAAATGGGAGGGGAAAACTTCACTCTACAAATACTTATTATGTTACTTCTGTGCATTCAGTATTTCTGCACTAGCAAAATTGGTGGAAAAGTTCAGAAATAAAGCCATAGAAAAGGAAAGGAGAAAGAGAATTCTCATGTGTGGTGTTCTCCTATAACCACACCAATGATACAAATTTTTGAATATCTTTTTACTTTTCCAAATTTTAGATTTTTTTGATAAATCGTGTTGGAAAATACCAAATTTTTAAAAAGCTTAACCTGGAAAATTTTTCATGAAAATTCTAACTTTAAGTTACTCATGATCTCAGTTTTCTTGGGGACCAAAACTGCTGGTAGTAATTTTTTTTTTTTAAGTAGACGTGGCATTTCTGTTATAAACCAAATTCTTTTCACGAGATTCAGCTCCCACATTTTCAGGTTCTTGAGACACTCTTCGTATCATTGACTCCATTCCCTCTGCTGTACTCTTCGTTGCCATGATTTACTTACTTTACAACTGGAAGTTTGTGCCCCTTCAGCCCCATCCCCTCTGCCCCCTGACCCCGACTCCCCACCAGTTTGTTCTTCACAGTCATGAGTCTGTTTCTGTTTCTTGTTCGTTGGTTGGCTGGGTTGGTTTTTAGATTTCACACATAAGTGAAATGATATGATATTTGTCATTCTCTGTCTAACTTATAATACCCTCTAGGTCCATCCACGTTGTCACAGGTGGCAAGATTTCTTTCTTTTTTATAGCTGAGTATATTCCACTGTACATAGACATCCCCATCTTCTTCATCCTTCCATCTACCGATGGACACTTGGGCTGCTTCCGTACTTGGCTACTGTAAATAATGCTGCAATGAACATAGGGGTGCATGTATCTTTTCTAACCAATACACAGCCCCTATAGATATGGAGATCTAATACCTTCCTAAAACGAAATTTGTTTTGCTCACGACTGACCACAGACACCGGCTGGTCAATTTTGTTTCCTTTTCAAGGGAAGATGTCCATTGTATGCCAGCAAGGACCCATGCACTCCAGTTCAAAAAGACTGACCAAGTAGAACTCTCCAGTTTCAAACCGAGAAGTGGAAGCCCAAAGAGATAACGTGACTTGGATTTAGTTACCAATATTTATCGTTTCAAAAGGGGAAAAATCAAATTAATGAAGGCATTGAAAACTACATTGCATTCTTATTAAATACATTTTGTAGGATTTCCACTTGATGATCGTGAACATCAAATCTGACTTCCCTGTTGAGCAAAATGAATTATAATCATGTGGAACAAATTGCATTGCTATTATCCCTTCTTGTTGATTGGAGCTAGCACAGGATAACTGAGCTGAGATGGACTTTGTTTGCTTAGCTCTCCTCCTCAGGGGAACGGCATGCACTTTGCACTTGGACTTTGTACCAGTTTTCTGTCTACTAACTGCCTTGTACGTACTGCCCTTGATGTCAGCAAGAGTTGTGTCTCCCTCTTCGGTTTAATTATAACACGTGCCAGTGGAAAGCACATACTTTATGCCCAGTTTTGTTCTAGAGTGCTTGTCAACCTCAGCACTGTGGACCTGTGGGCCAGATAATTCTTTACTCTGGGGGGAAGGGGGGCTGTCCCTTTCATTTTAAGATAGTCAGCAGCAGCCCTGGCTTCTACCCACTAGATGTCAGTATCATCCATCCTCCCCTCCCAGTGGTGACCAAAAATATCCCCAAATATTAACCCAGTGTCCTCTGGAGGACAAAATCACCCCCGCACCCCAGTTGAGAACCAGCGTTCTAGGTAGACTAGGGACTGTAGGATTATTGAAAGACCACAGAGAGAGAAGGTGCTTCTAGAGCCCCTTGTGATGTTATTTTATTAGAGTCTGTTAGAAGCTTAGCAAACAAGGACCCTTTCAGTTCAGCTCTCACGTGCTAACTCAAATTTAATCATTTGGGATTTACAAACACACGGTGCTTTTCTTCATCCAGTCTCCATTTAGCGTTGGTGTTTTTGTTAGTGAGTTTGTTTTGCCCCCTCAAGAACTTCTAAAAGTTCTTGTATTGTTGACTTTGTGTTGTTGGCTTAGGACACTTACATTGTTGATGGCAATCTCTGATTTTGAAACACTTTCATGGGAAACGTTTTTGCTGGAATATGGTAGCATTGCGTTGAACCTCGCCCCCCTTTGGACTAGCTAGGATTATAGACTCACTTCATCCAGAAGGAGGGCATTTAGAAGAAGGCAGGGCTACTGACACGCAAACCTGACACACGTGCTGATGTGTGGGCGTTTCGGGGTACCCCTGCAATTCCACTTGAAGTTAATAGGGCTCTGGCTCATGGAATTTCTTCTAATGGAAATGCATCCCTGTATTGGGAACTAATCTACTTCGTGCCTAACGTGGGGCCAGTGACTAGTGTCACTCAGGCAACATATTGGCTCGGAGTCGTTAAATGTCTTCTAATAGATGAGACATCTGAAATAATGTGTGTTCACTGATATTAGGGGTCAAGGACTACAGATGTTTGGGTCCCCAGGATGCAAGAAGGTAAGGCACATGTTTTGTGAACTAAATTACCCAGGCGAGGTAAGCTTCAAAGGGGGCCTGTTTGTTGTTGTTTGGGTTTTATCGTTGTTGTTCAGACATTAGGCAAAAATGTATCCTATGAGGGTTCTTCAGAGAAATAGAACCAGTAGGGTGTGTGTGTGTGTGTGTGTGTGTGTGTGTGTGTGTGTGTGTGTGCGCCTGCCTGTGTGCGCCTGCCCCACCAGGTCCTGGGTATACCCTCCATCTGCACTAGGTGCCAGTGTCTCTGTGAACCAGAGTTTATCAGCCAGAGGCTGGGCTGCTAGTTGAAGGTCGGGGCTACCTGCAGGGCCAGGCAGGTGACTGATGGTGAGACCAGTGCGCCGGATCCAGGAAAGCAGGAGCCGGCACCCACTCCAGGTTCCCGGGGGTGGGGGAATGGAGGACCCTGTGACGTGGACAGCACACCTCCGGCCTCCCTGCTGTTGTGTCAGGAGCCGAGGCTTGGGCCCGCACCGAGCCACACGCCCTGCACCACCGCAAGGCTACAGCCCGCAGGCAGGGGGCGGGCGGGGGGCGTTACCCTCTCCTGGTTTGCTCTTCTGATGTCCGTGGCTGTATTTTCACGTGCTTCATCATGACGTTTCTGTTTAGGTCCGGGCATAACGGGCCTGTTAACGCTGAAAGCACAACATTTAAGAGCATCGCGGAAATGATCAAATGGGATGGTTTCGTGGTTATCCGGGTCACCTGCCCCCTGTGACAGTGGAGGGAACAGACCCTGAGATGTTTTGTAGCGGGTCGGCGAAGGTTGGCTTTAGGTTCTGGGGGGGAAAGGCTTGAATTCACTACCATCTAACAGAGAAGAGAGAGAGGGAGGGAGGAGAGAGAGAGGGTGAGGAGAAGAGAGAGACAAAGGGGGAGAGAGAGGGAGGAGACAGCGAGAGAGAGGAGAGGGAGAGAGGCAGAGAGAGAGAGAGAAAGGGAGAGAGAGATGAGGAAAGAGAGAGAGAGAGGGAAAGAGAGAGAGGGAGGAAAGAGAGAGAGGGAGGAGACTGGGGGGAGAGAGAGATTGAGAGATTGGGATTCTAAAGGCAATAATACGTGTGAATCTTAGAAAAAGCCAATTGGATTTCTCTGACTCTGTAGGGCGCTGCGAGTCCCTCCCTCCCCTTCTCTGGCTTTCTCCCTGGAGCTGGTGTTTCTTTCCTTTCTGACCCCTGCCTGGTCGCAGAGAGAGATGGATTTTGACAGAACCGGGAAGAGTTGTTCTATTTCCATGGCAACGTCAATTCACTTTCTGCAGGCATATCATGGCTACTTAGGCCACGGACTAAATGAAGGCTCCTGAAGGTTCTGGCCAAAAATCACTTGGCATACCACCGTTCCTCCCAGCCCCACGGAGATGGGCATTAACTGACAGGATGCCAGCTGTCAGCTCGGCTCCGTGTCCCTGCTAAGGAGGAAGGAGCGGGGCTCGCCAGGGTTTGGGGGAGGGGAGCCAGCCTGGGCTGCTCCATTGTTCCCCTGCTCTCCGAAAGAGCTGAATGGAACATGAGATACATTCTAGCTTGTTCACCCCAGGGGCACCAGATACTTTGTATTTCAGCAGAAGTATTATAATTACACAGCTTAGAGTTAGAATTAATTAGCATTTGGGGAAGTCTTGATAAAACCAAGCAGTTATTAAAAAATTAATTTTAATAGAAGTCAGTTTGGAGAGACTTGGTTTTCTTTTGAAGGGTAGATTTATTTATTTGTTTGTCTATTTATTTATTTGTCTGTGGCAATGAGGGGAAATAAAAGGACAACACGATTCAATAATCCCACAATCAACCTGAGCCAGTAACTTCCCTTATCACTGGATATGGTTACCAGTGGTAACTATCACCGGCTATTACTCCCCTTACCATTGGGATGGTTACCAGTGGTAACTATCACCGGCTATTACTCCCCTTACCATTGGTATGGTTACCAGTGGTAACTATCACCGGCTATTACTCCCCTTACCATTGGTATGGTTACCAGTGGTAACTATCACCGGCTATTACTCCCCTTACCATTGGTATGGTTACCAGTGGTAACTATCACCGGCTATTACTCCCCTTACCATTGGTATGGTTACCAGTGGTAACTATCACCGGCTATTACTCCCCTTACCATTGGTATGGTTACCAGTGGTAACTATCACCGGCTATTACTCCCCTTACCATTGGTATGGTTACCAGTGGTAACTATCACCGGCTATTACTCCCCTTACCATTGGTATGGTTACCAGTGGTAACTATCACCGGCTATTACTCCCCTTACCATTGGTATGGTTACCAGTGGTAACTATCACCGGCTATTACTCCCCTTACCATTGGTATGGTTACCAGTGGTAACTATCACCGGCTATTACTCCCCTTACCATTGGTATGGTTACCAGTGGTAACTATCACCGGCTATTACTCCCCTTACCATTGGGATGGTTACCAGTGGTAACTATCACCGGCTATTACTCCCCTTACCATTGGGATGGTTACCAGTGGTAACTATCACCGGATATTAAAAATTCAAAGCAATGGCACAAATACCCAGCATATTTAAAAATAAATCAAGAGTCAGGGTAATGTTTGAGGGTGATCTGTGGGGAAAAAATGTTTAATATTATCCTTTAAAAAAAACCGCGTAATTTCCCAAATAGATGGGTTATGTCAACATACTGACATAAGCATCATGGGGACTCACTTCATGGACCTGTTCTAGACACACAAGATACTCAGAGGGCATTCACACGGTTTCAGGAGTGACTTCTGCAGTCAGCAAACACGGTCGACGCATGTGCTAGGTGTAAGGCTGTCCCCGGGGGCTCCTGGGCACCTGGGAAGAATAAGGAAGACAGATCGTTGCCCTCAGGAATTTTTACCCTGCTTAGTTCCTTGGCATGAGAAGTCAGAAAAGACTTGGTTTATAATGAAGGAAAAGTATTTTTACCTTTGATTGGAGTTTGATGACACTCTCACTTAAAACCAAAGACATTCACAGTAAAATCTTCATTTTCTGAAATCGTTCATTGTTCTGTGGTTATATAAAAGCCTGTCCTTGCTCTTGGAAGGTAATGTGGAAGTATTTGAGGTAAAAGGGTGTCAGGTATGCAAAAATACTTTTATTTTATTTTTTTTTAATTTTTTAAAAAGATTTTATATACTTGAGGGAGAAAGCGAGACAGAATGAGAGAGAGAGAGAGAGAATGTGCATGAGTGTGGGGAGGGAGGATTCAGAGGGACAAGCAGACTCCCCACTGAGAAGGGATTCCCAACTCGGGTCTTGATCGCAGGACTCTGAGCCAAAGGCAGACACTTAACTGACTGAGCCACCCAGGCAACCCTGCAACATGCTTTTAAATTGTTCCGTGGCAACAATGGTTATTGTCACTCTTAGAAGAAGTGACAGTGGTGGTGGCAGGTGGCACATTGTCCCGGAGAAGCCAGGCTAAGTGAAAGGGGTGCTGCAGGTCACCTATGATTTTGTGGTAACTGTCCCTTACTTTGTATGTTTTCAAAATTATAAGCTAAAAACTAACAGAGTATATAGCTTTTGATGAAGTGCCTATTTTCAGAGTTGCAGAAACAAAGGGAAGAAGGCATTGCTTTGGAAATGGTCTACTTCAGAAAATGGGATGCATTCCGAAAAAGCTTTTTCCTATTTCAGAGGAAGAGCAGAGTAGTTACCGTTGTGTTCTGAAAATCACAGAAGTGAGGAACTTGGAAGTAGTGAAATTCTAGATTTTAATAAAGGCTGGGAGCTGACTCTGTAAAGAAAAATAGAAATACCTTCTGCACACAGGCTCTTCTTGGAAACAAAATTTCCCCATCTCTTCCTGCTGCCTTCTCAGACCTCACCCTTGCCACTGTTTTAGGATGAAATGATCAGATGACTCACTCAACATTTTCATATCTAAGTTGGATTATTCCCTTCAGAAGGCCCTTTGGAGAAGAATACCTGGGATTTCATAAGCTCTGTTGATAAACCTATATTAGTCATAGTTTAATAACCAGTATTATTTAACACATTACGTATTTTCTAAAATGTTTTAATTAATTCATTTTTAAGTAGTCTCCACGCCCAGTGTGGAGACCAATGTGGGGCTTGAACCCATGACCCTGAGATCAAGACCTGAGCAGAGACCAAGAGTCGGATCACCCGACTGAGCCAGCCAGGCACCCCAACACACACTATGTATTTAGGTCACATTTACTAGTATGAGAGAAAAAGCAGAGAGTGAAAGCAAACTTCTGCAGGGTCCATTTGTGCATGCTATTACCATGCGCCCTAAAGAAAAAGCTTTAAAATTTAAATGCAGGTTGGAACTTTTCGTCTTATCACTGGATATTGTCACAGAGCATTAGAATACACACTGGCGGAGCCTACATCGTCTGACGGTTGTTTACTGAAAATTCTTACTGTTTTTTTAGGCAACATCAAGAAAGAAAACAAAGATCCCGGGGTTCCGTGGTTTATTTTGAATAAGGAGACAATCTCTTATGTTGTGATGTGTTGAGCTGGAGCCTGGGGCATTTTCTTAATAATCCAGAGTTTTAACAATGAACCACGTTTTAAGAAGAATAAGTGTGTATCACTAAAATTAATAAGGGAAACTTGTTCATTTTCCCCAGGACCATGAAGCATCGCATGGCTCCCTGGCTCATGACAACCTATAGTCAGAGAAAAGATGATTCAAGAACTGTAAACAGAGCATAGAGGACTGAGGCAGGAGCTCCCCTATGACTCTTTGGGAGCGAGGAGTATGATTGACTATATTTGTTGGATTTTCTTGGTTCTTGCTCTGTTTCTCTTAAATTATTTCAGAAGGTTGCTTTCATTTTTTGGAAGGCAGATTTTTGAAAACAAATGTATGCCTACTCGTTCCCACCCAGCCGACCCCCGCCCGCTCTTGCACAAACGTCCTCAGACATTCCATGTGCATTCTGTATACTGCCTATCACCGCATTGTTTACCTGGCGGTCCTGAGACCAGAGTGTTGAAAATACATGAAGTGCCTTTCTGTTTCCTCCAATCTATGATCTGGTTTCCCGAAAATCGTTTGACTATTTTCAACTGAACTTATGTTTTCTTCATTTGTTACATACATTTTCCAGTTTTTAAATTCTCCTTCTAAATATGTTATTTTTCTTGTATTCTCTCCATGTGTTCAACACCCATATGCGTGTTTTTGCTCTTAGATTTTTGTTTGTTCCCAAGATGGAATTTATTCTCTTAACCACTGTGGTTCCTGCACTCATGTAAATAGCATGCGCATATGTTTCTGGGTGCTAATTTCCATCCTGTCTTGGCAAGATGGCCTGAAACACCCACCTCTTTCTTTCTAGGGGCAAATCACATCTCCCTGGAGATAATACATGACCTCAGTGAGAAATCATCACTGTCTCCTGCTACAGTGTGTTCTCTCTGTGGTTGAGAATTACGTCTCTGCACAGGGTGAGAGTTGGTGGTATTCATGGCAAAGAGGAAAAAGACAGGAAGAGAAAGCAGGTTGAGTGAGAAGAGTAGGTAACAGAAGAAAGATGCGGGCTCCTGGGTGGCTCAGTTGGTTAAGCATCTGCTTTCAACTCAAGTCATGATCCCAGGGTCCTGGGATCAAGCCCCGCATCGGGCTCCCTGCTCAGCGGGGAGTCTGCTTCTCCCTTTGCCTCTGCCCCTCTCCCCTGCTCGTGTGCTCTCTCTCTTGCTCTTGCTTTCAAATAAATAAAATCTTAAAAAAAAAAAAAGGATGCCAGAAGACAGACAAACTACTAATAAAAGAGAAAAGAAGAAAGAGATGGTAAGAAAAAGGTAGAGGAGAGGAACAGGAGGGTCCCACTGATACCCCGTTGAGGCTTGCTGTCAGAAGTTTTGGAGCAATTAGTCAAAATTGGATGGATCTGCTGTCCCCTCTCTGCAGTTCCAAGGGCGGCCAGCAGGGACAGTGTGGTGCTGTTAATAGTGCTGGTGGAGGCGTGGCATCCAGGTTGAACAGAAGAGGCTAAAGGCTACTTACTCCCAAGGCTGATAACTGTAAAATGATATAAATTCACTATAAAAATGTAAAATATGCAGTAAGATTTAAGGATAATCTTTAAATTTCAAGGTGCAAACTGATGCCTATTTCCATTACTGATAACCAGGTAGTCAGAAGCTGATGCTTCCCAAACACTGTCCAGTTACAGGAACCCTTCTGAGATCTACTTGTTCCTGGCAATCGATGGCATGGAATAATGTGGTGGGAAGGAAGCCTTGCACGCTCTCCTCTGCCCCTTCTCTTACAAGCTTTGACGACTATTGACTTTTACTGTCTCTGACAGGTTAGACTCTGGAACATGGCAAGATGCCCGTATTTCCAACAGCTGGAAGTAATAGACGTAAGATTGGGAAGGACAGTGAGCATGCCTGTCCACTGGCTGTTGTATCCCCCATGAGCAGGGGGACCACAGCGAGTAGCTGTTAAATTACCATTCGTGAACGGATAGATAAGAAGGAAAACAGACTCAATCATTTTGTGAGTGTAAAGAACAGAGCTCATTCAGAGTAGAATGGACAAATGCCTTTCTTCTCCTTGGCAGTCAGTGAATAGAGTTCAGTTGGAAGGAGATCATTGTTAGATTGATTCAAACACATTCACCCTCTTATTGCAAAACCATGTGGCCTGTCTCCCTCTTTGTTCTCATTCCGGATGATTTCTGTGTGCAAGTCTTTCTGCAGAAACGAGACCTCGATCTGATACCTGCTGGGTGGCAAAATGGCAGCCGATGTGTAGCCAGAGGTGCGAGGGGCTGGTTTCGGTGGAAGCGCAGGACCCTAACTTTATTCGGTGAGAGTTATAAAATTGAGCTGAAAGGGACACCAGTGATTTGATTTTGGTACCATCCTTTTCATTTCTTTTGTAGTTGAAGAAGGCTTTTCTTTGAAGACGTGCTGAAGTTGCCCAACCAAGGTCATGTTCATTTCAATCATTTCTGTTAAGTAACATGCATTGAGTTTATAGTACTTCTTTTTCAAAGGGAACCCTCATGTTATCTGATAAAGAAATTCATGTAATAACTTATATTAAGCTTAATTCTTTTTATTTTAGTTGTATTTATATGAGAATATATTTTTAACATTAGTCCTTAACAGCTGTGTTATTAGGGGCTATTAGGAAATTTCTTTGTTTCTTTATCTTTAAAAAGGGTACGGGAATATTTGTTCTATTCCATTCTCCTTTCTCAAAAGTAACTGAGAACTTGTGAGAACACTTTATAAACTATAAGGCAAAATACCACATGCAGAATTACAGAAACTGATAGAATTTTATTATCCAGCCTCATAAACCCAATCTATACTCACACACGTGTGCACAATACAAAATCCCACCTGCCCATAGTCTGGTATGTTTTTAATGAAGATTTTATGGAGTTTTTGGGTTGTGGAACAAACATGATGTGATTTTCTCAAACAAAGATGTCTTCTATTCTATTTTAATATGTAAATAAGTATGATACTAATTCTTGAAGAACTTATTTAACAATTAAGCAATTATTTAGTTCATAAAAGGGAGATTAATTAGAAGGCGATATCTAGGCATGTCAGACTACACAGCAAGAATATTAGTGATTAAAGTATTAGCTCCACTGAAATTAATAAATATTCCCCTAAGTTTGTTTGCCTGTGATTGAAGTGGAGCCCGTCTAGAGTTTCATTCTATATTAGATGAGCCATATCCATTAGTGATTTCATAGTGATGTTTTGTTTTTTTGTAATGTTCAGTAGTTTTGGAGTTCTTCAGAAAAAAATAAAATTCCAAGCATTTCTTATAAAATTCACTTCCTGGTTTAGTTTTTGTTCATTTGTTTGTTTTTTGCTTCAAAATGAATGTATGCAATTTTTTTTTTAAACTTCACGAAGTGTGAAGTCATTGTGCTGGAGCTTTTCTGTCCCTGCTTTTTACTGTGATCCTGTACGATCGTTTAACAGCGTTTTCACTGGCTAGCGAGCTGCTGTGCGTGCAGCTCTGCGTGCTGACCGGGCCCACGTCTGTGCCTCGTCTTCCTTGTCAATCTGCACCCACTGCGTGTTGACGTTTGCCCGTGGGGTGAGCGTGTGCAGGCCCCCTGGGAAATGAGGGGCAGGCCTCCGGCTCTGAGTGAAATGAACAAAGCGGGGACATCTTTCCGTCCTCAACGCCCGCCCGTGAAGAACAGAAAATCAAATCTCCGTAGGCCACTGGATGTCGGCAGGGATCTGCCAGCAATTTCTCCCCACTGAAGTGTATGAGAGAAGCAGTCTTGGAAGAAGACCCCTTGCTCCTCAGTGGGTGACTGGGAATGGTGGCAGGGGTTGACATCATCTCGGGCGTCCAAGCTCACTGTCCCTACTCCTTTTAAAATCTACCTAATAGTTTGTTTTCTTGGCTTCTGTGGCTACAGATGGCTGAGCTCTTGGAAACAGAGGGTCGAACAAAAGTCTTTTCCTTTCCTGTGTAACACACGACCCTCACTGGACAACACTGACTTCCCTAAACAGGCAGAATTCAGGAGAGCGCAGAGCAACAATTTTTCTTAGGACAAGTTGCCATTGGAAGAAGTCATGATAACTCCGTGCCTCAGACATTAGGCAGCTTACCTGTGTTCAGGCCCTTGTTCCGTTTTTACCAGATTCTTACTATTCACTAATCAAAGCTTTCTTTCAGAAATGTTATTTCAGAAATGCATCATTCTGCCATCATTCCTTCTATTGAACTGTTGTTTTTCTGCATGTTTAAATGCCAAACTATTGAGTTAACATATTTTAAATTTGATTTAAATTAATCCATACTTGGGATCCTTTTACCATTAGTAGTTTGCATTTAATGGTTATAAATAAGTTATTCTAATAATCAAAAACAGTCTCTCTGGATCTTTTACTTTCTCCTTTTGGGTTATGAGTAGCATGGTATTTCCCATTTAAAGCGTGGGTGAAGTATGAATCTCAACTTATTCCATTTTATCAATTTCATCATTGATTTATTTATCATCCAAAAGTTACAAAAACAAATGACTGTTTGCTTTCACAGTCAAATGATTCAGAGTGGTAGATACCCCAAGTTAAGAGTCTCCTTCCATTCCTGGTAGTGTGATCCCAACACACACTTCCCTACCCCCAGATTAAATAGGATTTCTTAATTTAGAATTATTCCACTGTAGGGAAAAAAATAAACATTCATCGCTGCCCATTTTCCAGAACTACATGTAGCAAATACCTGTGGATTTCTGGCCATGAAGGTCCAGGGATTGGTGCTTTTGTAGAGAAGTTCTATGAGGCCGCGTGGAATGGTCTGTCTAAAGGACATATCTGACGAGCCCCTATAAATGTAGGGTATTTTAAATGATGGGAAGTCGCATTAGAAACGCATGAGTTTGCTACACAAAAACAGCAGCATATAGTAAACATGTGAATGTGATGTTTGTCAACCAGAAGTCAAACAGAAGAGCTGCATGTCTTCATGATGCGACTATTGTCTGAAATCAGACCCTGGTATTTAATAATGATTGATGTCATCTTAACAAGGGAAGTCTATTTTCAAATCAAAGTCTAGCTTCTCTAATAATATGTTTTATATTTGTGGTTAATGTTTTAGTAACAGTGGGGCAAAATACAGGGTTTTTTTTCCTCCTTTGACTACCACCAGAGCAATATTTTCTACATTATAATGGGGTTAATATTTTGCTGATACAATAAGGTCAAAAGTATATTTTTCGTCTTTGAAAACCATCCCTTCCTTTGGCCATATGTATGGATGCGACATTTTGGTGAGGAGACATGGTGTCAGAAGTGTAGAAAGGACTACTAATTCTTCCATATTTGCTGCTTTCCATCAGTAATTGATTCTCAAATATAGTTGATGGCTTCCTATTTGCATGAAGCAGACTTTGAACCCCTTCGATTTTCCAATTAAGCAAGATGAGCACATAGGTGGTTGAACAACCTTGGCTTTTCCATCTTTCCCCTGTGAGGTCAGTGGGTCAGCAGTTCCCATTGGCATTTTCTATGTTTATCAGAGAAGCCATGGGCAGTTGTGGGTTCCGGGAAATGGTGTCAAACCTTCAAACGGAGGATCTGATTTGCTGGAATCCCCATCCTTTATTGCTTCTCTGAAAACCAGATGCCACAGGCATTGTCGCTGTCCCAGCGCACGCAAGCTTGGCGGTTGAGATCAGTGGTGAGGAAGCCTTGACAATGCTCATTTGTCTTTGAGATTAACAGGGTCGCTTATAAAATTGGTTCCATATTTTTGAAATGCAAGCATGCATGCATTAGCAACCAGGCTTCGGCAGTAAGCCTTTAAGAGCCTCAAAAGCAGCACAAGCTGGTTCAAGAGTATTATCCTCAATTTTTACTCTACAGTGGATAATTTTGTCTCTCGTTTTTCTCATTTTTTAATGGTTCTTTGCATCATTGTAAGCATCTTCCTGAATGAAAAGGAGCCAAATATAGCTACTTTGCTCATTTCAAAGATACACACTTTGATTAATAGAGTTATTGGCGAAGTGCTAAAAGTCAAGGATGTTGTTACCACCACACGCGGAGGGACGGGATCCGCGAAGCGTGGTGGGATTTCACGCAAGGAGTGCCGCATATCACAATCATTAAACAACTCCCTGTGTGACTTTATGTGAAGAGCCGAGATCCCCAAAGAGCAATTTAATCGGCAAAGCTCAAGCTAGAAGGTTCTGACGGCCACCTTCTGCCTTAGCAACAGACGGGTTTCTCGGTAACATGAGCATTCCTGTAAACAGGTGGAGAAACTAAGGGACTCCAGTGTCCATCAAGGGGAGAAAACTCACGACAGCATTTGCCACTTCACGTGCTTTCTGAAATCTGCAAGGCAGAGTTGAAGGAAGCAACAAATGGTTGTAAAGCAATTGAGAAAGTTCTGAGAAATAGAATTCTTAGAATTTGCCAGACTTTTTCTCAGAATCGTATGAGTGACTATTACAAGCATCTCTAGACTTCCCTGTTCTAATCAAACAGCAAAGAAACCTGTTAAAAATAACTGGAAGGAAGTTTTAGCCCGCGAGAATACTTGCCTCCACAGAAATAGCTCCGTCCCTCTGTCTACCTTTGCGAGGTAAAATGGCGCAACATTGTAGTTTTACAATGGGGCTGAATTTCTGGCAGAGTCTGGATTTAACTGCCCATACGGGTTGGGTCTCGCTGTACTTCATGCATGATGGACTAAATCCATCTCCACTGATCCTTAAACTCTTTCTTCTCCAGCTGCCTTAGAGCCTTCCCAGTCTACCACCGCCTGTGAAAAGGGAAGCAGGTTGTGGGGTGCAGTTGCAGCCCCCAAGCTAAATCATGAACAGGGCCTCATCTCCCATCTTGCAGAGAGAGCCTGAGAGCTGGTGTGGCATACATCTTCCACTGCATCTTTATTTTTTTTTTTAATAATAGGATCTTGTTATTTTATCTTTGTATTTGTAAAAAAATAATTTCAATTATTTTGTCTGATAACAAAATAATACATGTGTCCTTTGCATAGTTAAAAACTACAAAGAAGTTCCTCTCCTCTTCCCTCCTCTCTCCCCCTTCCTCTTCTGTTCTGTCCTCTCCTCTTCTTTCTCCTTCTCTCACTGTTCCACATCTGGGGCGTGTGAGCTTCTAGAGCTGGACAGAGGGGACAGTGACCATGAGCTGTCTGTGTCCCGGGCCTGGTTCTTCCAAACCTCTTCAGAGCTGCTAATGAGAAACTTGAGCTGTTATAAACTATCCAATAGCACCTTTCCTTTGACAGCCTGGAAGAGAAGTTGTACTAGTCAATGACCCAGTGGTGATGATAGATAGCAGTGCTAATGATGATAATCAGTCCACAAGGGCAATAAGTCAGTGCTGACCTGAGAACAAAATCTCAGTGTGTCCACCAGGTTCTAAGTTATCCAGCATTAAAACAACAAGGCAGAGCCCGATCTTAACCTCTGTGGCTTGAACAATCCAGAGGAAATAGAATCCTGATTAAATACTTCAATGAAAGAGACCAATCATCAGTGACGAAGAGGCGGGTTCCAGATCTCAGTGCATTTTTGTTGGGGAGGCCTTACAGCTACCCGAGGGAAGTCACAGGCTGCAAAAGCGATGGGTGTGGATGGCTAGAGAAGTGGACATGAGACAGCCCCTTGAGAGCCTTAGCACCTGCTCACTGGCTCACTCGGGCTATGGTCACAAGGGAAATGCGTTGTCTTGCCATTCACATATGTTAATAAGGTCTTCTTAGATTATGTGAGAAAGCTAGTGACAGAAGTGACTGGAATGTGTTTTTCAAAATAAATTTTTTTTTAACTCTTGGTCAGATAAATTAGGAAGAAAAGGAAAAACACTGTACGCTAATACCGATACTAATTTTTTCTTGGTCTTTGTTGGTAAATGAATATACTTCGATGTTGAAGGGCTTGAAGGAGAATTCTCGGCTCGGAATGGTGGAGAGCTTTGAATTCAGCTCGGCAGCTCATCAGCTGTGCGGCCATGAGCAAATCACTCTCTGCCACCCTAGTGTCCTCATCTATAAAAATACCTGATACCTAAAGCCCCTGACTGTGGAAGGTTGCCGAGAGGTAGGAGTTAGAGAGACGACGTGCAAGTGCTTTTGTGGCCAATGCTCCGTTAGAGGGAGCAGTGGTCATAGTTGTCAGCTTCACTGTCTGTAGAATCTGGTGTTCATAAGCTGGTGGGTGCCGTGGAGCTCTTCGGTCTGGCAAAGCCTGTGGAACCCTCCTCAGCACAGTGTTTCTAAGTGCATAGAGCAAGCTACATAGTGTTATAAAGGAAGTCATTTATCAAATTTGCATTCATACATAGATGGCAGGCAGAATAATGACTCTTCAAGATGCCTGGGTCCTACTCCCCAGGACCTGTGAGTCTGTTATGTCACATGGCAAGGGAGGGTGAAGGTTGCAGATGGAATGAAGGCTGCTAATCAGCTCTCCTTTCAATAAAAGGAGAAAAGTTTCCACAAATAATAATTGTGAGATGACCTTCATTGCTTCAGGGCTGGAAGATGGTTAATATGGGCCATGGAGGCGGGCCCCCTTGGGGGCTCAGTCAGTTAAGTGTCTGTCTTCGGCTCAGGTCCTGATCTTGGGGTCCTGGGATCGAGTCCCACATCCAGCTCCCTGCTCAGATCTTCTCCCTCTGTCCCTCCACACTCCTCATGTGTGGTCTCTCAAATAAATAAATAAAATGTTAAAAAAAAAAAANCGAAGCGTGGTGGGATTTCACGCAAGGAGTGCCGCATATCACAATCATTAAACAACTCCCTGTGTGACTTTATGTGAAGAGCCGAGATCCCCAAAGAGCAATTTAATCGGCAAAGCTCAAGCTAGAAGGTTCTGACGGCCACCTTCTGCCTTAGCAACAGACGGGTTTCTCGGTAACATGAGCATTCCTGTAAACAGGTGGAGAAACTAAGGGACTCCAGTGTCCATCAAGGGGAGAAAACTCACGACAGCATTTGCCACTTCACGTGCTTTCTGAAATCTGCAAGGCAGAGTTGAAGGAAGCAACAAATGGTTGTAAAGCAATTGAGAAAGTTCTGAGAAATAGAATTCTTAGAATTTGCCAGACTTTTTCTCAGAATCGTATGAGTGACTATTACAAGCATCTCTAGACTTCCCTGTTCTAATCAAACAGCAAAGAAACCTGTTAAAAATAACTGGAAGGAAGTTTTAGCCCGCGAGAATACTTGCCTCCACAGAAATAGCTCCGTCCCTCTGTCTACCTTTGCGAGGTAAAATGGCGCAACATTGTAGTTTTACAATGGGGCTGAATTTCTGGCAGAGTCTGGATTTAACTGCCCATACGGGTTGGGTCTCGCTGTACTTCATGCATGATGGACTAAATCCATCTCCACTGATCCTTAAACTCTTTCTTCTCCAGCTGCCTTAGAGCCTTCCCAGTCTACCACCGCCTGTGAAAAGGGAAGCAGGTTGTGGGGTGCAGTTGCAGCCCCCAAGCTAAATCATGAACAGGGCCTCATCTCCCATCTTGCAGAGAGAGCCTGAGAGCTGGTGTGGCATACATCTTCCACTGCATCTTTATTTTTTTTTTTAATAATAGGATCTTGTTATTTTATCTTTGTATTTGTAAAAAAATAATTTCAATTATTTTGTCTGATAACAAAATAATACATGTGTCCTTTGCATAGTTAAAAACTACAAAGAAGTTCCTCTCCTCTTCCCTCCTCTCTCCCCCTTCCTCTTCTGTTCTGTCCTCTCCTCTTCTTTCTCCTTCTCTCACTGTTCCACATCTGGGGCGTGTGAGCTTCTAGAGCTGGACAGAGGGGACAGTGACCATGAGCTGTCTGTGTCCCGGGCCTGGTTCTTCCAAACCTCTTCAGAGCTGCTAATGAGAAACTTGAGCTGTTATAAACTATCCAATAGCACCTTTCCTTTGACAGCCTGGAAGAGAAGTTGTACTAGTCAATGACCCAGTGGTGATGATAGATAGCAGTGCTAATGATGATAATCAGTCCACAAGGGCAATAAGTCAGTGCTGACCTGAGAACAAAATCTCATTGTGTCCACCAGGTTCTAAGTTATCCAGCATTAAAACAACAAGGCAGAGCCCGATCTTAACCTCTGTGGCTTGAACAATCCAGAGGAAATAGAATCCTGATTAAATACTTCAATGAAAGAGACCAATCATCAGTGACGAAGAGGCGGGTTCCAGATCTCAGTGCATTTTTGTTGGGGAGGCCTTACAGCTACCCGAGGGAAGTCACAGGCTGCAAAAGCGATGGGTGTGGATGGCTAGAGAAGTGGACATGTGACAGCCCCTTGAGAGCCTTAGCACCTGCTCACTGGCTCACTCGGGCTATGGTCACAAGGGAAATGCGTTGTCTTGCCATTCACATATGTTAATAAGGTCTTCTTAGATTATGTGAGAAAGCTAGTGACAGAAGTGACTGGAATGTGTTTTTCAAAATAAATTTTTTTTTAACTCTTGGTCAGATAAATTAGGAAGAAAAGGAAAAACACTGTACGCTAATACCGATACTAATTTTTTCTTGGTCTTTGTTGGTAAATGAATATACTTCGATGTTGAAGGGCTTGAAGGAGAATTCTCGGCTCGGAATGGTGGAGAGCTTTGAATTCAGCTCGGCAGCTCATCAGCTGTGCGGCCATGAGCAAATCACTCTCTGCCACCCTAGTGTCCTCATCTATAAAAATACCTGATACCTAAAGCCCCTGACTGTGGAAGGTTGCCGAGAGGTAGGAGTTAGAGAGACGACGTGCAAGTGCTTTTGTGGCCAATGCTCCGTTAGAGGGAGCAGTGGTCATAGTTGTCAGCTTCACTGTCTGTGGAATCTGGTGTTCATAAGCTGGTGGGTGCCGTGGAGCTCTTCGGTCTGGCAAAGCCTGTGGAACCCTCCTCAGCACAGTGTTTCTAAGTGCATAGAGCAAGCTACATAGTGTTATAAAGGAAGTCATTTATCAAATTTGCATTCATACATAGATGGCAGGCAGAATAATGACTCTTCAAGATGCCTGGGTCCTACTCCCCAGGACCTGTGAGTCTGTTATGTCACATGGCAAGGGAGGGTGAAGGTTGCAGATGGAATGAAGGCTGCTAATCAGCTCTCCTTTCGATAAAAGGAGAAAAGTTTCCACAAATAATAATTGTGAGATGACCTTCATTGCTTCAGGGCTGGAAGATGGTTAATATGGGCCATGGAGGCGGGCCCCCTTGGGGGCTCAGTCAGTTAAGTGTCTGTCTTCGGCTCAGGTCCTGATCTTGGGGTCCTGGGATCGAGTCCCACATCCAGCTCCCTGCTCAGATCTTCTCCCTCTGTCCCTCCACACTCCTCATGTGTGGTCTCTCAAATAAATAAATAAAATGTTAAAAAAAAAAAAGTGGTCCATGGAGGGTAGCCAAGTGTTGTTTACACACACAAAGATGAGCAGAAGCTGGAATGACAGTGAAGCCAGAACACGGAGCACGTCTCTGACTGCTTCCCCCAGACCGGGGCTTGTGTATTCAATTATGGTGAATTACCTGACCCAACAATACAAATGCAGAAATACACAAGATGGGAGGATAAATCTTAATCTAGACCACTAAAATGAAAGATGAATTAACTCAAAAGTGACAGATTTTTCCGTCTCTTGATGATCACTTACTGACTATTTGGGGATCTCAGGCCTCCTTCGATGAGGCAGTGCCAGCAGGTAGCTTTCTGCTCTCTCACAGGCAGCTGACTCAAACCTCCACTGCTTTTCTTACTGTATATCTTGACCTAAGACCAGCAAAAGTTCAACAATTACAGACTTTCTGATACTGCGCATGCAAGATACCAAGTTGAGGGGCGCCTGGGTGGTTCAGTCAGTTAAGTGTCTGCCTTCAGCTCAGGTCATGATCTCAGGGTCCTGAGATCGAGCCCCGCGCTGGGCTCCCTGCTCAGTGAGGAGTCTGTTTCTCCCTTCCCCACTTCCCCTCTCCCTGCTTGTGTGCTCGCTTGCTCTCTCTCTCTCTCTCTCTCTCTCTCAAATAAATAAATAAAATTAAAAAGATACCAAGTAGAAAATCTTTGACTGTGGTTGCAGTGAATTCTGGAAATGAGGATAATTTTTAATTTTGAGCTCAAAGAAGCCTAAGTGGTAGACACTAGAAAGGGTCATCTCTGTCTTTGAGCTTGGCTACCATTTCTCAGAACCACCTGGTTCATTAAGTCGGCCATAATAGACTTGATGTGTGTTATGGGTGGAATCCTATCCCCACACCAAATTCAGATATTGAAATCCTAACCCCCAGTACCTCAGAATGTGACCTTATTTGGAAACTGGGTCACTGTAGATGTAACTAGTTAAATTAAGATAAAGTGTATTGGGGTAGGATGGGCCCCCAATCTAAAATGACTCATGTCTTTATAAAAGGGGAAATCTGGACACACACACACACACACAAAGTCATGTCAAGAAGAGTTACACTGCCATAGCCAAAGAACCACCACAGCTTAGGAGAGGGGCCTGGAACAGATCCTTCTCTTGCACTGGCTATTATACGCAAGTAATGAACCACGGAACTTTACATCAAAAACTAGGGATGTACTGTATGGTGACTAACATAATATGATAAAAAAAAATACTACAGGATTTAAAAAAAAAAAAATCCTTCCCTTGAGCCTTCAGAAGGAGCATGGCCCTGCTGACACCTTATCTCTGACTTCTAGCCTCCAGAAATGTTGTTAGGCCACTCCGTTTACACTGCTTAGTTGTGACATCCCTAGAAAACCAGTATCATGCTTTCAGCACACTCCAGCCAAATTTAACCCACAGGTGCTCAAGCAGTTTGGACACTCGGCACATTATCCCATAAGAAGACAGGAAAGCCATGGCATCTCATGCAAGAGCGAATTCTAGCATCTTTCCTAATCATTTAGCTTGTCTGGGGCTCAAGTTTTATTCATCTGCTAATTGAGGAGGCTTAGTTTTTCTGAAGTCCTTCCATTTGCCTGCCCCTGAGGGCAATAGAACATAAAACCCCAGAGTTTGGGATTTGCCCAGAGCAGCCCACTACCAGCTTAAACCATCTGTGAAACCTGTATTAAGTCTTGAAGATTCATGTGGATTTAATTCTTTTCCACATTATATGTGTTTGGTTTAATATTAAATAATATTTGAAATTGCTTATCATTGAAGCGTTAGTGTTACGAACTGTGCTTGTGCCCGAGATTCATACACCTTTACACACTGTCACATGTCACAGTTACTGGGACCTCTGTTTGAAAACAGTGAGGCTATGCTATCTGGGGTCCCTTCTAGCCCTAAAACCCTGAACTCCTGGGGCTGTTCATATATGGCTTACATCATTAAAGACCAGATTGTGTCTCTGTGTGTGATGCCCCCAGATGAGTCCCCCTTTGTCTTTGTGGATGCCAAAATGCGCTCTTCCAGAATGAGTTAATATAAAATTAAAGTGCCACTCATTGAAACCATTTCACTGGCTCGTATGAAAAGTATGTGTCTAAGTGGTATATGTGTCTGCTGGGCGGCTCCCCAGTAAGGCACTTTGACCATGGCAAATTGCTTAAGGGATCTGTTCATTTTGTGTATAGGAAATTAGGACAGTTGGGAAAAATGCCTCAAATTAGATTCTGTAATCATAAGCCACTGCCTTTTCCACTGAAGTAATTTGTGACCGAATCACTTAAAACCAGAGCCATCACCATCACGCACAGCCTCACACTCACAGTGAGGGAGGAGCTCCCTCTGGAGTTGCGCATGGCCATTGGCTCTGCTTCAAGTCCTCTCAACTTGGCAAGTTTCCTCATCTGTGAAATTGGGGAAACAAATCATCTTGGGTCTACTGTGAAGACTCAATACAATAATGTAGACCCAACCTTTTTTTTTTTAAATAAATTTGAAAGGGCTGCATGGCTGTCAGGAATTATTATTTTGTGTATTTCTAAATAGACCCAAAAGACATTGATGGGGTTGACTTAACCAAGGAGGGTGAGACACTGCGAACAAGAATCTAAGGCTTGAATTAGTGTAAACATTTTCAGGGAAAATAAGAGTGACTCCAAGGTAAGACTTAAGAAGTCAGGAGGTCTGTTGGTAAAGGGGTCAACAGATGTCAAATACGCTTTTCAATATAGGCCCATATAACCAATCATCTTCTGAAGAAGACAGTGAGTTTGTATTATTGAAGTACCAGCAAGACCATCAACAAAACTCAAATACAGTCTATTAAATGTGATCAAATGAACAAAAAAATTGGATGGACTAGTCACTTGTCTGCATGGTTAGATACCAGACTTTGATGATGGTAGCACCCAACTCCAACTCAGTTTGATTTTAGTGATTATTAAAAACAAACAAAAAAGAAAGGACAGGTGTGGTTTTCTTGGTTATATGGAGGTGAAGCCTTCAAGTGATGGACATCTGCAAAGCCAGAAAGTGAACACAACTTACATATCTTTAGAATAAATATGTGGTGTGATATCACTCAGGATGGAGACTTTACACCAATTTGTTGGGGTCTCCATGTGTGAGGAGACAGTAGTTATACAGCAGTAGACCAAAAAAAAAAAAAAGACAAAAATACCCAGTCTCATAAAGCATGTATTCTATAGAGAGGAAGATAGACAAATCATTACCTCACAGGGAGGTGATGGTCTGTGCCCAGAAGAAAAATACAACAGGGAAAGTGTCAGGGGATGATGGAGGAGGTACCATTTTGAAGGGGCTGGTCAGGGAAGGCCGTAAAAAATGAGAGAGCAAGGAAATGGATCCTGTGGAAATGCGGGAGCAGGGAATAAAAACAGCAGGTCAGGAGCCCTGTCATGGTTGTGTATCTAGAAAATTCAGGACCCCTGAGGAGGTCAGTATGGCTGAAGGAGAGCAGGTAAGAAAACAAAGACAGAAGAGTTGAGGTCTGAGCGCTATGGGGCCAAGTCATGGGAAGTCCTGTGAGGACTTTGGGCCTGACTCTGAGTGACATGGGATTCAGCTGGGGAGCCATCAAGAGATAAATGCGAGGGAGAAGCAGACACCGTCTGTGTGCCCTTCCACTGTGCTGGTTTCGCCCACTTCACTCAGCCCTGGCCCTGGAGGCTTCTCTTCTCCCTCAGCATCTCTCACCCTGTGCAAGTGGGGAGCAGTGTCGGCACCACAAAAGCGGAGTTTCTAAAATGGTCACGCGCTAATCCTTCCTGAAAATGGCCTTTTCTTCACTAAACCCTAGAAGCCTTTGGAGTTGTGGAACCACTGTCTTGCTTGCTCTTGTATTAGTTTCTATAGATTCACATGTTTCTTATCTCTGGAAACCTACTGAAGACCCCTGAATGAGGACTCGTTTTTAAAATTCGTATTTCCCATTTGCACACAGAAGACACGTAACAAAAGTTCACTACCTCGCAAGAGAACACTGAGTTTAATGCCTTTTTAAAAAATGTATTCTCATGAGAAAAGAAGCAATTCACAGATGACCTCAATGAGAATAAAATCAGTACATTCTCAATGGAGACAGTCTTTATATATCACAATGAGTAAAAATAGCGTAATTTTTTAAAAGGGAGAACCCGAGAATTAAATTGGAAAGGGAAGCAAAAATAAGAAACTCACAAGATTAATACTAAATATAACACACTTGATGGAAATTCATCATTTGCCCCCCTCCTCTGGGACAGCAGTCATAACTTTACACAAAGACATAGGGCTGTCAGATTAAATATAGGATGCTCAGTTCAATTGGAATTTCTGACAAATAGTAAATAATGTTAGTCTAAGCAAATCCCAAATACTTACACTCAGAATTTATCCGAAATTCAGTTTTCGCTGGGGTCCTGCATTTTCGTTCGCTAAATCTGGCAATCCTACAAAGAAGAGGCTATTGACTCATTATCTCTAGACTACAAAGGATCATTGCTGTAGTAGTCACAAGAGGTTGTGTTGAGTCTGCTTGCAACCACAGTTCTTTTTGACCTTGCTCTGCTTAGGAAGGGCATCCTTGGCCGTGCACCTTCCATATGCCTCTCCAGGTCCACTCTGCACCTGTCTCCATCCTGCTTTGGATCCCAGGTGGCTGGATGCATCAGTGGGCTCCCTGGTCACCGGCTTCCCATTGGGCCCAGCTAATGGAAGGCACCTGCAGGAGACGGAAAGGCAGAGGAGTGCTGACAGCATATTTATCTTATTTCCACCGGCTCCCTCCCCGCCAGGTTGTTGAGGATCCTGCTGGGCTCCCATCCACTCTTCAGTCCTAGGGCCAGTGACACTTTGAGCTCTTCTTAGCCCCTGGGCACTGCACTAAATTTGTGAATTGCACCTTCTTAAGATTCTCCTCAAATTACTGAACCTAGGGTGCCATCTCTTCCCTGCTGGAATCTTAATATAGTAAAGGCTATGCCATAGATCTCCAAGGTCAAGTGTATGATCTGTGATCATGAAAGTGTGAATTAGAAAGAAAAAAAAAAAGATTTGGGAAGAAAATGGCAGAGTTGGCATTCTGGCTGTGCCATTCTGATGGTGAGGTCCTGATGGACACTTAATCTTCATTATAAAATGGATATCTCCTCCTAAAAAGTTCCTGGGACAATGAATAGAAATAGGAATCTTAACCAGCCGGGGGAAAAAAAAAAAACACAACTCTGTGGAAAGAAAGCAATTTATCACTAGAATGTCCATGTCCCCCATAGAACAAGACCATAAATCCTGTTTATAGAACCTGTGTTTTTTAAGGAGATTTCTTCAGAAAATCCAGAAATGAAAATGTTGAGTAAGTGAAAAGGAAAAACTAACAGAAAAGTCACATCTTGTCTTGGACCATTCTTTCCTGCAGCCCCTCCTTCCTGCTTGTCCCTCACTGTGCTACTGGGTTCTCTTCCCCAAAAATGGTGCTCAGCACTTCACTCCCGGCTCAGAACATGGATGACTCCTTTCAGTATATCTAGTAGGTTTTCAAGAAATATTTGCTAATTTTAATTGCGTTTCTATTCTTTGACCCAGTTGTCTCAGATGTGGTTGGGAGAAAAGCAACAGAGAAATCGCTAAATCCCCTAATTATTTCTCTAAACTTTCTCAGTGAATCATCTTGAATCATGGCTGATCCCACACAGTAGAAAAGACACACACCAGGCCAGTGGGTGGATTCTAAATTAAGAGCAAGGATCTTTTATTTAGAGGCTGGCCCAACTTAGAAGGTTCTAGCTACTAGCATCACATATGTAGGAGAGTTCTAGGAGTTTGTTTGGTTTCGTTTGGTTTTACTTTGAGTATTCCCACAAGGTGGGCGAAGGGCAGGAGAGCAATCAGTGAAGAGATTGACTGGTCTTCTCAAAATTCTTCAGCCCTGATAAATTTGGGGGCTAGAATCTCCAGGTTTCCTTGGTAGCTTTCTCCAGATCTGCCATATTGTGTTTGCCTCTCTCATGCCATATGATTACATAAACACATATAAGAGTTTCTTCTCAATCTTTCGTAGTTCGCAAGTACCTATATGTGAATTTCAGCGTAGTCTGTTTTCTAGCTTGGGTAAATTTAGTTGATCTCATTTAATTGAGTTGATCTGTTTTATTCCAAGCTGATTTTTCCTGGAATTATTACCCGTTCGAACGAAGTTCTGTGCAGAGCTCCAGCTCCTTCCTTGGTGCAGGACGGGCGTCATATCATCTTGTTACAATGAGAAACTCTCTTGTGTTCTAATTTAATCTCCCCTCTTAAGGCAGCTTTGGGTAGTCTGCGGATTCTAAAGTACTGTTTGAGAATTATTATAGTGTTTATTTACTCTCCTTTTAATATTTATTATCTTTTCCGAGTACTGGTAATGGATACCTATATAAAATATTTTATATTACAATATAGGTATGCATAATCTTAAAACATCATTTCTTAGAGATCTGATTATAGATTCTGAACAATGATAGACAGCTGTTTCTTGATCATCTCAATGATTTCTACTGGTTTTCTTCTGGTCTTACAGAAATTGTGTCCACAATTACCTTATATAACCTTGTGTAACCCTGTGTAACCTATGTAAAGGGGAAGTGGGTCAAAACCTTCCACCTCTGAACCCTCTGCCATGGGCCATTCCCTCCATTCAGTTCTTTATACACCATACTTTGTTTCGTCTTCACAGTGGTCTTACCTAGCAGAGAGCTTTTTTATATGAAAACGGAGGCCCGCTGGAGGTAGGGGTCAGCTTTCCAAGGTCACTGAGCCAGTAATGATAGGATCAGAGCACCATTTAAAAGTGGGCGTAGCGATCCTTGTGATAACCATAGCTGACATTTCCTAAACACCCACTGTGGAGACAGGCTCTGTGCTGAGCATTTAGGAAACCCAATAATAACTGAATGTCGCTGTTAATCCCATTTTACAAACTGAGGCCAAGCCAGGTTGAGTCCCGCTGGATCAAATCCAGGCCCAACACCAAGCCCTCACATGTCCTTGACCCTATTTTACGTGTCCTACCCTGGGTTCAACGTTTATGAGTATGTTGGATGACACACTGCAGATTCTCTCCTTGAAAAATCTAACTATTCATATTTCACAATTGCGGTAGCTTGAAAATTGATGGCACTTTGACAGAGCGTGGTGGCATTTCCCATAGTAGCTGTAAATTTGTGTTAGAAATAAGCATCTGTTTAGTGACACAGAGCTGTGCAAAGGCAAATGTATATAGCTGATTTTTATAGAAAGCAAATATCCTCATTATCTTTAGATCTGAGTTCCTTGGAGCACAAGGTACAATGCTGAGTTTCTGTTGAGCGAAAGAGAAGAGTGACATATATAATAAGTGCTAACTGTAACAGATTTTAAAAGCATGGTTTGAATTGTTTATGTTTATTCAGTCATGGAGAATAAATTAGTTAAAAGCTCGCTGCAGAAAGACCAGTTGGAAGTACACCATTCAAATGTGCTCCCACGTAAAGAGAATGATTGCCTTCTAATTGAAACATTACTATTATCTTCTGGACACTGGATGCCCCACGGTTTCAATCTAAAACCAGCTGACTTGGGGACCCTGTACTGTGCCTGCTTGAGCTTCCATACCCTGTGTGGGCGTTGAGGGAGACCCTCACTGGCGTCGATGGCAGGGCTTGAAGGAAAGATACATCCTGCCATTGAAAGACACATAAGCAAAGGTGAAGGGTCAGAGCAGGCGGAAGCCCTCTGTCCTGGGCGTGGGAAGTGAGTCTTATGCTCAATTATTTCCCCATTCTTATTTTTATATAATTGTCCTTCAATGACCTGCATGACTGTTCAAGGCATACAAATACAAAGTAAACCAAGTTTTTAATTTAAATGCAACTGATCGTCATTATGTGTGATATATACCTACTAATTTATGCATTATAAAGTAGAATTTACCAATGACTCGAGAGCTCTGGAATAACATTTTTCCCCTTAAAATAATGAAAAAAAACCCCTGATTTATTCAAAAGACATTATTGAGTACATATTAAACACAATTCACTGTTCTAGGTGTCCAGGATAC
Source organism: Ailuropoda melanoleuca (assembly GCF_002007445.2). Classification (NCBI taxonomy): domain Eukaryota; kingdom Metazoa; phylum Chordata; class Mammalia; order Carnivora; family Ursidae; genus Ailuropoda; species Ailuropoda melanoleuca. The sequence goes on from NC_048218.1 coordinate 5,078,643, forward strand.
TTTAGTGAACGAAACAGACAAAAATCTTCCCTCCTGTGACTTCTGCTGGGGGAAAAGGTTCCTCCGTGAAATATCACTGTCACACAGATGACACTGTGTGTCTGGAGGAGATAAGCACCATGGGCGAATGAACCGCACAGAGCCAAGACGGAGAGCAGGCAATGACCCCCAGGCCCCAGCAGGTGGCTGTGCTATAGAGGGGCAGGTGGCCACAATAGGCCTCACTGAGAAAGTGGTATTTGACGCAATGCAAACAGGAGAGGTGGCTGGTGAAAAGTAGTTGAGAGCAAAGAGAAAATTGAGGCAAGGTTTGAGAGCCAGGGTGTAAATGGCATGTTGCAGAACTATCACAGAGGCCAGCGTGGGGCTGGAGTGAATGATTGGGGCAAGAGTAGGAGGGTGACAGGTAGCTCAGAAAGGAAAGGAAGGGCCAGACCACATCGAAGCCCCATGGGGAGCCACTGCAGGAATTTGAGCAGAGGGCTGACTTAGAAACTACCATGGCTATGGAGTTGAGAAAAGACAGTGGTGGGGCCGGGTGTGGTCAAGACTAGAAGCAAGGAGACCAGAAGCAGGGGGGCTGTGAGCAGTAAAGGACGGCATGGCTCGGTGAGCAAGGAAGTGGACAGAAGGAATCCCACTCCTGGTTTACTTTGAATGAATGGCATTTGCTGATGACCTGGATATGAGATGTGAGAAAAAGAGTTTAATTAACGATGACTCCCTGACCCTCTGGATCATTTACTGTCAAGTAGAAAAACATTTTCACTAGAAAATATTTATTCTTGTAAAAAGAATTACATTTGAAATGTACATCATCCTCGGGCGGTGGCCACGAGTCTGGGGCCAAGAAGAGAGCAAAGAAAGGAGTTTAAGGGCAGAGCCAAGTCCTGCTGTGTCCCCGTGACTTTGCCTACACTGGTTCACGGGTCTAGCTCCTCTGGGAAGTCCACATGGGGTGTATTACTCCAGTCTGGAGAGGAAGAATTCCGGCCAGAGCTCCGATCTTTTCTCAGCAATGAGGTGGCGGGAAAGTGAGGGGAGGGAGCAGAGGGAGGAGGGGCCCCAAGGACACCCCTGCCCTTCCCTTCCTCCCTCTTAACTCACCGTTCTTGGTAAGTCCTGACCAGGAGCTGGGCGTTACACCATTGGCCTCAAAGTGGGAAAGTCATGGTATTAAGATCCATGTAATGGAACCACACCGTATGAGAGTTTGGTTAAGTAAAAAAGAAATGTCTAGACTCCAATTATAGGTGTAGATATTTTTAAAAATAAGCTACCTTTATCATGCACAGCACTGCTCTTAGCAAATCAAGCAGACCTACAGAATCTCATGTTATATCCTGGGTGAAACATTCTACCTTCTATCTTTATTCACAACTCCAAAATTTAGGAGATGAAAGATTTTTTTTCTTTATGCATATTTTATGGCATCATTTTTGTAAGGCGCACATCTAGGGAAGACTGACCCCTGGGTTTTGACTATGCAGTTACATATGAGTATCGTGTAGTGTCGTAGAATCTCGAATGTAATATTCTTTGCACGTAGCTGGCGAATCTCTATGCATTTTCTTTCAAGTCTCCGTGAACTCTCCTGAACACATCTTTGTTGCCTTTTGGTGGGGAGATATCTAGAATTTAAATTGTGCTTGCTGAGGATGATTCTGGAAATGAAACCAAGGGAAAACAAACCATCTTGTTAATCTTTGGATGTGCGTGGGAGTTGGAGCAGAGAAAAATAAAATTAAGCTTTTCCTTTTCTCTGCTGAAGCTACAGTCAGGATAATTCTCCCTTCATCCCAGGTTAGAGGTTTTCAGTTCCCTTGAAGGGAACTCTCATCAGCATGGTGTCCACTGTGGGATGATGTACCTCTCCTTTCTTCTTTGGGTGGAAGGCTTTCTCCTCTTCTTGACGTGCACGTGTCATTCAGCGTCCATGAAACAGGATTAAAAAGCTTAATGCAGCAGAGTCAAACCTGAGAGCTGAGGCGTTTTTTCAGTTCCCTTGAAGGGAACTCTCATCAGCATGGTGTCCACTGTGGGATGATGTACCTCTCCTTTCTTTGGGTGGAAGGCTTTCTCCTCTTCTTGACGTGCACGTGTCATTCAGCGTCCATGAAACAGGATTAAGAAGCTTAATGCAGCAGAGTCAAACCTGAGAGCTGAGGGGTTTTTGTCTTGTATTTTTTCCCAAACTGTTAGGCGATCATGCTGACAGAGAACCTTGGACATGACTAGTGTCCAAATAGTAGTTACCAGCAGCCAAAGCCCCTTCTCCCTGGTCTGCAGGATGGGAAAGGGCCCTGGTCTCCGTGGAGACCTCTCAGGCCCTTTGGCTCGGCCCCAGCGGCAGCAGCATCCCTCGCTGAGGAAACGGGAGCTCAGGGAGAGAGGACCTTGCTCCGGGTGCTGGTTCTCTCAGCAGAGTTGCGTGTCTACCACAGGCCACCATTGCTGTTGCAGGTGTGGGGAGTGGAGAGCCAACACTCTCGTGGGGAGCAGGATAGGTTCACGGAGGACTCGTGCCTCACAGGAGAGGGGTTTGGATGAATCTGGAGCCTAAATTCGAATCTGGTCTCTGGACCCAGCAGCATCAGCATCACCTGGGAGCTAGTTCAAGAGGCAGAAACTTCCAGACACCCTGAATCAGCGTCTGTTTCAGGAGATGAGCAGGGGATTTGAGTGTGCGTGGGCGGGAGTTTGAGAAGTGCTGGTCTGGGATGCGCAGGTGCTAGAACTTCGGACTTGGACCACATTTGCTGCGGCAGCCCCTCTGCACCCCACGCCCTGCTTCCGCATGTTTCTCTCACCTTGAATAGCGAAAGTATCCATTCATTCCAGTCTCCAGAGCCCAGGTGGCTCTCTGGAAACTGCTGTCCCCTCCCTCACAGCGGCTCCACACAGTCCCTCTAGAAGATCTCCAGAAGCCACCCAGTGTCATGGCCACCGCCTTGGTTCTCTGTCTCCGATCACGAACCTTTACACCCTTTTTGCCTCCACTCTGGCTCCTTACCAGTGGATCCCCTACTCTGCAGTCATGCTGATTTTGTTAAAATTCAAATCTGTTCATGTTATTCTTCCGCTGAACAAGCTTGAGTGGCTTCCCACAGCTCTGAAGGAAAGTCCACACTGCCTGGTGTCTTCCGAGTCCCAAGGGTTGTTATTCCCCTCCAGCCTTGCCTCATGTGACACCCTAAACACCCAAACCTACCTGAGTGAGACGGTAGGACACCTGACCTGGTAAGTCTTACAGCTACCTGACGTGGTTACCTGACACCTGTAGACAGAGAGAGAGAGAGAGCACGGGCATGCACACATGAGGGGGGAGGTGGGGAAAGACAGGAGGGAGAAAAGAAGGGGGAGACAGAGATATCCCCGTCACCCTGACATTATTTCGATTTTTTTCACTTATTTTTTTTTAATTGACATGGAGTTGACATAACCTACAATTACCCGTTTTTAATCGAACAGCGCAGTGGCATTTGGGAGACCCACCATGTTGTGCAGCCGTCGCTCCCCACCCCGGCCTTGGCAACCACCGGTCTGCCTTCTGTCTTTATAGGTTTATCTATACTGGATGTTTCCTATACACAGAGTCAAACAGCGTCTGGTTCCTGTGTCTGGCCTCTTTCACTTAGCATCCAGCCTCCAGACTCAGCCATGTTGTAGCAGAGGTCGGTGCCTCCTTCCTTTTAGGGCTGAATAATTCTCCAATCTGTACGTATTTCATCAGTTTGGGAGACCACAGAAAGCCTGACCTTCCTTCAATGCACGTGAGGAGGAGGTTCTGGCACAAGCCTTCCTGCAACTTCCCATGTCAACTGTTCTTCAGGTGACAGTAGAAAAGCAAGAGCCAAGAATTAGAGGCCCCTGGAAGGCTGGATTGAAGGGATCCAGGGCTTTATGCTAGACATCCCACGTCTCGGGTGCGAGAGAGTTCCCTGTGACTTCATCCTCTCGTGCTGCATGTGCTTGGTGTGTCCTCGCCTCCTGGTGCTCCTCCTCCCGGGAGCAGAAAGTGAGGACAAGCCGGGGTTGCTAACGCAAGTGCTGATGGGCCAGGGGCTGGTGCTGGGAAGGAGCAAAGCAGGAGCTCAGAGGAGCCCACGGGGGCGCAGCTGCTCCACAGGTGTCTGCCCTGATGGTAGCTTGCTCCCAGCACTGTTTGAGGAGTGCTACTGAGCACAGGGCTGCAGGCTTGTGCCGCTCAGTGGACACCAAAAGCTGGAAAGGGCGACACCTGGGTGACTCAGTCAGTGAAGCATCCAACTCTTGCTTTTGACTCAGGTCATGATCTCAGGGTCTTGGGATCGAGCCCCGCGTCAGGCTCCCTGCTTAGCGGGAAGTCTGCTTCTTCCTCTCCCTCTGTCCCTCCCCCTGTTCATGCTCTCAAATAAATAAATAAAATCTTAAAAAAAAGATGGTGGAAAGGAAGTACTGCCTGGTCTCCTGGTACACCAGTTCACTCCATGGAAATGCAGGCATTCATTTGAATGCTGAAACACTGCTGTATTATGGGCCAGAGTACAAGATCTGTGTGTGCATTTCAAGGTGAAAACATTAAAATGTCATCTCTCACAGTCGTGGGCCCCTTTTTATACTACAAGCCCAGACTCCAAAATAAAGCCAGGTAACCACAGTAGCCTTGTGTCAGTAGTGTTTGGGGAAATTTGTGTGTCACGCTTGGTGTCATGCGAGATGGGGAAAGGTCAGTAGCTATAAAGATGATGTGGCCAGCAGGAAACCAGAGCAAAAAGCTACTCACGAACTCTTATCAAAGGATTTTTTTTTTCCTAGAAGGTAAAATCATGACACTCACACAAACATGAACACGAGTCAGAGATTTTATTTAACGTTTTTACAAATGAGCGATCTGGTAAGCTGGGAACTGGTTCAGTTGAGGATTTGGCTCGCGGGATTTGTATTAGCTACCGGACAAACTCTCCTGTGCCTCCATGAACAGACAGGAAGTGTTTTGCTGCCATCTGTGTCTATCCATGTCTTCTTCGGAGTTGTAGAAACCTACTCACAGACACGCAAAGGTCTCGACCTCCGAGACGGGTGAACGAGATAAGACACCCAAAGCCCATTTAATCATTTCTTGCCCATTTTTATCCTTCATAGTTTTTCCTGGCAACATGCTTGAAAGGATGAAATATTGGACCTGACCATTCACAGTCCTTAGATTTGGTCTGTCAACAGGTAGGATGTCTGCTGAAGGTCCGAAGACTTTGTGGGGTTGGGACATTCTTGACAGCAAGAGCCATGCCCAGTCCTCTATCCACTAGGGCCCCTCCTACTACATAGAATTAATAATCCATAAATACTAGACAATTGCAGAAATGTTGAGATTAAAATAGCCTGATTCCTGGAAAAGTTAAAAAGTGCTTGCTTGGTGCCTGGATAAGGAAAGGAATGCATGCTTAAATACCTAATGGTTAAATTTCCCATTCAAATTTTAAAAGAACCACGGTCATGGAACTACTTTTCATGGAAAGCTTCCCAGTACTCAAGACATGTCTACAGTAGGGTGACTGAAGCATGTTTCAGCTCTATTATTAAAATGATAAGGAAAGCAGGCAAGCTTTCAAACCCATCCCAGAGATGAGACTTTCAGTGGAAAAATAGTAATCCACGTTTATTCATATTCATAGTTACTAGATGAATTATATAAAAATGTGTCAGATAAACAGCTTAAGCAGTTTTATTGTATATGTTTAATTATAGTATGCCTCTATTATGTAGGAAAATAACATGTTATTAAGGATAAATTTGTCATAGTTATTTAATTGGGTGATGTCATCATGACTTGTCAATCCACACAATAAAATTTTTATGAAAATTAGCTGAGAAAGATATAATTCCCTTTGTAATTTCTTGCCAAAGTGTTTAGGTCAATGACATTAAAAGCAAACCAGCTTAACACTTAAATCACTGTTGCTCATTTAGCTTCATTTTCTCTTTAAAAAAATGTGATAATATTTTTAATGACTGAGACCATGCTTATGCATAACAGGTTTCCCGTAAATGTTTATTCTTCCCTCCTTACTTTGCAAATAGAATCAAAATTGAATTAAAATAAAACCTCAGAACGGTGAAACACTTTTGGAAATTTTTAGGTAGATAACTGCTATTTTTTACGTCATGCAAAATCTTTTGGAATTTGTCCTTATGTGTGTCTGCACATGTGTGTTTGCTTTTCCACAAAATTACATGTCATTATGTTTCTAATCTGGAAACAAAGAAGAATCATGTGTTGTTTCAATTAGTCACAACTAATTCATTGTCAGATTTTATGAGCTGTCTTTCACTGACAGAGTTGATCAATATATAACCAAGCCAGTCAGATGTAGTTTTGAAAATAATCTCATCCACAGGACAGCAGCGCTCCCTTAATTATATTTTCACAATTAGGCAGGCTGCATGTCATTAGTGTCCCTGATAGCACCCCGCGTATCGTCACCTCATTTTCAAGCACACGTCTGTTGGAGGCAAGACACCCCGCGCCCGCCATTCTTCTCTACCTCACACCTCTGGAAGCGCTGGGATGGTGCTGAGACTTAGAAATTGTCTTGCTAAAATGCTTTGGTAAAAAACACAGGGGCCTCACTCAGGATATAAACAAAGGGAATCAAAAATTCTAGAATCAGAGCATTGATTGCCCTCCTGTCAGGCCCAACCTCGGGGACTGTGGGCTTCCTTTTGCTCTAATTCTTTTTGACATGGCTTCAGAGAATGGGAAAATGTCATGATTTCTCTGGTCTTGCTTCTCAAAACCAATAAAGTTTTCCTTTAGTCCAATTTGAAAAACATCAAATTGTTTCAAACAATGCTTGAGCTGTAGTGAGGAAAAATTCTGAACAATTCTCTCCTTAAAAAAGAGAGAGAGAGAAAGAGGAGGAAAAAAAAGTTGAACCTGGAGAAGACAGGAAAGGCCAGTGTGAAGCATCTACACGTGACAAAAGCAATTGGTTAGTTTTACTATTTTGAGGTTAAATGTGTTCAAAGAAAACAGGTCCAATATAATGGTGTTCTCCTAAGCTCTAAGTGCATAAAATTAAGCATCGATTAGAAAAGGTGCTTCACAGAGTGGATATGTATGTGGTAGTTTTGGCCGAATAGTCTCTAGAATGGTCACATGAAGAAATTAAGAGAGAATAGGAAGAAATTCACTATGGAAGCGAAGAGGCCAGGACTGATCTTCACTTCTATGGAAGCATGGCCACAGAAGGGTGCTGGTGAGCCGTCTCCACGTGGGAATAAATGAGCAGTAGGCTCACAGGCAGGAGAGAGGGCACTCTGGTTCTTCCCACGGGAGTTGTGTGGCTTTAATAGTAATGAGAGTGACTTCAGTGACTTCTGAGATTTCTTGTTTCCTGCTCAACTGGGGACCAGGAATGGACCCGCTGGGGTGAGGGGACAGCTTTGTAACAGTAACCAAGGCAGTTGCTCCGGTTCTGGCTTGGTCATTCATTTGCTTGTGGCTTCAGGGCTGCTCGGTGCCTCAGTCAGCTGCCTCCCTCCACGGGAACCTGATCCCCGTCCTGTCCGCCTCTCGGCGTGGTCAGTTATGGTGGCCCCAAGCCCCACTTCTAGCGAAGTGATGTGACTTAGGACAGTCCTTCTTACTGTCATAATTTACTGCTTGCACTTTTGAATGTGGTTCTGGTTTTATTGTACATTTTCAAAAATGGAAGAAAATCATACTCTTGTAGATTTGTTGGATTACTTTGGTCATTTTCACCAATACTGAATAATGTTGGCTATTTGAGTATATTTCAGTGTTCCTGAGCAAGGCTTTTGTTAAAAGTGAATTTAATAGCTTTAAAATAGTTTTGTCTTTTTCCTTGATGAATAGACATCGTTAACTCTTTTCCAAATCCATATATGTGGTAGGTTGACTAAAACGTTTTCCAATGCCATTAGAAGAAAAATATACAAGTATTAATATCTAGAACGTCCTCTGTCCTTGAACGGGTATAATCGTCAAGGTCCAGTTATGCAAAGTCTTTGTGGGGATTGAGGGTGGCCTTCCTAGCATACACACTTCTGTATGTATCGCTGTGAATCTCTGCCCCCAAACCGTATGGCGCGTTGTTCTGTAATGATGACACAGTCTTGAACTGGACCCCACCTGAATGGCTTTTAACAACAACAGTGCCAAATTCCCGCCATCAAAATTGTATGTATTACATAACTAGACATGTTTTGATTTAGGATGCATGCAAGAGATAAGGAATTTCTCTAATGGTTTAAAATGCACCTTCTTAAGACATTTTTGTTGCAGTGTCGTTGACCTACAATGTTACATGAATTTCAGGTAACAGCATAGTGATTGGTAAGTCTGTACATTGCGCTACACTCGCCATGATGAGTATAGTCCCCATCTGTCACCATACAATGTTAGTACAGTGTTACTGACTATATCCCTATGCAGTATTTTTCATCCCCGTGACTTATTTATTTTATAACTGGAAGTTTGTACCTCTCAATCCCATTCACTCATTTAATCCCCCAGCCCCCCACCCCTCTGGCAATCACCAACTTGTTGTCTGTATTTATGAGTCTGTTTAGGTTTTTTATTTATTCATTTGTTTGGTATTTTACACTCCACATACAAGTGAAATCATATGCTACCTGTCTTTGTCTGTGTGACTTATTCAGCATAATGCCCTCTGGGTCCTTCTATGTTGTTACAAATGGCAAGAGCTCATTTTTATTTTTTATGGCTGAGTAATATTCCATTATATATACCACGTCTTCTTTATCCATTCCTCTATCAGTGGATATTTATTGGGCTGCTTCCATAGTGTAGCTAATTTAAATAATGTTGCAATAAACACGGGGGTGCATATGTCTTTTCAAATTAGTGCTTTTGATTGCTTCAGGTAATTACTCAGTAGTGGAATTACTGAGTCATATAGTATTTCTATTTTATTTTTTTGAGGAACCTCCGTACTGTTTTCCATAGTGGTTCCGCTAATTTGCATTCCCACCAACAACATACACCCTCGCCCACCACACCCTCGCCAACACATGTTATTTCTTATCATTTTGATAGGAGCCATTCTGACAGGTATGAGGTCATATCTCACTGTAGTTTGGATTTGCATTTCCCCAAAATTCATCTGGACCATGTCTCAGGTAGTAGAAAACAAGATCTATGATATTTCTAAAAGCAGCCCCAATTTGTTATGCGTAGAATTTGACTTGATGTATGTGAGCCCCCGAACAGACTGTATCAGTCTTTGACATGCTACTTGTTCACAAAGAATTTAGATGTTTAAAGGGAGGGACACAGGGAAGGGAAGATCTATACCCCCCAAAGGCTTTGTGAAATACTTTGTCTCATGCTTTCATGATTCCTTAACTTGTATGGATGATGCCACATCTCCATAAAGAAACCACCTGTTTTCTAAACAGAAGCCTAGGTCTACACAAGAAGATGTGTAGGGGCCATGAGGCATCTAAACACAGACTCACAAAGAAATGACTCCTGAGTTTCCATTTGACCCCACATCCCACCTTCCTCCTTCTTCTACTGTGTGCAGGCAGTGCCTCAGCTCACCGAGCTAACGGGGAGAATTCCATTGCACAATTTTGCTAAGTTAAATAAACAGGATGGTAAAGGAAGGCTGATTTTATTTATCTGCTTTTGTTAGCGCTCACACGTGTTGCTCTCATTGACCTGAAGCAAAAGACCAATAGATCTGTGAGTGTATGGAAACTAAATCTAAAATATTTGCAACCCATTTCTCTTCACTGCTGGAATACAAAGTTTTACTATCAAAAAGGAAATTATTTTTGGCAGCCCATGTAGAGAATCCCACAGGAGATATTTCTAGAAAGACCAATGAAATGACCACATCAGGAAATCCAGAAGAGCCGTATGTTACCCTTGTCTCCCTCTGTATGGTGATCACAATCTGTGCTCCCCAGAGCTGCACCAGGAGCCTTGGCTTCAGAGGGCAGTAAGAGCTGGATGTGGAGCCCAACAGACCTGTGTGGGGAGCTTCTCAACCCTGGTCAAGTTACTCATAGTACGTATCTGGCTTCATCATGGACACCTAGGGACAACAGCAGAACCCACACGCTTATTGAGAGGAATAACACGTTATTGCGGTAAAGCATGCAGCACAGGGACTGGAGCCTAGAAGGGGTTCCATTACTATTTGTTATGTTGTTGTATTTTGTGACAGTAAGTAGTAATAATCACTGTTGTTAGATACATAAGTTTTTGTTCAAGATCTCAGTTTAACACCTGAAATTACAAATCTTCCTTATTGCCAAGAATTGACTTTTTAGGATGTTCTATGTATTTTGAAGATTATATGTAACAAAGAAATGGACATAAGTTTAGTATAAAATAATGATTTTATAATTTACTCATTTAGTTGGCAGATAAAAAGTAAAACAAGTACAATCACTGTGGAAAACTATAAATATCTTATAAAGCTGGTCATATGCTGCCTTATGCCAAAGCCATTCCACACCCAAGTATGCCCCTAATGGAAATACTCACTTTTGTTCACAATGCACAGGGACTAGAATGTTCTTAGCAGTGTTCCTCATAAGACCCCCAAACAGGAAGCCACCTGAATTCCCCAAAAAGCTGAATGGAGAGAAATCAAAGCATGTTCATACAATACATAATATTTAACGAAGAAACAAGGATGAGTAGTCACCAGCTACACACAACGTGGATAAATCTCACGAGGGCAATGTTGAGTGAAGGAAGCAGGACACAGAAGGACATGTACTATGTGGTTCTATTTATATAAAGTTCAAAAACAAGCAAAACTAACCTATGTTGTTAGAAGTCAGGAAATGGGTTAACTTGGAGGGTGATCCCCACAAAGGCATGTAGTTGGGGAAGGGGGTCCTCGAAGTGCTGCTCATGTATTGTTTCTTGACCTAAGTATTTCTTACATGGGTGGGATCAGTTGGGGAAAATTCAATTGAACTGTTCACTTAAAATAAATGTATTGTACTAGTAAGTTTTAAAAAATAATACAGAAAAAATGTAAATGCAGAAAATGTATCATTTATATCTTTTAAAATATTTATTGAATACAGGGTTTGCCTGGGTGGCTCAGTTGGTTAAGTGTCTGACACTTGATCTCAGCTTAGGTCTTGATCTCGGGGTTTTGAGTTCAAGCCCCGCAATGGGGTCCATGCAAAAAAAAATACTGAATATAGTTTTAACTGTTTAAATGGAAATATGTTTGGATTTTAAGTTAATTATACAATTTTGATAAAATTCTAAAATAGTTATACATTTGTGCTCAAATTAAAAGCATTCCTCTCGGGGCGCCTGGGTGGCACAGCGGTTAAGCGTCTGCCTTCGGCTCAGGGCGTGATCCCGGCGTTCTGGGATCGAGCCCCCACATCAGGCTCTTCCGCTATGAGCCTGCTTCTTCCTCTCCCACTCCCCCTGCTTGTGTTCCCTCTCTCGCTGGCTGTCTCTATTTCTGTCAAATAAATAAATAAATAAATAAAATCTTTAAAAAAAAAAAAAAAGCATTCCTCTCACTTCTGATAGACACTATACCAAACTAAGCATACTAAGTACGGTGGGTTATCACTTCCCTCCAAAACAGAGAAAAGTGAAACATNAAAAGCATTCCTCTCACTTCTGATAGCCACTATACCAAACTAAGCATACTAAGTACGGTGGGTTATCACTTCCCTCCAAAACAGAGAAAAGTGAAACATTAAGTTTTGAATGCTCCTTCTAATGGGTAGGTTTGTTGGAGAGGATGTAAGTACATATGGTGGAAATAATTGTAGGCCATTCATAAGCATTAACGGAAATTAAACATTCTTTGGAATTCCAGTGTTGAACATCAGGGGAAGTACAAAGTTCTGCTGCAGAGAAGACTAGCAGATAAATACTGTTTTAGCCATTATTATGGGGTTTTTTTTGTTGTTGTTGTTTTGTTTTTTTAGTTTCTTCTCCTCCTGCTCCTTCCCCTTCTCCTCTTCCTCCTCTTTGTATGGGATCCCTTTTTTTCCCCATTCCTTTTTTTGGTTCTTATTTTTCATTAGGTCAGTTTGGAGCTTTCTATGTCAGACAGTGAGCTGTTTTTATTTTTCTAGACCATTAAGTGAAAAGGGATTGTTTTCATATTCCTTTTAATTTGTGAGTATGTGTCAATGAGGTTTGAACAGGTCTGTCTATCTATCTATCTATCTATCTATCTATCTATCTATCTATCTATCTATCGATCTATCTATCTATCATCTCTCTATCTGTGTTCAGTTAGCCAGCACACAGGACATCACTAGTTTTTGGTGTAGTGTTAGTGTTCCATTAGTTGCATATAACACCCAGTGCTCATCACAGCACGTGAACATATGTATTTTGAAAATTAACTTATAAATTGAAATACATTTCATATTTTTCTACATTGAGATCTTAAATGCAGGTAGGCTGGCTTTAGTCCTCATTAAAATGCTTTTTAACACTCNGCCAGCACACAGGACATCACTAGTTTTTGGTGTAGTGTTAGTGTTCCATTAGTTGCATATAACACCCAGTGCTCATCACAGCACGTGAACATATGTATTTTGAAAATTAACTTATAAATTGAAATACATTTCATATTTTTCTACATTGAGATCTTAAATGCAGGTAGGCTGGCTTTAGTCCTCATTAAAATGCTTTTTAACACTCTTGCGGAGAGCACAGAATAGTGTCCAGATTTGTCAAATGGCAAGGTTGAACACTTGAAACTAATGTAACATTGTGTGCCAACTATACTTGTAAGAAATTAAAAACACACAAACTTTGTTTTATTCTTTGGACTTTTCCACATATCTCAATTTTATGCAATGAAAAAAATTGCTTTTTGATTTGAACTTAAAGATAAGTAAATTTAGAAATAAATAAATAAGGTTTTTATGAGGTCTAGGTTTGTTGAGCAAATAAACTTTCTCACTGCCCCCTCTGAGCTTCCCATCAAGTTTGTTTCCCAGTTCATGGTTAATAGCATTGATTGTCTAGATTTGACCTCCGTTAGCACTCAAAAGCTCTTTGGTTAGTTAGTCCGCACACACTGTAGCTGACAAAGTTGTGAGTAAACTCTGTTTAACCCCACATTTTATTAAATGTTTACAATCATCATTACTGTCTTCATCAATATTATCATTATACATTGATTACTCTGTGCCAGGCACTTAGCTGTGCATTTTGTATACATTTTCTAAACATTTAAGCTGGGGTGCCTGGGTGGCTCAGTTGGTTAAGAAGCTGCCTTTAGTTCAGGTCATGACCCCAGGGTGCTGGGATCTAGCCCTGCCTCGGACTCTCTGCTCAGCGGGCTGTCTGCTTCTCCCTCTGCCTCTGCACCTCCCCCCTGCTTGTGTTCTCTCTCTGTCTCAAATAAATAAATAAAATCTTTAAAAATAAATGTGTATGTGTATATATATGTCTTGTAACATGTATATATTTAAGCTTATATATATATATTTAAGCTTATATATATATTTAAGCATATATATGTGTGTGTATATATATATATATATATATATATATATATATACATATATATAGTCTTGTAACAACCCAGTGAGTGATATGAGCCCCATGTAACAGGGGAGGAAACTGAGTCTCAGGAAACTTGAAGTTAAAAATGGTCCAACTTCACATGAATGATTAGCTGAGCTGACATTCAAACTCAGAGTTGACTGTTCTTTCCCCATACTATATTGCTTTTCTAAAATTTGTTAATGTATCTTGACTAAGTGCCTTCTAAAGGAGACACTTCAATAGAAATAAAAAGAGGTCTCAGAGACAGTTCCTTCTCCCCCTGAGGTTCCTAGTCCAGCTGGGCAGGGAAACAAACTTTACACAAAGATAAAACCCGATATGGAATAAAGCACCCTATAGTATTGGATAATTAATAAACAACGACTAATGGGACGACACTATAAAAGCACGGATGGGCTGAAAAACCCAGGACACAGCAACTACCCAGGTTGGACGTCAAGGCGAGCACATCCGTTAATGAACGCCTCGAGAATGCCCCTGAGGGTCACCTGATCCAAATAAAAAGGGGAGTGGAGAGAAGGCGCGAGAAGGGGCCTCGGACTGGAGCCTGCCATCACCGGTCCTGTTCTAAGAGGAGCTTTCCCTGCGCCATCCAATCAAGAGTTTTCAAGGGAAGGCGTCTTGCTGGGCCAGTTAGCCCTCAAAGCTGCGTGAGCCGCCCTGGGGTCCTCCTGAAGGACACCGGTCTGAATGTCAAGACCTACATGGAAGCCGAGTCGGAAGGCTTAAACGCGGAGTGAACTCAGGAGTGTCCCAGAAGGGCTGCCTGGCGTGCTCATGCCCTAGAAATGGAAGCGCGTCATGAATTGTGCATGGCCGGCTGCGGGGCGGGGGGGGGGCGCCTCACCCCTGCGGAGCTTCTCCAACTTTCGGGCGGTTCCCAACATCCAGGGAGAGCCTCGTTCGTGTTGGGGTCAGGGGCGTTTTTTTCTCGGTGGCGATGCAAATCTCCAGACGCCCTGCAGAACCCGCAGTGCTAGGCTGGAGGCTGCTGGGCCAGGGGACTGATGACCACCTGCCCTGGGCTTCGGGGGGGGGGCTCGCCTGGCAGGGACACTTTTGTCCAGAGCGGATGTCCAGAGCGACTTTTCCCTGCGTCTCTGTGCACCCGGACCCCCTTCACGTGCACATACACGCGCGCACACACACACACACACACACACACACACGCGCGCGCGCGCGCGCACCGCTCTGGCTGCACAAGCCTTAAGGTCATCATTATTTATTATGTCTGGGGGAATGCTCCCATCCCCCGTGACAACAGTGATTAATGATAATGTGCAAACCTGAGGTAATTTGCTGACATATTAGATCTTTGTGCGGCAGCAGAACGGGGAGCGGCATTTTTCAAGAGCGGCTGTGCCGGAGCCCCAGGGGCTGCGCCGGCTCACAGGGGAGGGGGAGGGGCTGCTGCTCCGTGCTTAGCAATTGTATGTGTGTGTTTGTTTGTAACTGTTTGTTCATATTTTGGATGAAGAAATGTAAGCACTGTCTACAAAAAAGAAGTTAGAAAACAATGGGATGGAATATTATGTGCCGCAAAGAAACATACCAAGGGAATTCTTGGACTGTTCTCTGGAATCTTCTAGACCTTTGTGTGTGTGTCTGTTTTGATGAGCATCAGTATTGGTTTGCTGGGGCCGCCATAACAAAAGAGCACAGGCTGGGGCTTAAACAACAGAAGTGTATCTGCTAGCTGTTCTGGGGACCAGAGTTCCCCAGTCGAGGTGTCTGCAGGGCTGGTTTCTCCTGAGACCGCTGTGCTTGCTTGTGGACACCATTTCTCCCTGAGTCTTCACATAGTCGTCCCTCTGTGCGTGTCTGTGTCCTAACATCCTCTTCTTAGAAGGACATTGGATGAGGGCCCACACCAGAGGCCTTGTTTTAACCACCTCTTTAAAGTCCCCATCTCCAAATACAGTCAAATTCTGAGGTACCGGGACTTAGGGCTTCAACATACGATTTTGGGGGGATACAATTCAGCCCACCATCTGAAAAAGTTGTCTATGGGTTTTCTGATCACAGAGAGTCTATGTGATCTGCACATCGGTGACCCCGGCCTCATTTCAGAGCCCTCGTTTTGGTCATGGATTACCACAGCGCGTCAGGAAGCCTGGCTGCCTTAGTTGGCCTGCTTGGTTGTCAGATGACTTCTTTCTCATTCTCCCCTTTACTCAGTCACTGCATATTTCAGTGGGAGACCCCCCATAAGCTGCACCGTGAATCCCAATATTTGTCTCATTATATTCAAATTACACATTTGATACAACTTTCATCATCGGTGGGTCCGAAAGAACATGTCTCTCTGACGTGAGTGCGGGTCGTTCTGTGTTTCTGTCAGTCTGGCTGACGACTTCCTACCCACAAGCTGAGGTTAGCTGGTGGTTCTTGCCGGCAGGGAAACTGAGTGGCCATGGCTGCTTTTTAAGCAAGTTCTCCGCCGGTTTGGTGTACTGCCCCTTTGTTCCCCCAGAACGACGTTGATACTTCTGCTCAAATAAATTAGTGCCCCATATGGACGGTCTTGTTTGCTAGGAAACAGGCTCATAGCCCACTGTGAGGGCTGACCGGTATGACCTTTGCAACAAAAATATCAAGTTCACCGCTGTGTTTGTGCTAATAAGCATTGGGAAGCTGTGTGCTCCCCCTTCTCATTTGTTCTTTCCTGGGGGCGTGCATTAGCCTGGACCCAGCTTCTGCGTCGTGCACACAGCTGGGGAGAGCCCGTGTTCTAGACGCAGGCAGGACAGGAGACACAACATGTAATTGTTTTGAGAAATGAGTCCTAGGGGCTCTTTTTTTTTTTAAATTCAAAAACACATTAGCACACAAAAATTAACCATCCCCTGAATAAACCGCCCCTTCCCAAACAGACAAATGAGTCAGACCTATTCAACTATTCCTGTGCTCGATTTGGAACAGTCTTCAAGTTCCCACAGACCTGGTATTTTAAAATTCAAGACAAAATCATTTCAAAATGAAGTTCTACCATTCTTTCTTTTTTCTTTTTAAGACACAATATGTCTGATACAACAAGATGTGTGTGTCTGTCTAGGTAACTAAAACACATTTATGAAAATCAGACCTGATACCCTGATAGCTTAAAAGATGATGATTTCCCAAAAGTTTTCTTTCGTTAAAAAACTGATTTATTTCAGGATTGCTTCAAATAGCTCTCCGTGAATGCAAGATATGATTCAATGCGAAACAAATTCACACCCTGCTCCCCAGGAACATATGTTTTGAAACGCGATGTAATCTCATGTTCTGAGTCTCAGACCGGAAGAGTGATGAGTCCCCATATTTATGCAGAGACACACTCATCTGCTTGACACCATCTAAGTGACATCACAGAATAAAAGCTGCCACAGAGAGTAAGGGTCAGAGAAGCGAGTTCTGATCCAGCTTTCTCCCTGGACCACAGGTCACAGGGTGACTTGGACGGCCTCTGCTCCTCTGGGCTTTCCCTCTTGGTGAGACGATGGAATGGGTCTCTTGTCCCTCTAAGCCCAGGATCTGATGGGAGAGTCTCTTCGCGGGGCCGTGGAGCTGGGTTACCTGGGGCAGGTGGTGTGCGTGATCTCAGTTTCTCCACCAAAAAAGCAAGAAAAAATAGTACCCAGCTCACCAGTTTGCTGCGGGGGATTAAATTACTTAATCACCGTGAAGCACTTGGATCAGGACCGGGACCCTGGTCATCCTTAGTTGCTTTGGTTGTTGTTTTACCAGCACTGGGTTAAAAAATCACCGTAGCTGAGATCTGCCACTAACGAGCTGGTGGCAAGAGAGTAGAGTGCCCTCAGTTGTATCACAGGGAGTGGCTCGTGGCCTTGACCCCATGAAGTCGTCTAGTCCCTGACTGCCGTGTTGAGTGGTTTTGCAGTGTTGACGGGAGCTCCGGTCTCTGGCACGTGAACAAATCGTCTTTCGTGCACACGAGGTCAGAACTTTGGCAAGGAGCTCGCATTGCTGGGATCATTTGCCACTAATTGGTCAGAGTTCATGTGGATTCAGTTAACCCTCTGAAAAGACAGTTGCCATTTATAGCTCTTTACCAATTACATTTTAGCTCCTCTGATGCCTTAAAAGGAAAAAAAAAACACCAGAAAGGAAACGGCTAGATAAAATTGAATATGACAACTGGAGTCTAGGGAAGGAAAACCGTGAAATGTCCGTAATGAAAGTAAAGTTGCTAAACAAAACCAAAATAATCCATAATGATTTTGCTTATGTATGCTGCATTCTCCTGCTGGTTTAAGATTATGAGCTCTTTGTTCGCCTTGAATGACTCCTATCAATTAAAAGAGAACCAAAACTCCCCAGGCATCATGACTTGCAGTAACCATAGTGCTGGGCTCAAACTGTGGGACCCCTAAGAAGGGCCAACGGGACCCTGACGGGCAGGGTCACTTCAGAGTTGACCTCTTTGGAGACCAGGTAGCAGAAAGCTCTTGGATCCTGAGAGGCTCCGTTGCTCAGGGAGCCAACTTTGCCTGTGGAGGGAAGCTGAACAGTGCCCCTGGCTTTGTGGGACGTTATCGTAAGGCTTCCCCTGCCACAAATTGTAGAGTTCAAGGCTCTTGGATATTCACCATCCATGTTGTTTTTTCCAATAAGGCAGAAACATGAAATCCATGGGCTATTAGAGCCCTTGGGTTTTGTTGTATTTACTAAACTCTCATTGGTTGGAAAGTTCTCTTTACTGCATCAAGTGACAAAGCTTTTTCCTCTTGCAGCCAAATCTGAAATAAATAAAATATATCAGTTTCCTTATTTTTATTCATTATAACATTTATATTAATTGTATCGCTTTTAGGTAAAAAAAAAACACAAAGATAGATGCATTGCAAAATACTTAGAGACAGAAAGGATTATTGAAAGTGAGGGACCCCTATCATCTTGGGCCTCAGAAATGAACATTTTCAAACATGTTGGAATAGATTTATCCAGGTTTCTTTCTATGATAATATGTGAGATTACATTATTTTACAACTTTCAATTTTCCTACAGAACCTACTAAAACACTTTTCCACAGAGCACATACACCTCACTGTTTTTTTTTTCAAAAAAAAGATTTTACTTATTTTTTAAAAAGCACACCTGGTCAGGTCTGGCAGGTGGGTGGTCACTCCGGCTTGTTTCCCAGCAGAGGGGTCTCCGGGCACCTGCACTGCTTCTAGTCTGAGCCGCTGTCCCTGGGCAGCCCCGGCCAGCGTCTGCCTGCGTTCTCCCCACCGCCCCAGACGCTGCTTCCCCTTTTCCTAAATCCTGCATCTCTGTCTGCATTCTCTTTCTCTCTCCTTTCAGGGAGGCACAGCCTCCAACCAGTCATTTCCACGAAAGGGTGCATGAGAACGGTGCATTTTGAAGAAATTCCGTTTGTAAAAAGAATTTAAGTTCGAGAATTGAAATTTTCTCTCAGAAATGTAAAATAATTTTATACGAAATAATTTCCCCCATTGTCTTTTAGCTTCCAGTGTAGTTGCCATTCTGATTGCTGACCTTTGGGTGTAAATTCGTTTTCTTTTTTCTGTTTGGAAACATCTCGGCCCCCCTCTCAATCGCTGACCTCCCATAACGTTATGAGGATGTGTCTGGGTGCCCTCGTTTCATTCATGCTCTTGGTCTTTGAGGGGGCTTTCGCGGACACACACCCCTGTCCTTGCACGGCTTCTTGGAGGATTCCCTCCCTTCTTTTTCCACCTTCCACCGTGGGACTCCTGTCATTCGGGGGTCAGACCTTCGGGATGGAGATGATGACATGTTAAGTCTTTATTCTTCTGTTGTCCAGATTTTATTGTCATTGTTGTCATTGTTGTTTGATGTCCCACACGTTTCTTCCAGCTTTTTCTTCTTCTTGTTATATGAACTTAAAAATTTCCCCACTTAGCTTTTAATGACCCTAAAATTCTGTTTCTGCTTACTAGCCAGAGAGCAAACCTTGAGGCTTCTGAGTTGGTGAGGGAGGGGAGGTCACAGGATTGGGGGCAGGGGAGGAGGACCTGGGGATTTTCAGGCAGCGTCTCCTGGTTCAACCCCTCCTCACTCTACATCTCAGAAGGGTCCGGTGCCTCCAAGTCCTGAGGCCTTCCGGGGTTCTATGTGCGCTAGGAAACGTCTCCTCCGAGAGCCTTACCCCCTTCCTTCCATGTGCACATCTGCTGCCCTCCCATCAACTTCTGGCCCCAGAGCATGGAGCTAGTGCGTGTGGACATGTGGACATTTCACTTGAGCTCTGCAGTACTCGGTGTCTCTGCAATGGGAGGCCCTCCCTTCCTCTTCATCTCCTTGTCCTCCTGTTGCTCTCCCCTCGCTCTCTCCCCCCACCAAGGAATTGCAGTTTTTCAAACTACTTTCTTATATTCTATGAATTTCACTTAGAGCAAGTATGTACAAGAGAGTTCACTCTGCTCTTCGCTTCCCAGAAGGAAGGATTCGCCCTCTTCAGTTTGATAGGTGAATTCATTTCATCAGATTGTCATCGCTCGTACTTCTGAATACCTTCAGATTGGTACCTGTTTTGAAAACAGAACATTTACTCTTTCACATTAAGTAGTCATGTGACAAGTTCTACAGAAGTAGACAGCATATCCTATAATCTTCAATAAATTTATGGATAAAGAGCAATTAACTGTGCATTCCTTTATGGATCAGATCTGTGCGTGTGTGTGTATACGTTTGTAAGGACACAGTGTGTTGAGATTAGGAAACAAGGACAAATAATTTAAAAATTTTTTTTTGAAGTCTCTGTGTCAGTAACAGCTTATGTTTAAATTTGCTGACTATTTCTACAAATTGCCTTTATTTTCTTAATTCTTTAAATATAGGTGAAGTGCTAATGACCAAAATATGGGAGCCCTCTGGTGGTGGTTGGTGGTGAAAATACCTTTAGATACAGACTAGTGTATTTATCCTTAGGCTTAAATTCTAGATTTATGATATGTAGTTATTTTAAAGTTCCTGAAAATGTAGGAAAAAAATAAATAAAAAATGAACAAAGCTAACTAAAACTTTAAAAACTTTTGAATATAACTGCATTAGGAAAAAAATATGATTTTTAAAGGTGACGATCAGCTAAGTTCAACCAAGTTCTTATGGGTGTTCCTGGAGGCCAACGGAAATCAAACCTGTGTGTCGGGTCACAGAGGATCCCCAATGTCTTTGGGGCCTTGCTGTCCACCCTCAGTAGCTCAAAGGCCTTTGAGATGCCCCCCCGCCAATGGCTACTGCTTGGCCTTGACAGAAGCGAGGGAATGTAAGCAGTAAAGGGGAGTTGTGTTAGTTATCTGCTAGCATCACAAGAGACATATTTGTCAGAGTGACTCTGCTCTCACCTGGCCAGTGAAGGCAGAATTAGAAGCTAGGTGGGGGGAAGCAGTTTCAGGTCCATAGAAGGAAGAACTTCCTATTAAAAACAATAATAACAAAACAATAATAAAATAGAAAATAATAAATAAATACATAAATAAAATAAACACAAAAAATGAAAATGGACTTCCTTCTTGGTACAGAACTTAAAAAGTAGGAGCTCAACACATACGTGTTGAAGGAAGGGAAGAGAGGAGGGAGGGAAGGAGAGAGGAAGGCAAGGAGGAAAAAGTTTCCCTGTTTTAGAATTGAGGAAATCAAAACTCTGACTTCAAACCCTGCTTATAAAACCCACTAAGAGTTACATACTAATATTGGTCATATTATCAAATATATGATTTGAGCTCGAGGGACCCTGCATACGATTTGCTCATGCTCATTGTCCTAGCGTAATTATTCATGGAGTCATCAGGGGACACTAGTTATTCATGGAGTCATCAGGGGACACTAGTTATTCATGGAGTCATCTGGGGACACTAGTTATTCATGGAGTCATCAGCGGACACTAGTTATTCATGGACTCATCAGTGGACACTAGTTATTCATGGAGTCATCAGGGGACACTAGTTATTCATGGACTCATCAGGGGACACTAGTTCAAACTGGGGCTGGTTACTTGAGTGAAACTCTCAGAACAATCTGCAAACTGAAAATTCATAATTTTTCATGGTTTTCATATGGATCAGCATCAGTTTCTCACTTTTGACCATTCCACAACCCCACTATATATGACACGTAGGTGTGAACTGAGCTATATCTGTTTAAAAACATTTTGCTGTTTTTATATTTGGTTAATATTTTATTGATTACACATACCAAACAAAACTGAATTCATTTTTACAGCTTTTTTGAGGTATAATTTACATACCACGAACTTTGCTCATTTTACTTGTCTCATTCAATAATTTTTGGTAAATTCTCAGCTGTGAAACCAAACTATAATAATTGGACTAATTTTATTTTTAGGCAGGAAATCATGTATATCTTCAGCTTTCTATTAATATGAATTATTTAATGCACACAACTCCATCCCCAAATATACACTCTGTAACTCTCTCTCTTTTGTTCAATTTTGTAATAATTTATATCTCTCAGGAAATGACTTCATCTCAACTCTTAAGATAATAAATGGGAATTGTAAACCAAAAAAAATAATAAAATATAAAATAATAAATAAATAAAATAAACACAAAAAATGAAAATGGGCTTCCTTCTGAAGTAGTGAGCTCCCCATCACTGTGACTATTTGAGCAGAGGAGGGAGACCTGCTTGTCAGAGAGGCCGTGAGGGGATTCAGGCTTCCAGGGATTGTCCTGGGCTCCGTGATCCTTTCTGACCCTCCAACCCCTGGACCATGTGGCTTAATAATCAACAGCCATGTGAGAGCAGCTGAAGGCATTGGAGACTTTCTGTTTAAATCAGAGTCTCAGGATGTGGAAGGCAGTATCTGTGTGTGAGATGGGTCTCAGGAGGGATGAATGTCATTTGTTTCCAGTTCCAGGAGGGTAGATGTATCTAGGCCCTGTGTTGCCTTATTTCTGAAAGGGCGACCGCACAGATCACTGCTGATCTCTGGGAGCTCTCTAGCTGTTCAGGAGCCATGAATTCAGAATCACAGATGGAATCGTGCGTATGTCTGTGGGATGCTGGCATTTCTTTCCGAGCAACAGCTCCATTTACACTGCACTCCTTGTGACCACATCTGCATATTTCACAGTCTTTTTGAGATCCTTGTAGGCATCATTCTGTCACCCAAAACAGCAAGGATATGCTTCTCTTTTATTTTTATGCTTTCAAAAACAAACAGACCTTAGAATCTGACAAGCTTGTAGAAAATATTTTTGACCAAATGTGTTTATAATCCAGCAAGTTGGTACAGCAAGGGGTCATTGTTGCTTAAACTATCTCAAGAGGTAGCTGTGATGCCCTTTGAAGAGACAACATAATTTTATTCTCTAGAAGGGGAATGAGTGAACTCAACTCATTATTTTAGTTGGACACAGTTTCTGATATTAATCTATACCAATTTGAACAGAGTATTTTGCTGATACCTACCTTCCACGTTGAATCATCCTAATCGATTGGTCTGAGGTACACCCGGGGCGTTGAGAATTTGTCCAAAGCCCAAATTGATTCCGATGTCCTATGAAGTTTGGGAGCCAGGGCTCAGCCTAAACCAACAGCTGCCTTAAGCCACTGGTTCTCCAACATTCATCACATCCAAATGACGCCGAGGGCTTGTTCCACCAGATTATTGGCTTATGCTTCTAGAGTGTCTGATTGCAGACATCTGACGAGGGGTCCAAGAATTTGCACCCTTTCTGGGTGACCCTGCCGCTGCTGGTCTGGGGACCACACCATGAGAACCAACCACTGTGTTCCACTGATAGGAGCCCATGTATCTGGTCGCATGCGGTCTGGATGGAAACTCACATACGTCCTGCCTGAGATCTCATAGAAACTCACAGGAAGGGACTTCCGAGAGTGGGTTTGAATCCCATCTGTCCCCACCGCCTTCTTATCTTCCTGCAGTCATTCTTCTGTTCTTCTCCGCTGTATTAACTTCCTGTAGCTTTAACAAATAAGCATAAATCTCAGGAGCTTAAGACAACACAGTTGTTATTTACAGTTGTGGACGTGAGCTAAATGAGTCTCAGCAGGCCAGAATCAAGGAGTTGGCAGGGCTGTGTTTCCTTCCGGAGGCTCCGGAGGAGAATCGGTTTTCTTGCCTTTTGCAGGTTCTATAGGCGACCTGCATTCCTTGGTTCACAGCCCCCTCTGGGTACAGACCCAGCAATGCTGGTAAAGTCTTCCTAACATCACGTCATTCTGACGTGGACTTTTCCTCTCACATATACTCGTGACTACACTGGGTAAACTGGGAATATTCAAAATAACCTTCCTCCTTTAAGATCAGCTGACTGATTTGCAGGTTCTAAGGGTTGGGGTGTGAACACCTTTGAGGACCACGATTCTATTCTGTTGCCTCCCCTGCGCTCTAGATGCCCGACTCCAGAGGTGGATGCTTTAGTGTGAAACCAGCTCTATGGCTTCAGAGCTTGGGGGAGGGGGGTGACCTGGGGCAGGATATTGAACTTCTCTGAATTTCCGGAAGTCAAAGAATTAAAGTGCTTACCTCACAATATTGAGACACTATTAAATATGTGGCTATTTAATTACATAGGTGGCAGATGGATAGATGGAGATAGATACATGATGCTGGCAAAGGAATGTTAGAAAACCTTAGCTATCCTTACTTTTTAATAATCATCATTGTGAGTTGTACATCTTTCCTACAGCCACCCTGTTCCCCACTTCATAGGCAAACACTATTACCAGCTCTTGGGGGATCCTTTCAGAGATGTTGTATGCATTTACAAACATATGCGGCTATCTAATTTATTTGTACAAGTGGTAGACTGGAATGTACTTTTCTGAATAAGAATTCAATTAATGTCACCTCCCTCACTCTTTAAACAACCATATAGTTTCTATTTTATGACTGTACTTCAATTTACTCAGCCAGTCCTTTATGGATGAACACTGAGTGTTGTTTAGTTCTTTGCAATTAGAAACAGGGCTGTAGTTAATATTCTTATAAATGAACCAGTTGGTACAAGGTCCATATATCTGTTATATTAATTCCTGGAGGTGAACCTTCTGAATCCAAGGTAATAATGTGCATTTTAAAATTTGATATAGGTATTGCCACATGTGGCTCTCGAGATCTCTTATCCATTTGCATTCGTTTCGGCACAGTGTGCTTGTGTCCATACGTTCCCGGCTGGCCCATGTCCTGAAGGATCTTTATTTCCCTGTGACAGGTGAAAACAGTACCTACATTGCATTAACATCATTCACTATGAGTGAAACAAGCATCTTTTCATATATTCCTTTGCAATCATTTTTTTTTCAATTAACCATCAATTTATGTCCCTCAACCACATTTCTTTTGAGTGTTGGATTTTTTTCCTCAATGATTAATTGATAGGATTTCATCACAGTTCAGGAACTATCTTTTTTCCATGAAATGAAATATAAATTTTTTTCTCTTTGTTTGCTTTCCATTTTGCCTTACAGAAGTATTTGATTTTTATGTGGTTGAATTTATATGTTGTTTATCACATTACAGTTTTGTACCATACTTAGAAAGAGGTTTCCTATCTTAGATTATATAAGACAAAAATTTCTTATTTTTCCTCTAAAAATTACATTATTTTGTATTGTTTAAATCTCTGAAACTTGTTTTGATTCAATGAGTTAAGGTAGGGATATGGTTTCAATTTTTTTTCTGGAAAAAAAATGGGCCTCAATCCCATTTACTGAATAATTGTTTTCTTTTTAATGATAGATGACACCATTTTTATCACAGGCTACAAAATGTGTATATATATATATATATATATTTTTTTTTTCTGGTCTCCCCTTTTTGTTCCTTGCTTCTGTCTGCTCATGCGCCCTGGTACAGCCTTGAAATGCATTTGAATATCTGGTAGATCTATTTCTGCCTTATTTACTCATTTTTTAATGATTTTTTTCCCCTGGCTGTTTTTGCATGATTGCTTTAAAATTAGATTATCTATCTATCTGGAAAAGATGTGTTTGGTATTTTGTGAGTGTGGTCTGAAATGTATAGATTAATTCAAGAATTGCCCTTCTCGGGATACCGTGTTCTCCACTTAAACAGGGTCTGCCATTCCACTTATCCAAATGTCCTTTTGAATATCTGAGAAGCAATTCAGCGTGTTGTTTGTGGGTTCATACACATTCATTACCTTTGTTCTTCTTGTCCTCGTTGTGAATAGAATCTTGGCTCCAAAGGAGTAGCTGTATGTACCGAGACAGGCTACTGTCACCTCTTTTTTTTTACTCAGTCACTTCACGGAGTTATCTTTACCATTTGTAATGGTTTTTCAATTGATCCTCATGGATTTTTCAGTTGTGCAATTATATCGTGTGAGAGCATTGCTAAGCCCTTTCTCCATTTTAGTAGACATTGTTCTGTGTCCTCCCGTCATCACGTTGTTACACATCCAGTCTTGTCACTCTCTGTAGCTCAGTCCCCATTGCCATTGTCAGTTTTGTGTGTTTTGTCCTTCTTTTCCAGATGAGCTGAATCATCTTTTTTATTAATTATTTTAAAACTTTAGATCTGTGTAAGCGTTCTAACATCATAAATGCTTTGCATTTATTTTTAGCTCATTTCCTCTTTTTGCTTTACTTGTATGTATTTTATTCATCTTTTTTTCTAATTTCTTTTGTTGGATACTTAATTCATTTATTTTCATTCTTGTTATTTATATAAGTGTGTAAGGCTTTAAAATTTCTTCCAAGTGTTGCTTTTGGTATATTACATAGGTTCCAATATGAGCTATACTCATTGCCCTTGTTTTTTTTAACTCTTTTTTTTTATTTCAACTTTTTATTTAAATTCTAGTTAACAAATAGGATAATACTGGTCTCAGGAGTAGAGTTCAGTGACTCATCATCTACATATGACGCCCAGTGCTCGTCCCAAGTGCCACCGTGTTTTAGATGTTCTCCAATGCCTGCTTTGGTTGCTGTGCTGACTTAGTGGCAAATTCCATGTCGGAAATCCTGTTTAGTTGCAGTTCCGTACAGAGTTCAGAGACTGCTCTCTTCTATACCATTACTACTTGCAGAAATTTAATGAATATCTCTATGGTCTAATGTGTCTTCAAGATTGGTGACGGTTGGGGCGCCTGGAAGGCTCAGCCGGTGAAGTGTCTGTCTTCGGCCCAGGTGATGATCTCAGGGTCCTGGGATTAAGTCTCACATCAGGCTCCCTGCTGAACTCTCCTCCCTCTCCCTCTGACCCTCCCCCCTGCTTGTGTGTGCATGCTTTCTCTCTCTTAAATTAAATTAAATTAAATTAAATTAAAATAAAATAAAAAGATAGGCGATGGTTTTCTTTGGACAGTGGAGGGGAGGACAGATTATCTGTCTACAAGTTATNATTAAATTAAATTAAATTAAAATAAAAAGATAGGCGATGGTTTTCTTTGGACAGTGGAGGGGAGGACAGATTATCTGTCTACAAGTTATAGAACTCAGTAAATTGCATATAGATCTAACTTATTCACTGTATTGTGTGAATCTTCATTATCTTTTTATGTATATTTGATCAGTCATGGGCTGAGAGAGGTAAATTAAAATATACTAACGTTTTTCTTCCTATTTTTTTCTTTTTCTTGTAGATTTTGCTTTATGAGTTTTGATGTGATATTTGCATTATGTATCGATATTCCTACATCTGTATGTTTGTTGCCGATTATATCCTTGCTGTCATAAAGGGCCATTCTTTGTAACACTAATGGTTGCTACCCTAATTTTATATTTGTCTGTTATTTGAGAACATGACCCAGGCCTTCCCTTTGTTTGCATTTGCCTGATATGCCTTTCTACATTTTTAATATTCAGTCANTATATTTGATCAGTCATGGGCTGAGAGAGGTAAATTAAAATATACTAACGTTTTTCTTCCTATTTTTTTCTTTTTCTTGTAGATTTTGCTTTATGAGTTTTGATGTGATATTTGCATTATGTATCGATATTCCTACATCTGTATGTTTGTTGCCGATTATATCCTTGCTGTCATAAAGGGCCATGCTTTGTAACACTAATGGTTGCTACCCTAATTTTATATTTGTCTGTTATTTGAGAACATGACCCAGGCCTTCCCTTTGTTTGCATTTGCCTGATATGCCTTTCTACATTTTTAATATTCAGTCCCTTTTTTTTTAAGATTTTATTTATTTAGTTGACAGAGACAGCCAGCGAGAGAGGGAATACAAGCAGGGGGAGTGGGACNACTTTTTTTTTTAAAGATTTTATTTATTTAGTTGACAGAGACAGCCAGCGAGAGAGGGAACACAAGCAGGGGGAGTGGGACAGGAAGAAGCAGGCTCCTAGCAGAGGAGCCTGATGTGGGGCTCGATCCCACACAGCTGGGATAACGCCCTGAGCTGAAGGCAGACGCTTAACGACTGAGCCACCCAGGCGCCCCTAATATTCAGTCCTTTTAATCACTTCAAAATTCACCAAAATGGTACATAATTAAATCTGTANCAGGAAGAAGCAGGCTCCTAGCAGAGGAGCCTGATGTGGGGCTCGATCCCACACAGCTGGGATAACGCCCTGAGCTGAAGGCAGACGCTTAACGACTGAGCCACCCAGGCGCCCCTAATATTCAGTCCTTTTAATCACTTCAAAATTCACCAAAATGGTACATAATTAAATCTGTAATCCGATATGGGAGTAAGATTAACAAATGTACATTGTGTTCTGTCGTATTTCATGTTATGCTTTTTCTTTATATGGTTTCTTTTGTTTCCCCTCCCCCTTTGTTCATTCGTTTGTTTTTGGTGTTTAGTTCTTTTTAGTTATGGACTCTCGATGGACCGTTTTTAGTTCTTACAATAGGTAACTGTACAATTATACATGTACGAGGTATACCTGGTCTTTGTCTAAAGACAGCATCAGCCCTCCACAATGACTTGTGAAGAAATTATGAAGTATCTTAAGAATTCCAGCCCTCAAGTTTACTTGATTATATTTATCTTGGTTCTTCTAGTGTTTACATTTGTATATTGATTAATTGATATATCACCTTTAAAGAATCTGTCTAAAGACAGCATCAGCACTCCACAATGACTTGTGAAGAAATTATGAAGTATCTTAAGAATTCCAGCCCTCAAGTTTACTTGATTATATTTATCTTGGTTCTTCTAGTGTTTACATTTGTATATTGATTAATTGATATATCACCTTTAAAGAATCTGTATTTGATCCCTGATTATAAACATCACATCCTGTCTCCCCTCTCCTATGAGTTTTTGTTATAGTAATTTCAAATTGCCATGATGTACAACATTGATTTCTGTTCTATAATTCCCAGTTTTACTCCTAATCCTATGGTTAACTGAACTAATGCAGAGTCAGTAATGCTTTTCCCGTGATTTCTTGAATCATTTTTCCATCATTTTACCAGGAGCATTTTTAAACATATAGACAAATTAAAGCAGTTGTATAGTGAACACTTATTAACCATTATCTAGATTCTACAATTGGTATTTAGTCTATACGCTCTATCATCTGACTATCCATTTAGCAATTCCTCCAACATCGACCCATCTTATTTCTTTATGCATTTCAGAATAATTTGCAGGTATCAGTAGACTCTCGAACAGTTCAGCCAACACATCATTAACTAGAGTTCAATATTAATAGTCTTCATTCAGTTTTTCCATTAGCTATTTTTTTTCTAATTGTCAGAACAATTTCACAGCAACTGTAATTTCTGACTATGTTTCCATTTGAAAATGTGTTCTGAAATCTTATAATTGAATGCTATTTTTGCTTGGGTATATCATTTTATTTCCATGAATATTTTACATTGTCCCACTATCTTTAAATGTGGATGTCATTGTGAAAAAGATGAGTGTAATTATGATTTACTTTCTTCTTTTTTTTTAAGTGACTTTCTGTTTTTCTTTTTTTTCCACCCAATTACCAAAAAAAGTGTTTATCTTCAAAAGTCCTGTAAAATCTTAATAGAGATAAGGTTCTTATTGACTTGTCTATATCAAATATTCTTAGGACAATAGAACCATTTTAATCTATATGTTCAAGTCTTCTTTTCCTGATATTTCTGCATTACTTCCTAAATAACATTTTCAATACTTTTTAGTTCATTTATATGCTTCTCTTACTCAGGCAATTCCCTTACCAGTTGAGTGGATTTTGGATTTTCTTCTCTTCTTCCTTGTCTGTCTTGAATCCTTTTTAATTATCAATCTGTCTATCTACTTATTTACTTAGGCTATTTTCCTAATCTAGTCCTATATGTTATGGACAGTGTCTACTTTCCTTGTGCCGATCAGGACATGACAGTCAATTTGTGATTAAAAAAAAAAAATCTCTTCCTTTTTCCCCCTTTGCCTTTAAGTAGCTTATATTCCATCCCCTTGTCTTTCCTGAGCCTTTTACCTCTGCTCAAAGCCAAGTGCTCCCTTTGATTATTTTCATTCATTGTTGTATATTTTGTTTAAATGATTCTTGGGCTCAGTAACTACCTTTTCTGGTGAAGTGTTGATGTTTCATTTGTTTTTCCAGTGAGACCTTCCTATATCAGGTACTTGTAAAAAAGGTTTATTCAGAAGTGAAACCATAACCAGATTAGCAAGAATTATTCCCACTTTATAATGAAGCAACTTCTGACATCAGCTTATATTCACAGGTGAGCTATTTTGTCTTCACTTCTCTCCAGCCAACACAAGTCAGCATGTCCTGGGCTCCTCGCAATGCTGAGTGTCCTTTAGAGATGGGGGTAGAAAGTACCCAGCCCTAGCTCTCTTACTGTCCCACCGTGCCAGACGAGCTCTGGAGAAGCTCCCATTAGCAGCCCGCCATCATCTTACTGAAGTGAGTGATTAATTAAGCCATTCGTTATTCCTGTAGTCTAATTCCCGCACTTCGAGAAGGATGCTTTGTTAGCTCTGCCTGAGTTGCTACTTTTTTGTGGTCACCTCCCACATTTTCATCTCTCTCCCCCTGCTTTTGGAAGGTCATTTGAGTTCATGGAAATCTCTTTGGGTTTGTTGAAGACAAATTATATGTGGAAAGCATTTTTTGGTGAAATTCTTCCATTTGGAAACTCTTCACCTTGTGAGAAGCATGTGCATGCCATCCTTCCTTCTCTTTCTGGTAGAGTGCCTCTGTTCTCTGTAGTGTCTTTAAAGTTGTACTACGTTGTACTACGTTTTCTGTTTTATTCCTATATTTTTAAAGGGAGGACATTTGGATAATTGAAAACTGGGTGTTTTCCTTCAGAGTAGTCCTGCCAGTCCTTCCACATCTATAGTTTGCTTTCCTCTTTTCAACAATCCTTCACAGTGGGCGTAGTCATCCTCATTTTCTAGGTGGACAGAAGAAACTCTGGGAACGCACATGCCATGGCCAATGTCACACAGCTAATACACACAGAGTGAGCTCCCGACAGCCCCACTCACCTCAACACACCACCCCTCGTAGCCGGGAACTGATTGCAGACACAAGAAACAGCTCTCAGAACTTGGTGAGAGCTTTGACATTTGAAATAGATTAGAGAAAATAGAAAATTGCCCTTATTTATCATGAGCTGGCTTTGCCATGGTGACAGACTGTCTAATTGGCTCATCTATATCTTTCCATTTCAGTATATGATTCCACTCATTAGTATGCAATCCTCTTCATCCCCACTGGGCAGGGATCAGAGGGCACTTACGGACTTTGTCCCCACACTGGGGCCCCATTGGCAAGTGGAAGGGCTTTTGTGCAACATGGAAAGTCCCAGCCAAGGACTCCCCCTTTCTGCACTTAGACATGATGAGTGCCTTTGCTAACCCAGGGACCAAAGCTTTTCCTTCTTTTTCAATCTTATTAGTGAGGGATCAGTTGTCCCCTGATCTTTCCAGTTAAGATCATTTTACAGGAGGGCAAAGTCTGTTTGCTCTTTAGACACCTCAGTGCTTCAAGTATTTTAACTGCTGTATAAATGTTTCTTAATTGAATGTTATCCGTTCTTAAGGGAAGAGTTGTGGCACTTTCAACGTTCTGCTTTTATTTATCTTTCATCATTAACAATAATGACATTGTACTAACCAGTGCTCAGATGGATGGTACATTTCTTGTCCAAGTGTATTCAATCAGGAGATGGGCGATGGTCCCCAAGAATGGCTGGAAGAAGGTTGGGGGCAGATGAAGCTTTCTGAAATGTTTGTGAAAATGCAAAGGAACACATACATTTTGTTGTTGCAGGCATTTTGTGCAGTGAGAATGTAAAGTCATTCTCCAGTCATACTACAGAATCCTCCAGAATTGCAGTGATCAGCTTGTCATCATGACCTTTTCTCGTGTCACATGCCATGGACTTTTATGTCACGCAAAGACAATATGGCAGAAAACTGTGCATTACTTTTTCAGGAAGTCTGCCCATCCTCCTTATCCTCTCAAGCAGGAACACATTCTGAAAGAGGAAAAGGCACATATCCATCACATATCAACCCCGTGAGCTCAGAAAACAGATGGAAAGTACACGTTAATTAAGCTTTGTCTTATGCAGTTATCTGCACGTGTGTATATATCTGTACACACACACTCATGCTCACACAGCGAGTCCATCAAGTTCAGACACAGAGGCAGCCATCTTTCTACCTCATAGCAGAAAAAGAAAGACTGGAAATATCAGAACTCTTTTTAAATGTCATTTTGAATTTAATAGGAATTATCAAATTAAATCTAATTGAACAACTGAGACATAAATTACTCATTTCAGCCCCAGCTAGAATTTTGCAGATTTGTCCCATTTTCCTGTATGGAGTATAACATTTGGCACAAATCCTAGATCAGACGTTCTCTGCAGCTGTATAACTAAGTATGAGCCTTGAGAGAGAATGATTTGCATCATGCCTCAGGAAAACAGTCCTGACAGAGCCGGTTTCTTCTTTTCTGCTGGTAGAGAGCTCTCACACACAATGATACCCCGTAACCTGGCAGCATCCCACTGCGTACCTGAGCACGAATGCCGTATTCTGTGCTTTATGTCAGCAAAATATAAAGTCTCGCTCTTACCAATAGTCAGAGCATATATTTCATATTCTGTATCATAGTAATAGGTTGTTAGAATAACTATTGAAGTCACTTTTTAATATAAAAATGTGTTTACACAGTAAAACAAGCACTACAAGTGATATCGCTCTTTATTCAATTTCATTCATCTCATATCTTAACGTCACTAAAATATCTTAAATGTATTCATGTCTATGAGCACACATCTCCAAAACCAGCTTGTGTAAGATAATAATTGTTCTCAAATCCGTTTTGAATATTGAATTTACTTCACAAGTTAGATTGACGCATTTACAGGGCTTTTGCCAGGATAACCTTTTCTTGGTATATTTATTTAGGGCTCTGTATGCTCTGTGCCTATATCTCTCACGCATTTTTCTCCGTATTTTAATCATCTTGATTTTGTGTAGATAAAATAAATTTCATTTATCATTTATTTATTATGTTTTAAAATTTTAATTCCAGTATAGTTAACATACAGTGTTACGTTAGTGTCAGGCGTACAATATAGTGATTCAGTGCTTCCATACCGCACCCGGTGCCCACCACAGCAGGCGCCCTCCTTCATCCCTATCACCTATTTCCCCATCCCCCCACCCCTCTCCCCTCTGGTGACCATCAGTGTTCTCAATAGATAAGAGTCTGTTTCTTGATTTGTCTCTCTCTCCCCCTCTTTTTTTCCCCTTTCCTCATTTGTTTGGATTCTTAAATTCTATAGATAAGTGAGATCATATGGTATTTGTCTTTCTCTGACTTATTTCACTTAGCATAACACTCTCTAACTTCATCCATGTTGTCGCAGATGGCCAGATTTCATTCCTTTCTTTGGCTGAATAATATTCCATTATATATATGTATATGCATTATATTATATGTATTATATGTACTATACTATTATATTATATTGTATATATAATGGGATAATATTCAATTGTATAATGGAATATCTATGTATGAACGATAAAGAAGATGTGGCATATATGTATATATGCACACATATGTATATGTACGTATATGCACACATATGTATATATGCACATGTATACACACATATATGCCACATCTTCTTTACCTGTTCATCTATCAGTGGACACTAGGGCTGCTTCCATAGATTGGCTATTGTAAATAATGCTGCAATAAACATTTGAGTGCATGTATCCCTCTGAATTAGTGTTTTTGTATTTCGGGGGTAAATACCCAGTAGTGTGTTTACTAGATCATAGGGTAGTTATATTTTTAACTTTTTGAGGAAACATCATGCTGTTTTCCAGAGCGGCTGCACCAGTTTGCATTTCCACCAAGGGTTCCCCTTTCTCTGTGACTTTGTCAACACCTGTTGTTTCTTGTATTGTTGATTTTAGCCATTCTGACAAGTGTGAGGTGATATCTCATTTTTGTTTTTATTACATTTCCCTGATGTTGAGTGATGTTGAGCATCTTTTCGTGTGGCTTTTGGCCATCGGAATAGCTTGAACCAACAATTCCAAAACTTGTATGGAACCGCAAAATACCCCCAAAAGCCAAAGCAATCTTGAAAAAGAAAAACAAAACTGGAGTTGTTGCAATTTCAGACTTCAGGTTATATTACAAAGCTGTAGTATTGAAAACAGTATGGTACTGACACAAAAATAGACACAGAGATCAATGGAACAGGATTTAAAAAACCCAGAAATAAACCCACAACTCTATGGTCAATTAATCTTCAACAATGGAGGAAAGAATATAT
This sequence comes from Ailuropoda melanoleuca, assembly GCF_002007445.2. Classification (NCBI taxonomy): domain Eukaryota; kingdom Metazoa; phylum Chordata; class Mammalia; order Carnivora; family Ursidae; genus Ailuropoda; species Ailuropoda melanoleuca. The sequence goes on from NC_048218.1 coordinate 5,112,917, forward strand.
ACAATGGAAAGAAGACAGTCTCTTCAACAAATGTTGGGAACACTGGTCAGCTCCGTGCAAAAGAATGAAACAGGACCACTTTCTTGCATCATACAAAAAATAAACTCAGAATGGATTGAGGACCAAAATGTGAGACCTGAAACCATAAAAATCCTAGAAGAGAGCACAGGCAGTAATGTCTCTGACATTGGCCATAGCCACATTTTTCTAGATATGTCTCCTAAGGCAAGGGAAATAAAAGCAAAAATAAACTACTGGGACTTCATCAAAATAAAAAGCTTCTGCACAGAGGAGGAAACAACAAAACTAATAGGCAACCTACGGAATGGGAGAAGATATTTGACATATCTGATTAAGGGTTACTATCAAAAATGTATAAAGAACTGATACAACTGATACAACTTAATACCCAAGAAACAAATAATCCAATTAAAAAATGGGCAGGAGACATGAATAAATTTTAGTTTTGAAGTTTGCCTAGTTGAGGGCCTCCCTGTATGTCAACGTCTCCTGAGGCAATGTGATTGGTAATTTTCAGCAGCAATACTAACTATTGAGGGACCTTGCTGTCATAACCGGTATCCACAGAGAAGTGGTAATCCCTTGCTAAATTTCGCGTTTGTAATAACCTTCCAAATAGTTTCTGGTACACACACATATTGTAGCTATCCCCAAACTCTAACTGTAGTGATTTGATTTATTTGTACACTTGAATAAAGTCCAGCATGTCATCTGCTGGAAACACTTGTGGCTAAATTGCTATCGTTATTGTGCTTTACCACATTGATGTTTGATGTTTGATGTAATTGAGAAAGCAATTTTAATTTAATTTATTCTGACAACCCTGTATACCTGGTGGACACTTCATATGATTCGAGGCACACATGCATACTCACGCATGATTCTTATGATTACACCACATGAACATGGACCAAGAAACACTCAGTGTCTCATGCATTTGGTGTGGAAATTACTTTGCTGCCCCAAGTCTGTTACTTTCTATATACTGTGAAAGCAGCTCTATCAATCTGTTATGAAGATTTATGTCTCTTTCAACAAGATGGCATGTCCAAGCTAGTAGAAACCATCATGGGGAGCTGGACTGTAATACTCTCCTTTCATTAAAATAACATCTGCTTCCTTTTACAAACCCTGGAAGCTGGCCTTCTCTTTCACCATGGAGTCTGAACAGTTTAACCTCAACTATTCAATGGGAGGCCCAAATTCCAACTGGGCAGGTTTTAGATGAGGCTGAATGCCCAAAGATGGGAAGATGGCTTGCAGAACATCTCAGAAATCTGCCACCTTCCTGCCTTCCCCACTCTACTTTGGTGTGCTGTGTGAAAACCGAAGGATTATTTGTAACTGACTTTGAAGAACAAGGCATGCAGACTTTCACGTGTCCTAGAATGGCCCGACTCAGCCAGCTGGCTACCACACCCACCAACGGGACAGAATCTTGAGGAGGAGGCAGGTGAACCACAAGAGAGTCACAGATTTACAAACTACAATAGAAATACTAAGATGCAAAAGGAAAACAAAAGATGGATGGATGGATAGATAGATATAGAAATATAGCTGTAGTTCAGTTGTTGCCAGAAATTTCCATATGAACTCTATATGAATTAAATAACCCCCTAAACACTTTCTTTCAGTCCTGAAATAATGTTGGCAATTAAAGAGCAGTAGCAATAAAACGTATCTTCTGCCAAGTCTCAATATGCTTCATAAAAACCATGCACGACCTGAACTCGGGAGCCCGGATAGCTTGGATAAACTGAATACATATGAAAGCCAAAAGCTCAAAAACTTACAAATAAACTTCATTTCTTATTTCTTTTTAAAAACAAACTTCATTTCTGAATTAAAACCTAGATAAAAATATGGACAATTAATCAATTGGAAGTCATTGTCTGTGAAAACCACATGGAATGTCAAAGCCAGAGCTGTATCCTTGCAAATAACCATTTTCAAGGTCATCAAGATTGCCTTTTTTTTTTAATTTTTTGTAATTATATAATGTTAGTCACCATACAGTACATCCCTAGTTTTCGATGTAAAGTTCGATGATTCATTAGTTGCGTATAACACCCAGTGCACCATGCAATACGTGCCCTCCTTAATACCCATCACCAGCCTATCCCATTCCCCCAACCCCGCCCCTCTGCCTTTATAGGTAAAATAACATTTATTGTGTTACCAGAGGGAAGGCACTAAGTATCAACCTGTAGCTGTGAGTGAATAAATGAGATTCTGACTAGAATATGAAGCAGACAATGGTGTATCAAAGACATTTGGGGTCCGTTTTCAAGTGCTAGTCTGGGTTTAGGATAGTCAAAAGATTCAGACTCTACACAGTCTTTAACAAAGCAAATGTGGTTTGTTCTGCTGGTTTTCCCAGTGTTCAAGGCAAGGAGAAATCCCCATACACATTATTGTATGTTATGTGGCTTGGTTTGGTTTGGTTTGGTTTGGTTTATAAAGGTGCTGAGTCCCATGTGTACCAAGAAAAAAAAAATCCAAAAAAGAATGTCAGAGTAATTTGATAACCAGTTCCTGTATAGCGTTCTAGAACTTTCTAATACTTATTGACATCTATGTTAATATCCGTATAGAAATGTCATTAACCATTTCATTGACTTGTTATTCTGTATATCCCAATCAGAGTTTGCTTAAAAGAAACAAAAAAAAATCAAACAGTATATTTAATTTTATTTCTGCCTTTACAGGATGATTCTAATTGCTGTAGATACTGTAGATGTAGACATTTTATTTAAAACTGTGGTGATTTGCAGGGTTAATAAAAACAGGCTTAAATCAAATATATAATAGTGAAAAGTCTCACTAGGAAAAGGAAGCCCAACCTTTATTTATTTATTTATTTTCTAAGAGATCACGAACTAGGGTTGGGGGGGAGGGACCGAGGGAGAAAGAGAGAGAATCCCAAGCAGCCTCAGCACTGAGTGCAGAGCCTGACTCAGGGCCCGATTCCCTGACCCTGAGATCACAACCTGAGTTAGACACTTAACCTACTGAGCCACCCCTGTGCTCCAGAAGCCTAACATTTGTTAAGAAATTTAGCAGTTTCTTTTATCAGGGAACTTTGGGCAGGAAAGAAGACGTTAGATTTTAGCTACACTTACTATTTTAACTCAAAGGCTTTCATGTCTTTGTGTTTCCAATGAAAAATACCAACAGAAGAGTATGGACATTAGCTTATACAAGTCAGTAAAAATCCCCCCCTTTTTATTGTCTCTTACTTTTGTTTATTTTTTAAGTTTTTATTTAAATTCCAGTTAGTTAACATACAGTGGAATAATAGTTTCTTGTTTACAATATAGTGATTAACACTTCCACACAATACCCGGTGCTCATCAGGTCAAGTGCTCTCCTTCATCCCATCACCTATTTCTCCCATCCTCCCACATACATCCTCTCAGATGACCATCAGTGTGTTCTCTAGAGTTAAGAGTCTGTTTCTTGAAGGGATAAAGAAAGGGGTGGTAATCAGAAGGGGGAATGAAGCATGAGAGACTATGGACTATGAGAAACAAANCTCTCAGATGACCATCAGTGTGTTCTCTAGAGTTAAGAGTCTGTATCTTGAAGGGATAAAGAAAGGGGTGGTAATCAGAAGGGGGAATGAAGCATGAGAGGCTATGGACTATGAGAAACAAACTGAGGGCCTCAGAGGGGAAGGGGGTGGGGGAATGGGATAGACTGGTGATGGGTAGTAAGGAGGGCACGTATTGCATGGTGCACTGGGTGTTATACGCAACTAATGAATCATCGAACTTTACATTGGAAACCGGGGATGTACTGTATGGTGACTAACATAATATAATAAAAAAAAATTAAAATAAAAAATTTTTAAAAAAGAGTCTGTTTCTCGGTTTCTCTCTCTCTTCTTTTCCCCCTTTACTCATTTGTTTTGTTTCTAAAATTCCACCTATGAATGGGATCATATGGTGTTTCTCTTTCTCTAGCTGACTTATTTCACTTAGCATAATACTCTAGCTTTATCCATGTCATTGCAAATGCAAGATTTCATTCTTTTTTATGGTTGAGTAATATTCTGTATATATATATATATATATATATACCACATCTTCTTTATCCATTCATCAGTCAATGGACACTGCCTGTTTCCATAGCTTGGCTATTGTTGATAATGCTCCTATAAACATCAGCGTGCATGTATCCCTTTGAATTAGTGTTTTTGTATTCTTTGGGTAAATACCTAGTAGTGCAATTGCTGAATGGTAGGGTACTTCTAACTTTTTGAGGAACCTCCATACTGTTTTCCAGATTGGCCATACCAGCTTGCATTCCCACCAATAATGCACGAGAGTTTCCCTTTCTCTGCATCCTCGCCAACACTTGTTGTTTCTTGTGTTGTTGATTTTAGCTATTCTCACAGCTGTGAGGTGATATCTCACTGTGGTTTTGATTTACATTTTCCTGATGATGAGTAATGTTAAACATCTTTTCATGTGTCTGTTGGCCGTCTGGATGTCTTCTTTGGAAAAATGTCTATTCATGGCTTTTGCCCATTTTTAATTGGATTATTCATTTTTTGGGTGTTGATTTTATAAGTTCTTCATGTATTTTGAATACTAACCCTTTATCAGATATGTCATTTGGAAATATCTTCTCCAGTAATAATTCCTTTAAAAAATCTCAATTACTATTTAGAACATAGTATTAAAGAATATACCATGGATAACTTATGAAATCAGCTATTTTTGCCCACATGAAAATCTGTGGCAGGTGAAACTTTATTTTGATTCCTAGAAAGTGATTGTGATGAATTGATGTTTTCTTTCCCATCTCTGACTTCTGAGACTAAGAGAATACAGATTGGCATAATGAGTTTATATTTGGCATTGTGGGGTACACAATTTTTATAAGTGGGGCATTATTTCAGAAAGGTAATTATATATATAAAGGTATTGTGGTAGGCAGAAAAAAGGCCTCCCAAAGGTGCCTACATCTTACTTCCTTAAACCCGTGAATATGGAACATTACATGGCATTAGGGAATTGGGGTTACAAATGCAATTAAGTGATCTTGAGATGAAAAGATTATCCTAGGTTATCCAGGAGGGCCCAGTCTAATCACACAAGCCCTTACAAGCAGAAGGCCTCTCCCATGTGTGGTCAGAGAGAGGTGTGACCAAAGAAGGGCTGGAGAGAGGCAGTGGAACTGAACTTGGACATGAAAGAAGAGGCCACAGCCAGGAAGTTCAAGTGGCCCCTAAAAGCTGGAAAAGGCAAAAAAAAAGAGTCTCCCTTCAGAGCCCCCAGAATGAACACAGTCCTGCTCACCTCGATTTTAACCCAGTGGGACGCATATCCAACTTCTAAGTTCCAGAAGTGTAAGATAATGAACTTCTGCTGTTTTAAGCCACTAAATGTGTGATAATGGGTTACATCAGCAACAGGAATTCTATTCAGATGTGACTAAGATTCAGCATTTTCTCCCTCAACGCTGAGACAAAACTCTATATTTTAAAGTTGTAATGGGGAACGGGTGGGCAATATAGCCCCTCAGAACACGAGAAACAGGTTTTATGTTTGCAGAGTAAATAGACTGTAACACAGTTGTTTCCATGATGAGAGAATGAAGGAACTTAGCCTTCATATTGTCTTTTGTTTGAGATACGCAAGAAACATTTAGTTTTATTAGGCCAATATTCCAACAACCGTAGGGACGAAAGTCTACATGACCAGGAATTCTTTCTGGTAAAGCAGATGGGTTTTTAAGAGTAGAGCAATCACATAAAAAATCAGTGTTGAGGTTTTTTTTTTTTCCCCCTTAAAAATTTCAGGTAGGTTGAGGTTGGTTGATATGCGTATCACACACTTACTTGTTAATCATCTATACTTCGTGGAATATCTTATGTGAGAAAAGACTTCTTCACAAATAAGTTGTTTAACTTAGGAGGAAAAAAATGTTAGTTAACACCAAGAGAAACGTGGTTATTCTTTCAAGGATGCTTACTGCCCCCGGAAGTACAAATACATAGCATTTGCCGTGTACCGCGAGCCCAGGGACGTGTCGTATGAAGAGTACGACCTTGGCTAAAAAACAAAGAGAAGGACAATTGGCCATGTCATTTGGCTGTGGAGGTTCCAGGACTTCTTGAATGTCCCACATATTTTTCCCCCCATGTGAACAGCATTCTCATAATCATGGGTTACTTCTTATTCACTTCTGCTCTACACAGAAGTTGTTAACGATTTTTAAACCACCAAATACATGGAGCAGTATCTGTCCCCAGTAAGGAAAGAACAAGTATTTCACTAGTCTGTGGGGGAAAAAAAAACTATATATTTTCAGTTGTTCTTGGTCTTGTCCTAGGCCTTTTAGAACCAAAATGGAAACTAGGGATTTTAGAAGGAAATTGTGGGTCTTAGATTTTGTGTTGGTAATACAGAGGCCTTCCATGGCTTCCATGATGTGGCCCCCATGGAGGTGTGAGAGCTCTGGTCATGGAAGTGGTAGGACTTCATTCACCCACCCACCCAACTTTAACCTGATGAGTGATCCTCCATTCGGAAGAAGAACTGTCATAAACGTTCGTTGAGTTACTGCTAAGGCCGCCTGGAAAGGGATCCCATCAGCCTTCTGTACCAGCCCTGCCAGAGCATGAAGTCAATATAACACAGGAGCACAAAGGGATGATATGAAAGGGGGGCATCCCTGACGGGAAGGCTCCCCCGTTGGCAGAGGGCGAGACCCCAGGTCTTCCACACTATTCAGTCCTTGCCATGTGCTGACGTGCAGTGTGGTCCCTGCTATACTGAAGGCTGCTACTGTCACCAGAATTTCCCAACAGCACTTGCGAAGTCATAAGGATTTATATTTTCATTCTCAAATACAATTTCCAGTGTGAGACTTCCAGGTGTCTAACCGCAGGTGCTCCACCTCATTGCTCGGAGCTGAATACTATGCATTTTGAGGTAGTCAGTAGAAGGAGCTCCTTTGGGCAAAAGCCACATCCATGAGTTGCTAAGGGCGATTCTTAAACGAGATTCACTCTGTGACTTGGTCCGAGGCCATTCTGGCCATTGGAAACCACACACCGAGTGCATTTGCATTTTGGGCCAATTTTACTGTTTCTCAACAGCCACGCTGACTGGGAATGGCTCCTTCTTAATGAACTGAGCAAAGACTACGTTGCACAGGGGCCCAGGATGCTCAATGGAAGATAACTAGGACGATGCTGGGTTGTGTATGAGAACCAGCGAGGCACTACATGTGGGAAAGATTTCTGATGAGAACCTCCAAGATCTGCCAGCATTCCTTGGCCCAGTGCCCTTAGAACTGAGTCCCCCATCGGATCCCAGGCCTTGGTGTTAGCAGAGTCCAGGGTTTCTCTGACTGACAGCAAAGTAGAGCCAAAAGGCAGGCATGTCATTTCAGCGCGACCAGACTGTCCCCTCGGCGTGACTCTCTGAGGTACACTTGTGATCCCTAATTTGTATGAACCAGTGATTCGATCACCCTTCCTGGGACTAAGTAGACCACACAATGCACAGAAGTCCCAGCATCTTTTGTCACCATATGTAGATGGTCTACTGAAAAGGCAGAGCGGGGAGGGACGGTCCTCCACAAGGTCCGCGGAAGGACAGGTGCTCCAGGAGGGGCGGTGGCAGCGATCTGGCCGGAGGGAGATTGCACAGCAGTTGCTGGCATTCCATTTTCTCCATTTGATTTGGCCCTTGGGCATGTTGCAGGGGTCGCTCAGTTTTCTCTTATTATTCATTTGTCTTTGATCAAGAGCAGAAGGTATGGGAACCCCCTCTGTTGAAGGCTAAAGCAGGATTCCTGACTGGAGCCATCAGTCCCTGATCTGGTCCCAGCTGTGTCTGCAGCCTCTCTCCCGCCCCCCACCCCTGGCTCTCAGTTCCAGCCACACTCCCTACTCTCAGGTCTCCAAATCACCAACCTCTTCCTTGACTCAGTCTTCACGAGTGTGCCTCCACCTTCCCCTCCAAGCCCCTCTTTGTCTAACCAACTGCCCCACTCAGCCCAAAGGTCTCAAAGAGAAGGGCCTTCTCTGACAGCTGGAGGCCAGCATTTTCCTCTTGCCAGTATTGTGATCTTTAATGATACAGTAATGTACATGAGCACATGTTTACGTTCTGATTTTCTGGTTAGAGGCTATGCTCCAGGAGGGCAGATCCACATCTATCCCCCTTTTCGCTAACAGCCCAGCATGTGCCAAAATGGCTATGCTGCCCTTATCTGCCAGGGACCCTACCCCATGCCTGGTTTCCCCCTCTGGCCTCCAGTAGTGTCTTTCAGTGCCATCTCCAGCCAGCCAGGCACTGTGCCCCTCTCAGAGGTGCCCACAGTGGTGGTGGCTGAGTGGTCCACATCTGCAGGAGCTTGCAGCCTTGCTCCTTGGCCACTTTCACCCAGGAGACTTCTTGTTTTGTTTTAAGTTTTTATTTATTTATTTGACAGAGTGAAAGAGCACAAGCAGGGGAAGCAGCGGGCAGAGGGAGAGGGAGAAGCAGACTCCCTGCTGAGCAGGGAGCCCGATGCAGGGCTCGATCCCAGGACCCTGAGATCATGACCTGAACCACCCACACGCCCCCCCCCCAGGAGCCTTTAAGTAAGATTAGGATGTCTCAGTTCTGTCCTGCCCACAAAAGAATAGTACATTATAAAATTTCTTGAGAAAAGTTCACACAGAGCAAAGACATGAAGATTGTAAAAATTTTTTTTAATTTAAATTCAATTTAATTGACATATATTGTATTATTAGTTTCAGTGTAGAATTTAGTGATTCATCAGTTGCATATAAAAAGAGCTATCCTATGACCCAGCAATTGCACTACTATGTATTTATCCAAAGGATACAAACATAGTGACTTGAAGGGACACCTGCACCCCAATATTTATTGCAGCAATGTCCACAGTAGCTAAACTATGGAAAGAGCCCAGATGTCCATCGACGATGAATGGATAAAGAAGATGTGGCATATATACAATGGAATACTACTCAGCCTTCCAAAAGAATGAAATCTTGCCATTTGCAAAGTCATGAAGATTTTTTGAATTCTATTAAAAGATTGTTGTCATTAATGCAACTTAAGAAATCTAAGGGGCTAAGCCTCAAAATATTCACATAAATTATACTAATCACCTGATAAACTGTCTTTATTTTTCAATGTCAATATCCATTATTTGAACTATTGAATAATCTCTCAGGAGCATTGCAAAAAGCTGTATTCAGCTTGGAAGTGTTCTTGGTGCCACTTCTCTGTGCCTGTTGGGTACTGAGGTCCCAGACAGGAATACAAAGCTAACTATTCTGTTTAGCCTTCATTTCCAGGGCTAAAGGTGTTTTGCTGAGACATTAATATACAGGCAAGTTGATTCTTAATTAAGTAATGTGTTCATTTTAACTGATATATATATATCTTATTATGTGTATTTAATATATATTTTTATATTTTTTTCTCCAGTACAGAAAATTTCTTAGACTAATTGGATATCTTTGCATTTAAAGTGATAGAGTCTGGCAAGAGCTTATGGCTGATATATATATATATATATCACATCATCTTTATCCGTTCATCTATTGATGAATGCTTGGATTGCTTCGAATTCTTAGTTATTATAAATAATCCTGCAAAAAACATAGGGGTGCATATATCTTTTCCAATTAGTGTTTTTGTTTTCTTTGGGTAAATACCCAGTAGTGTGATTACTGAATCTTATGGTAATTCTAATTTTTAAGGCACATTCACACTGTTTTTCACAGTGGCTGTATCTGTTTACATTCCTACCAAAAGCATATGAGGATTTCTTTTTCTCCACATCCTCACTACAATTTGTTATATTTTGTCCTTTTGATTCTAGCCATTCTGACAGGTATGAGGTGATATTGCTTTGCCCTTACAAAATAAATAAGTGACAGAGATGAAAAGCACAGCATAGGGAATATATTCAAGGAGATGGTAATAATGTTGTCTGGGGACAGATGGTGACTACACTTACCGTGGTGATCACTGACTAATGTATAGAATTGCTACATCATTATATTGTATGCCTGAAACTAATATAACACTGTGCGTTAATGATCCCGCAATTAAAAAGCAGGAAGTTCGTCATAGAGTCTGATAATATTCTTTCAGCGTGAACTGCGCAACCTGAATATTAGAGAAAACAACACTATGCTTCTCTTTCCAAGAAAACTGAGCGTGTTTTATATATTCTTAGTTGCAAAGTATCGTAGTAACTTTGTGGTGAAGGTTATATGAAGGAGATGGAGATTCTTCAAAGTAAGGGTTAAGTTAACTGACATCTAAAAAATCGGTCCATCGCAGTTCTAAATCCTACCTGGATTTCTGGAGGACTCTCAGGGCAGCAGGTTTTATATATGACCTTGTGGGCCAGGCGTACAGAGTTGAGTTTCCTTCTCCCTTATCTACGGGAAGTGAGCTGAGGAGTAGGGAAGCACAACTTTTGTACCGAACTGTGGATTCAACCCAAATACAAATTCAGCTGTCTAGCAATGCTGTATACATGACTGGATCCAGGCTCCGCGGCTAGCATACCCTAAAGGATTGAACAAGGACTTCCTGCCAATGCTGTTAATTGCTATCAACAAAGGTGTTCCGTTTTGCCTTTTAAATAATGTGAAAGGCCAGTGGCAAATAAGATAACTTGGAGAAGGATTTCCAGAAGATGGAAGGAAATTTGCGTTTAGAAAGGCAAAGATGTGAAATTAGGCAAAATCATTTAACCTTACCATATTTCAGAGAAGCGAGCCCAAGTGGAGTAGGCCATGGCCCTTGGCAAACCCTGGGTGCTGGGACAGAAGAAAGGAAGCTGGTGCCCAGCATTTCAGGAGGGATCGTGGGCTTCTGGCTGCTTACTTCCACTGGGGAGGAGGGTGCCCACTCGTGGCTGGCCTCTCAAGGAGGCTGCCTGGTCTGGATGCTTCCTAAGATTGCTCTAACAGACAGGTGGAGTGAGTGCACAAGAAAGACATTGATTTTGAACAAATGTGAGGAATTTGACATCATAATCACTATCATAAATGCAGCGTTACTTAGGGGCTCTCATGGGCAATCTCACAGCTCTGATAACTCTCCAGGAATACTATGTGAGGTGTAGGCCCAGTTATCGGGCGGAAACTGATGTTACGTTAAGTTTCTTAGGATCGTATTGCTGTTACAGGAGAAAGAGACTAGACTTGCTGCCCTCTCCGTCTGGCTGCTTTTCATATGTGGGAACCCCTACATCTGAAGGCTGCTGACGAGAAAATAAACCTAGTAAAATAAACGTTTAGGGAGGAAGGACGGCAGTGTGTGCTGTTGTTTCCCTTTTGCTTGGGGACTGCTTCAAGTTCAAAGTGGGATTTGAGACCCTCATTAAACCAAGAAAGGGAAAGGATCCACACGCAGAATGATGTGGGAGAAACGGGCTAGAGACTGATGTGGAATCCTTCACTGATGAGATCACCGGGTGAATCTGTTGGGGGTCAGCACACCTGGGTCGGTCAACTCAAGGGACGGGAGCTGGCCGGAGAGATGCATCGGACAATGTGGCTTTGTTCCTGCGCAGGTCACGGGAGCTGGCACAAGGCATTTTATGAACCGGGGCACCACGTGCAGAGGAAAACGTGGCTGCACTGAGTGCCTTTTTTAAAGAGAAGTAATACTTATTTTGGGGAGCCCACTGAGGAGATTCTTGAAGGTCTTGAACTATAAGCTTCAGCCCTAGAGAGAGTAATGAGGTGATCAAAGAGAAGCTGTTCAGGAGATAGAAAAGTGTTCAATGGACTGAGCTTTCAAAGCAAGGGAGAGAGAAGTGGTTCTGGTGTGAATAGTGTCACTACCACTCCACTTACAAAAGAAAAATCTATTTGTGTTGGATTTTTACCAACTTCTAGACATTTTGACTCAGGCCTCAGATATGTTAAGAACTCTCTCTCTGTCTCTCCCCTAAAATAATGGGGAAGGTGTGGGATGATGTACCCTCAGGACCCCATGGAGCTGTGAGATTCTGTAATTCTAAAAATCAACTCTGAAATCTGGAAAGTTATTGAGGATAACAGCAAACAAATGAAAACATAACACAGTGGAAAGAGACTGTTCAATTAAGTCGTAGCCTTGGAACAGTCCCATCTTTGTGTTTTCCCAGAGTGAGCTGGGTCACCTCACAGCCCAAAGGCCAGCACACTGCAGAGGCTTATGGGGTTACCCGGTGGAAATCATGGCAAACTCTGACAAGCTTGTCCTCGATCGATCTATGATGGGGAAGTGCGAGGAGGAGGGGAGGGAAAAGAGTGGGACAGACAGAGTGAGGCACTGTGAAGCAGACAGGTAGACAGTATAATCTAAAAAAATCCATGCCAATCTGGAATCTGCCATTGCTCAGTCAGGAAAAGCACCGAGAATCAGGAGACTGGATCCCACTCTCTTCTCTACTTTGGAGCAAGTTATAAGTTTTGGGCCTCAGGGTCCTCATCTTCCAAAAGAGAAGAGCAGGTCCAAATGATTACTTCAGTTCCTGATCGGTCTTTGAATATATTATGCTATAACATAATATATTATTATGTTAGTCACCATACAGCACATCCTTAGTTTTTGATGTAATGTTCCATGACTCATTGTTTGTGTATAACACCCAGTGCTCCATGCAATATGTGCCCTCCTTAATACCTTCACCAGGCCAGTCCATGCCCCCACCCGCCTCCCCTCTGAAACCCTCAGTTTGTTTCTTGGAGTCCACAGTCTCTCGTGGTTTGTCTCCCCCTCTGATTTTGCCGCTTTTCATTTTTCCCTTCCCTCTGCTGATGTCCTCCATGCTCTTCCTTACATTCCACATATGAGTGAAACCATATGATAATTGTCTTTCTCTGCTTGACTTATTTCACTTAGCATAATCCCCTCCATTTCCATCCATGTCGATGCAAATGGTGGGTATTCTTCCTGTCTGATGGCTGAGTAATATTCCATTGTATATATGGACCACATCTTCTTTATCCATTCGTCTGTTGAAGGTCATCTCGGCTTAACAGATTATGTATTAGTCAGCTACTTATGCAATAATGCAGTGTAACAAATAGTCCCCCTGAATCTAAAACCATTTATCTCTCTTTCCCTTGAGTTCCTAGTTGGCTGGGTATTGACCAACCTCAGCTAGGTCATGCTGGGCTGGGCTTGTCTCTGGGTACCAGATGGGGCCAGGTTGGCTCCACTGGATTCTGTTCCTTTCTGGACCAACAGGGATGCGGGATTTGTTTTGCTCAGGGCAGGTCCCAGTAGCATCAGAAGCATGGTAAACCACGCAAACACATTGAGAACCTCTGTTCCAGATGCTTCGCTGGCATGATCTGGGTTGTAAGTCTCATGTCCAAGCCTAACTCTAGCGGCACTAAGGAATGCATGCTTCCTCCCATGTGAGGCTGGCAAAGGAAGGGAACAACAGTGGATCAGCCCCAATCTAGTATCCTGAGTATCCCAGTTTAGCTATCGGTCCACCCATGAGCATGTTATGGCGTATTTTAAAGTTGAGAAAGAAAGAGTAGCTTCTGAGGATATTACAAAAGCAAGAGGGGAAAGCAAAGAAAGGAAAAACCATTTTTCTCCAGTACTATACATGATCTCTTGTCTGAAGGAAACCATCAATCTACACAAAGTCAAGGTATTTAAGTGTTTTCCCTCCTTCACCCACTTCTAAATTCTCAATGAAAATATTAGGTTCATAGACAGAGAGCTTGACACAAATGCCTGTTTGTCAACTTTGTAAAGTGGATAGGAATAGAAGCAGGATGCGGAGCACTGGCAATCTGGTAGAATTAGTAAAACATTAAAGCATTTCATGCTGTTGTCACCTGTAATGGCTACAACAGCAAGACAGATGCGAGGCCAGTGAAAACTGTACCCACCCTTCCTCCACTAGGACTTGTGATGAGGACATTGCATTTCCTTGTTCTTGATTCTGCCAGTGGAATTATGTTGACCCAAAGGAAAAATCATAGATTGCCAGTGTGATTCCACTTTTTATTTATTTTTTATTTTTTTAATTTTTTTAAAAAAGATCTTATTTATTTATTTGACAGAGATAGAGACAGCCAGCGAGAGAGGGAACACAAGCAGGGGGAGTGGGAGAGGAAGAAGCAGGCTCCCAGCGGAGGAGCCCGATGTGGGGCTCGATCCCACAACGCCAGGATCACGCCCTGAGCTGAAGGCAGACGCTTAACGACTGAGCCACCCAGGTGCCCCATGATTCTACTTTTTAGAGATAATGTTGAACTCCATTTGGAAGTGTCGGTGATGGCATAAAGCTGGATCTTACAGTGGCAGTGAAGTAACCTCGCGACCAGGGGTGGAACCAGGGGGAGCTGTCTTCCCCAGCTCAGACCCGGATGCAAACACAGACCCCGTGAGTCGAGTCCTGTAACCACCCGTGGCTTCAACCCTCTAATTTACATGAAGGCCGTATGAACATTCTTGTTAATTAGAAGATGTTACAGTATTGCCAGACATGAGATATTGCCAAAAGAAAGAAAGGATTCTCAACAGCTTTACCGAGCTAGTACAGTATAAATCCACTGACCAAGAAAGGAACATCGTGTGGATTTATGCCTATAGCAATACACGTGTTAATTAAAACCTTGTTTAAAATTTTTATTTTGGAATGAGTTAGTGTTTTATAGCTGCATAAGAAGTTGATTAAATAAAGTACATAAATTAGCCAATACTCAGAAGAGCCACGCAGTCTTCCTGCCACTAGGACAGATTCCTGTCTTGGACAGCACTGCTAGACCCACACATGTGGGAGCAGACACAAAGTAGGAAATGAGAAGTCTGCAGTCCTGATATGTGTCTCTGCATTTCCCTATCTCCTGGTTTGCAAGAATAGAACTTATGTGCCCTCCCTGCTGTTTTACGAGCTTTTGTTTCATGCTCATACCCACACGTACTGGGGGAGACAGAAGGGGTTCATAGATGTATCCTGTATGGTTTCTTTCATTAAAATGTGCACATTCCATTTGGGGAGTCTAGACATGAATCAAAACTTCAGTAACTCAGGGATTTTAAATTGCATTTTGTTCTTTAAAACATATTTAATACATAAATAGTTCATATCCATTACTGAAAACTAAGGAGGTGCAGATTAGTACATTTTCAAAATAAAATAAAATTGCTCTATGCCAGCAAACTAAGCTGGATAATGTGAGCACCTTGTTCTCTACATCTAGACTTTTTTTTCGCATATGTGTATAACTGCTTGTAAACGTTCTACACATGAGTATTTTACAAATGTCTTTTAAAAGGGATCATACAGTATCTAATGCCCTTTTATAATGCACTTTTTAACTCAGCAATATATTATGAACCCCCTTCCTCTGTTAACGAATATATTTGTTTATCAATTCACTCTTCCCGCAAATGTTTTTTGGTTTCTTTCAATATGGCCTCCATGTGGGAGGTGAGATGATTCAGTTGTGTTCATGACCCCTATCTTGTAGACCTGCAGTCTGGGGGAGAAGATGGTTGCCAATGAGTAAACAAAGAAGTAAATATTTATAAGTTGTGCTAAATGTTATGGAGCAAAATAACGTGCACGCAACTAGAGAGAACCCAGGCAGGGTGGGGATGGGGGAACGTCAGCTCGGGGGGTAACTCCGTTGGGGGGACCCACGTGTGCTACGTTGTTGGCTTTGGCAGACCTCCCTTTCATCTGTTGCAGAATGATCAGAATATACTGATTTTATTAGAACCTGCCGTGCTATTGCCACCTTCCAGAGAAGAAGGTCATTAAACATATTGCATTAGGAGGTCCCTATCCGCAGTGTGCAGGGGTTAAAGTTATGAAGTTTAAGTCCACCAGCCCTGCACTCTGCACCTACATTACATGCCTCATGAGAGAGTAAAGGTCCACATAGCATCAAAAGGTGCCAGAAGATACACTGACTTTTGAAAGCAAAAATACGTCATCTCCATCCATCCCCACTTGTTACGTTGTTGACACCAGACAAAGGCCAAGTGAGGCTTTCCCTTAGACCGACTGTAAAGTGTTCACCTCAGAGACATTGCGTGGGTCCTGCTCATGAGTTCCTGTTTTAGTCCGATGACTGAAAGCTGGTAGGACTTTTGACATTGAAGTTGACCAAGACCAAGTAAAATTGCAGGATTCTGTTTGGTGTCATGATTTGGAGGTTTCTAAAAATATGTAAAGTTGGTTTTCTCTGTGTTGGATTATTGAATTCTTGTATTTATTTAACTTATTCACCATTCATTCATTCATTCATTCATTCAACTCAGTAAATGTTTGAGAGCCTACTGTGTGTCAGGCACTCTTCTAAACTGTCAAGACACCAAGATAAACATAAGACATGACCTTTGTCCTCGAGAAATTTATATTCTAGCCTAGTTTTACTTTGGACAAAATCACAGGCTATATTTTATTGTGTTCAGTAAGAGTTGAAAAGGTCCTCAGGTAGTATTTTGTCTTCCTCATTTTTAAAATGACTTTATTTATTTATTTATTTATTTATTTATTTGAGGGAGCGAGAGAGAGTGCACAAGCGGGGGGAGGGGCAGAGGGAGAGAGAGAATCCCAAGCAGACTCCCCACTTGTGTGGAGCCTGACATGGAGCTTGATCCTATGACCCTGAGATCACAACCTGGGCTGAAATCAAGAGTTGGACACCTAACCAAATGAGCTACCCAGGAGCCCCTGTCCTCCGCATTTTAAGCTCAGTGACAGAGTGGCTTCCTTAGGGTCACAGAGTCAGTCTGGGGCAGAACCCAGATGAGACTTGTGTCCTTAGGCTTCTATCCTGGACTCGGGGCCAGACTGCCTGGGCTTTTCTTCCTAGGTGTGGCATTCGGGAAGATTACTTAGCCTCTCTGTGCTTCAGTTCCTCACTTGTGAGCTTGCCTCAAAAGAATCTCACCCAGCTTATGAGATTGTTCTGGGAAGCCTTATGCCTGTCCCATGGTCAGTTCTTGGTGAAGTTTGGCCAGTATTAGTATTATTGCCCCTGTGACCGCATGAACACCTTCATGTGCTCTAGAGCTGGAGTTTGTCCCTCTTGGGCTTCTCAGGACAGAAGGTTCCGCTGTAGACCTCTCCTTGTTTGAAATCCAGCCTGAGCATGGACCGAATGGTGGCAATGCCGGAGAGCCTGTTTTTACCCCTCCCACGGAAAGCCATCTGAAGAGCATTCATTAAAATAGTCATTTCAGTCCACTTGCCTGATTTTGACCATTTTCAGGAATTCTGAAAATAAATTCCTATATTTTTAAGCGAATGTCACCCACTTCCTGTCTTTAGGTACTATGTCTTATCACAGGTACAGGGCGCATCTGTAACAGGTGTAACGCAACGTTTCCCAAAATGCAGTCACCACACACACACACACACACATTCATCTGAAATCCAGTCCCTTCCTGGAAATCAAAATTTACAATAGCTTATTAAGAACTCTGGGAAGTAATGAGGTTACAGAAACTGAATTCTGCAGCTTATTTGAACAAGAAACACCTCGGGGCTGCGACTTGTTTACTCACATGGACCATGTGCCTAAAAGGACCCAGCTCTTGGCTTAATGCTCTGTTGTTGTCATCTGGAAATTCTTAGTAACTTTAAACAAGGGGACATTCATTTTTATTTTCCACAACATCTTGCAAGTTATGCAGCTCTTCTTAACATCCCCATTCATAGCCCAAGAGCTGGCATTCTGCCAAACTGTCTCTCCTGAGACTCCCCCCCCCCCCCCCGCCATGCCTGCCTCTGTTTGGGGGTACTGCCTCTGTCTAATCCCCCAATGTGTACTGCTTCCTGTCATCTGGGTCAGCGGAAGGCAAACTCAATGGAGAGTCAGGACTCTACCTTGATTGTTAAAAATAAGCACCAGATTTCCAAATCTAAAACATATATGCACACACCACTAAAAGCCAGCATACCAGCCAGTGTACTGAATGCCTAGCTGGAGAGAAGTCAGCTTAACCTAGTTTTGATAACCAGAATTCTAGGTTCTTTCCCCAAAGGACTATAACTGGTTACTTAAACCAGAAAAATATGATTGAAGTGTAGTCTGTATAAGCTAAGCAGTTCAAGGGAGTTGTTCCCCAAGTTCATCTTTACATAATTATTGAGTTATGATGGTATTTTTATTTTTTAAATCTATTTTTTAAAATATTCTATTTATTTATTTGAGAGAGAGAAAGCATGAGCATGAGCAGGGAGCCTGACTTGGGGCTTGATTCCAGGACCCCGGGATCATGACCCTAGCCAAAGGCAGACGCCCAACAACTGAGCCACCCAGGCACCCCTATAATACTACTTTTAGATAAAGAAGCACATGGCCTATAATTGATATAGAAACACTTTTTCTTTCTTTCTTTCTTCTTTCTTTCTTTTCTTTCTTTCTTTCTCTTTTCTTTCTTTCTTTCTTTCTTTCTCTTTCTTTTCTTTCTTTCTTTCTCTTTCTTTTCTTTTCTTTTCTTTCTTTCCTTTCTTTCCTTTCCTTCCTTTCTTTCCTTCTTTCCTTCTTTCTTTCTTTCTTGCATTTACATTCAGTCAGGCACCTTACAGCACATCATTAGTTTTGATGTAGTGTTCAGTAATTCATCAGTTGCGTCTAACACCCCATGCTCATCACATCACTTTAAATTGGCACAAAGGTGAGTTGAAAGTTTCCACATGCTGGTGGAGGGCTGGAGGCACAGATCAGTGGGACAGAACCTGGAAACAGACCCACACACACATGCCCGACTGATTTCTGACAAAGGTGCAAAAGCAGTTCCATGGAGGAAAGTTTGTCTTTTTTTCCACAAATGTTCTTAGAGCAATTAGACATCTGTAGGGAAAACAAAAACAAAAACAAAACAAAACAATTGACCTTGACCTAAACCTTCTATCTGAAAAACAGAAATTAACTCAAAATGGGTCACAGTCTTAACTATAAAGTGCAAATGCATGTTCCCGACTAAATCAAATAAAAAATGTAGAATTTGAAAGCCTGAGAGGACTTTACAATTATCTAGCAATGAGCTTGTACCGTGACCCCAGCAATTACGAACAAGAAACTATGGGCTCACGGGCCTCCTGTCAGCCAGGGTTTGAGCTCAGCAGCATAAATTGAGGCCACCAGTATGCTCTGTAACCTCCTCCTCGACCACTAAATCTAACAACTGGAAAATACAGATCCTGGGGTAATTTTCCCCGTCTCCTGCCTAATGGAAAGTTTTTGTCTGTGCCCTTGACATTCTATTATTGCTGATCCATCCCATTATTGGAGGGCTTTCTAGAACATTACAGGGGGAAAATGTGAGTCTTTAGAGACAGGTAATCCTGGGGTCAGATTCTTTTTTTCTGCCCTACTAGCCCCAATCTACAAATGGATATAATTGTGGCTTCTTTTCAACATTATGAGAAAACAAACCAGTGATTGATAGCTGGAATGGGTCTTGCAGATAGTTGTCGTAACGGGTATGCTCTTCGGAAGATTTTGATATGGCATCTACTCAGGTGTTCCTTGTGATACCTGGTGTATTGCTGATGATCAATATAAGTTTATTGAGAATAGTAACTAATTACACAAATCCGGAAGTCCTTTCACTTCTCCATGCACAGGGCATAATGGAATTGCTTTTTGTAATTATAATTGGGGTGCTGCCATGTTAGTTTGTTTAATGATTTCTACTTGATGGCCTGATTAACAAAATTGCTCACACTATTTTCCTTGCATAATGTGCCATTATGTGGAACGATTACTGAAGAGCCTGTGTCCCAAACCCCCAGCTGAGCAACCATCCCAAAGTGAGTGCAGCCTTGCCGGTATCCAGAAGGATTTTTGAGTTCGACCACTTGAATTCAAGACTCTAAATTCCAATAATCTGTTTTTCAAGTTGGTATTTTGGTTCACTCCAAGACCCTGGAAAGTTGATCCACTGTATTGCATTTGCTGATGGTTTCCCATCTTTTGCATCCCAGGATTAGATGGGTTGACATTCTCTCCCTGCCTTCGTGTCCTTTGTTCGCACATGCTAAAAGGGTGGCCATTTCTTCCTGCACCTGTCCATCAGTGTGACTGTAAATATATTATCTCCTGGTGGACATCATGTGGCATTGGTGTTTGAGAATAGATAAATTGTGTGTATGCAAACACTCTTCAGAAGGAAAAGTGTGATGAAGCGGTTGGTAAGGAAAGTTGTGGAATTGGGTGGGCTGAATTACATAGTGGCTAGGACAGGAGCCCAAGGGAAGGCTAGAACAAATGGCCCAGTTAGGAAGTGGAAGGACAGTCCACGTAAGTCCTGATGTCACTGGCTCCTCTAGGGTGGAAACTTGTGAAGGCAAATAAGCAAGATGGGGGAGGTGCTTCCCTCTGCGTGCGCGAGACGGTGTGGCTTGAGGCATCATTGGTAGAAGGCTAGAACCACTGAGCACCAAGACCGAGCAGATTCGTCAGTAGTATTTGGAGAACTCCCATGGAAGAGTGGGGCTTCCTGTCTAGAGTGCCCATAATCGCCTGGACACAGTAGCTTGGTTGACTTAGTCACATCACCAATCAGAAATCGAGGCTAGCCTGGCAGACCTTTGTCTTGTTCGGTCTGATGCCTTGGGACAAGAACCTGTGATATTCTTTCAGTGATGGGGCAGGTATTGAGTAGTCAATCTCCTCCCCCCTTCTTTGCTGTGTCTCCTGCACTGCAGAGATGTGGAACAGGATACTAGAAGGGGGCAGGGGTCTCAGTCCCCGCAGGGAGGGTTGGGGGCTTCTGGCACTCACCGCAGGGGGCGGTGTATTTGGCAAATCTCTCGTACTGAGGCCCTTGGCCTCTGCTTCCAGGATCAGGGCACCCATCCAGATACTGCTCCAGGTTTGTAGGGATTTGGGAATTCTGCCTCATGTTGACCAAGCTGATGGGAGCACCGAGTCCTCGAGCACGCCAGCATATGAATGGCTGGCCCCAAGGCTGGCAGGCCGCTGGGGCAGAGAAGCCCACTCCTGCTCCTCAGGGAGGCTCATGGCACGGAAGCCACCTGGCCAGAAGGCTGCTCAGCGAGCCTGGAATCACGACATGAGCGCTGCTCATTCTCTCGAGTGGCCAGTGACCCTGGGTTCCAGGGCTCACACCCAGCGACAGCTTGGTGATGTTTTTCCCACCAAATGTAATCGTGAACTTGCACATTGGATTTCCTCCAAAGGGTTAGCCAAGCACTGGCGAAGGAAACGTGAGCTGAGAAGGCAGTTGGGGTTTGACTGAGGGAACAACTGTGGGCATTCTCCCATTTGTGCCGCTTTGGGCCCCCACCCTGATGCCATTTTGGTTGTCGCGTTGACTGTGGTGATGAGCTGGTGGCCCCAGGAGGCAGAGAGGAAAGCTCTAGGCGTCTTCTGGAGGCCAGCGCTTCAAGGTCATGCCTCCGGGAGTATATCTGGTTCTTCACCTGCTCTCATGTCATTGTACTCTCTACTACAATTATCTTTAACGCTGTCCACATTTAAAAACTAGATTGTGACACATGGTCCATTGTCAATGATGCTATTGACGTTGTTATTCTTTAAATATTTACAATATATTAGAAGATGCCAAGGGGGGCCTGGGTGGCTCGTTTGGGTAAGCATCTGCCTTCGGCTCAGGTCATGATCCTGGGGTCCTGGGATCCCTGCTCAGTGGGGAGCCTGCTTCTCCCTCTCCCTCTGCTGCTCCCTCTGCTTGTGCTCTCTCTGTCAAATATATAAATAAAATCTTTAAAAAAGAAGAAGCCAAGTCCCTAAATATTTTTGTAAGTAGTAACACGTAGCAATATTGTCATGTGTTTTTACCATATGCAGTTTCGCCTGGGAAAGTCCACACAGGACCCGCCCGGCCACACACTGAGTAGCCACTGCAGGAGTGAATAGAGAAAAGGAGAGGTCAAAGTCCTCCTAGAAAACTGCGCATTGGTCTTATGAGGTGGGAACCTACATGACTGTTGTAGGCAAATGTGTCTGTGCGGCGTGCCGAAAACGTGAGTGCAGCCCTGGCTCTCGGGGACCAGCCCTCAGACATGAGCCCCAATCTCTGCACCAGCTTTGGTGGTCTTGGGCTGCCCTTTCCTTCCAGTGCTGCCAGCAGCATGAAGCTGGCCTTGCCCCAGTCCTGCACTTGGGCCCACGATTGCCACACATGTAAAAATTAACCGTAAGGTTCAGAGAAGCTGTTTGTGACCAGCAGGCAAAGTGATCTTTCTGAAGACCTCAAATTATTTGAAAAATGTAGCATCTTTATTCTTTCTTTTGCTGAAAACTATGTATAATGTGTGCATGCATATATACACACACATATGTATATGCGTGCATATACGTGTATAGTATATATACACACGTATACGTACATAATATAGCTGATACATATAGCATATATGTGCTTACCATGTATACAGATAACCTATAAACATACTGTATAGACATGTATTGTTCATACGCATGCATGTTTGTGTGTGTATGTGTGTATATATATACGTACACACATATATTCATATGTGTGTAAATATGTTTATAAATGTGTATGTATATATATATGCACACATACAAGGTTGATCAGAAACTACAAAATTTCTAGTAGAAATTAGAATTTAGTAAAACAGAAAAAAAAGAGGCTATACTCCCATTTTAAGTTTATGTATGAACAAGAAACTTTGGGAAAGAGAACTTTAATCTCACTTACAGCAGTAACTTGATTACCCTAACATTCATTTAAGTGACCCGCTGTCCCTTACTACATGGTAGGATGGCATCACTGTTGAAGACTTAACTGGCATTATATTCTGGAAATAGGTGTTTTATCCTGAATTCACGGTGAATTGTATTAGGTCCTATGGCTGCCAAAATAAGTCACCAAAAACTGCATGGTTTAAAACAGCAGAAATTTATTCTCTTACAGTTTGGACTCCAGGAGTCTGAAATCCAAGTGTCTGCAGGGCCGCACCCCTCATGGATCTCAGGGGAAGGGGAGGTGGCAGCGGGGGTCCTTCCTGCCTCTTCGCCTCTTCCAGAGCCTGCTGTTGCCAGCAGCCCTTAGCAAACTTTGGCTTGAAATTGGGCCCTCTGGTCACGGGGCAGCCTTCTCTTCCCTAGGTCTTCACGTTGTTCACGTGTCTGTCTCTGGGTCCAAATTTCCCCTTTTTATAAAAACGTCGGTCTTAACGGATTAGAGCCACCCCCCAATAACCTCCACCTGCTAACCTCAGTGAAGACTCTTGTCTCCTAGTAAGGTCACATTCGAAGGTTCTGGGGTTAGCACTTCAACATATTTTTGGGAGGAGAGGAACACAGTTCAACCTATAACAAAAATTCAAAATGGAAAAATAATAATTTATTTTAAAAGATACGTCATGTTGCTAATGTATCTGCCCATGAACAAGGCCCCAGGTCTGGTTATCTATGTCTACAAATTTTTTAAATAGATGAATTACATTTTTTTTTAAGATTTATTTATTTCTTTATTTGACAGAGAGAGACAGCCAGCGAGAGAGGGAACACAAGCAGGGGGAGTGGGAGAGGAAGAAGCAGGCTTCTAGCGGAGGAACCTGATGTGGGGCTCGAACCCGAAATGCCAGGATCACACCCTGAGCTGAAGGCCGATGCTTAATGACTGCGCTACCCAGGCGCCCCGATGAATTACATTTTTAACTTCATATTTTTGAAAATAAATTATTTTTTCATATTAGTTTATTAAAGTGGGAAAACTGGCATTTGCTATTTCTAAAACGACAAAGAACAATGGGAAAGAAATGAAATATGAAATTTTATTTACAACAGTCTTCTCAATTTTTATCCCAACATCCCATCTCCACCCACCCGTAGAACCTTCCACCCTAGGTTTCCGCCCTGTAAGATTGATAGCAGGGACATTTATAAAGTGTCATTATTCATTTTATTTTACTACTGAGTGTGGCCCAAATGGGGACCGTCAAATTGTGTGTACATGTTTTCAGGTATGATTCTGGCTGGAAACTAAGCTCCAGCAGATTCTGAAGCCAAAGGGGAGGGGTTTTCTGTAATGCCGGAGCCCTGGTGCCTTTGTATTAGCCCTGGTCTTAGAGCAAATTCCTGCCATTTCGAGCATAGCTGTAAATATTCCCCCTTGGGATGCTCTACTCCAAAAATGTTATCTGAGGCATGGGCTGTAGCTAGCACTTCATTAAAATTGCTTAATTTTAGTGGAATAGGTCCCATTGCTTAGGGGTATTTATTCTGGTAAGTTTCTGAAGTGGAGAAATCTACATTTTGTTTACATATGTGTTTTCTCTCTCTCTCTCTCTCTGACTCTCTCTTATACCTTATGGATGATAAATCAATTAAAAATTAGTGATTTTCTTGTTCATGAAAACCTGTGTACAATATTTCTGTTCAAAATATTCATCCGCAGGGGCGCCTGGGTGGCACAGCGGTTAAGCGTCTGCCTTTCTGCTCAGGGCGTGATCCCGGCGTTGTGGGATCGCCCCACATCAGGCTCTTCCGCTAGGAGCCTGCTTCTTTCTCTCCCACTCCCCCTGCTTGTGTTCCCTCTCTCGCTGGCTGTCTCTATGTCTGTCAAATAAATAAATAAAATCTTCAAAAAAATATTTAAAAAAAACAAAAACAAAATATTCATCAGCAGAGTCAACATTGAAAGCAGATACCTATTTGATGTAAAATGCCTCCGGATTCTCATATGTGCCGCTGCCTGGCAAAGTCAGAAAAGGGTAAATAAATTACCCAGGCGATACCTTCTATGCCCTCTGGACTTGTATGCCTTGTTAGTGTCTAAGGTTACAAAAAAAAGAAATGGAACACCGGGGTTGCCACGGAGACACCCAAGTCCTGTCAACAGCTCTTGCTCTAATAGTGACAAATGGTACTTATTACATCAGGACTAATTTCATCGGATTCTGCTCAGATAAAGATACTTAACCTTTACTGATAAAATTGTGTCATGATAATTACTTAGTAAAAGACCTTGTTAGACAGCAGTAGTCTATGTCGATAGATGCACATTTTATTGAGGCTTATTACATATTATTTTGATGGCATATTTGAAAGTTTGTTTTTTTTCTGCACCATCTTTAACTATTGGAAAAACCTGCTGCTGTGAGATTTTGGTTTTGTAGGTGCCTCGTTTGGAAAACATAAAAAGTGTGGTTTCTGTGAGTTCTGCTGATTGTTTTTGTTATACTTTGTTTTCATTCCCTTCATGGTCCTTTTTTTTTTTTCTTCTGTATATGGTTTGTTTTCATAACCACCTTTTCTCTAGAAATTTGAAAGGCATGCATTCAGTACTTACTCTACTAATGATTGCTCCCAAATTTTATACAGAGGCATTCAAACATATTTTTCTAGTTATAAATGCCAAAAATTTTTAGTGTCTATATGTTTCTTGGGTGTTATGTGAATAATTTAGTATGATTTTAAATTTGTTATTCTCCTCCTGCTACTGCCTTTTTTGATAACAACAGTCTGGAACTTTTCATCATGATGATGGTGACGACAACAGAATTGATTGTCACCATTTTATCATTTTATGAGAAATCAGTAACACATATTTTGACCTGGTTTATGTTTAACCGAGTTATTTTAAGTTGTGCCATATGTTATTGAGTTCTTTCTTCCATCTTTTGATAAGCTGGAATATGATAGTGACTTTTCTGGGGAAGGTATGTGGGTGATGTAGCTAATGAGATACTGAATGCAGACGGCGCAAGATAATACGGCTGGGTATAAAAGTTTGCTCCTGGAGCTGTACATTTTACTCCATTTAAAGATAATGTGTTTTATCTACCTGTAAACTTAGAAGACTTTTTTTCCCTTATTTTTAAAAAATGTCTTCAATGTATGTTGAAGAATTCTTCTGTTTTCAATACAATTGCCTGGTACTTCACAAGCTTTTTCTACCTGAAGCACAGGATTTTATCAGGTCCTGAATAGCTTTTTTAAACCAGTTTTCTTAGTTTTTTAATTACATCAGTGTTTTAATTTTTCACTCTTTATTGTCAGTGGAATTTATTTTTTTTCTTTTATCCCACCAATTCCACTTTATGCAATATTTCATCTTCTATTTACAGTGTTTAATTCAGGGAACATATATTTTTTTCATCCCCACCAAATCAGTTTGTTTTTATCCCAGCTTCTCCCTTTATTTTAGCAGATTGTTCTAGTTTTGTATATGCAAAGCCTTTTTTATTTATATTGGGATTAGTAAAACATTTTGTAAAACCATTTACTGTGTGTACTTCCTGCTAAAACGTTCATACTTTGCCCTCCAGTCCTGGCAGTCCTTAGCAAGACAGGTCTTTTCTTCACTGAAAATAAATCCCATTTTCTTGTGGTCTTGCTCCCACTTGACCTTCCTGGAATGGTACAAAATTCTATGCCCAGCTATGGAACTGTGAGAATTGGATACACAGATACTGTTTATTTGAGCCTCTTCATCTTTAATCTGAGCTTTAATCAAAACTAGGTGATGGATTAAACGTGAGCTCTTTTATACAGGGTGTTTTGCGCAGGTCGCATGCAAAAGTTGGATTTCATGGAATCCTTTGCTCTGGCCAACCCTACTTTCCTCTCATCCCGTCTGGACGATTTGCCAGATCGTGAGGTAGATAACATAAAATCTGCCCAACGCACTTGATTGTCTGGTCTCATTTAACCTCTGCGTATTTACAGGGGTAATAGCAGAGATGCTAACACATCAGAGGCTACTTCCAAGGGAGTTTTCCATCTTGTATTGAGAAACCCTCCTATGGAAGAAAGGCATACACAGTCAAGTAAAACGTCTCAGTTTCAGTGTGTGTGAGCCATTGATTCACTGAGCAACTCTAGGCAAGAGATTTTCTCATTTGGAACTTCATGTTCCTCATTTGTATGTAGGGATCATAATGGAAAACAGGAATTTTTCTTAAGAATAAATGATGTAATATTTATGACAAAGTTTCTTATCTTTCATTATTGTGATCATCCATGTCCGTTACGTCTTATTGGGTGACTTACTGTCTGACAGGGATTTTTCTTCAAAAATCTTTGTATTCTTGTGACTAACATTTATTAAGCACAGTGATTATTATTTACTGAGTTACACTGAATTAAATATGCCTTGTATGCCTAGAACCATACCAGAAATATCTGGGTGGCAATTGTAGCTAAATTTAACTCTACAATGGTAAGATAAAATTTGAGTTATTTACTGTGTGATGTGAACATAATATATGGCTCTATATCTCTTTATTTTTCTTGTCTTTTTTTTTT
>NC_048218.1:5140275-5178736 GCF_002007445.2 Ailuropoda melanoleuca
CTGATTCCGTGGATATTCCTGCTGGTCTGGTACCTATCCAGCTCATCTCAGGGGACCGGCTGAAAAAGGTGTCCCCTACTCCTCCGCCATCTTAACCTCCCTCCTATTTTTCTTGTCTTTATCAAATACCAAATATAATATTATATTAGATACAATAATTAACCTGTGGTCATGTTTCTGAAATGAATTCTAGTGTGTTTTCTGTTGTACTCAGAAATTCAATATTTCATTGCAAAAATCTTTATGATTATTTAGAAATCACTTATTTCCTCTGTCTTAGGCCTTAAAAACAGCTTTTGAGCAAAAGGAACAAAATCTGTGTGAAATATTATATATCATTAATAAAAATAAAAGGAAGCATGAAACACATATAGATATCCATCCAATTCTTACAACTCTATAGTGCTATTAAAAGAGTAATTTTAGGAAATTTTCCACTCAATTAGGAACGTTTATATAGGAAATGAAAATGTGAACACCAGCATTATATATATAATCAGATGCCTCAACCACATCAGACCAATGTCACCTTTTCATATGACAAAATATTGTATCGAAAAATCCTAAAGGAGCATTAAGGATTTCAGCATCTTTTGATTTGCACATACAGTGATAGTTAGCTACATAAGATGTTCTTGGATTTTAAAATTATACAGCATTTTTCTTTTCCTTTTTTTTTTTAAAAGATTTTATTTATTCATTTAACAGAGATAGAGACAGCCAGTGAGAGAGGGAACACAAGCAGGGGGAGTGGGAGAGGAAGAAGCAGGCTCCCAGCGTAGGAGCCTGATGTGGGGCTCGATCCCATAACGTTGGGATCACGCCCTGAGCTGAAGGCAGACGCTTAACAACTGCGCCACCCAGGCGCCCCTAAAATTATACAGCATTTTTCACAAAATGTTCATTAAATAATGATATTTGGAATGTTATATACCTTGCCCTCTTTGCCTTTCTAAAAAAATCTTGCATTTATCCTGCAAGTATCTTGCTCTAAATCCGACCACTAGAGAGTACTGTAATACCTATACACCGTCAGTCATGAAATATTCTTGTAAATTTTCAATATAGTGTCTTCATTATTTTATTTTATGAATTCAAACAATTCAATTGACCTCAATATCAGTCCCCATAATTTTCTTTGCAAATAGCTGAATATGATTTCCCCCCAAAAAATCCTGAAAGAGTCCGTCAAATTGTTATTTTTCATTTTGATCTTACTTTGTCTTGAAATAGGAAGTTTATGTTTCAGTCCTGTCTCCCATAGTATTTGTCTGCTTATTTTGGCAAAACAACATTTATGCAGGAAATGATCAGAGGGATGTCTGTTTTGTTTGCAAGATGGAAATTCAACAGGCATCTGTTAAACACCAAGAGGTTACCAGGCACAGGGCACTGCTTAGTGTGTGTGTGTGTGTGTGTGTCTACAGACAATTACAAGACTTCCCCTCCTTAGTCAATAAAGCCCATGGAGACAAATGAAGACATGACCTTGGGCTGAGAGCATCGGGTCACGAGATTGGTACAGCAGAGGGTGGCCAGGGACTGGGGATGGGGAAAAAACCAGCACAGAGTGGGGAGGTCAGGAAGACACCACAGGAGAAATAGGGAAGTAAGAGGGAACCCAGTCTAGAACAACACATAGGAATCAAAAAGGTTACATCAAAGATGCACAATACAGAGAAAGAATGATCCTAATGTCCAGGCAAGGGTGGACTTGTCAGTTCATAAGTGAAATAGAGTGTGCAGGTCATCTCATTGAAAGCAAATGTTTGCATGCCCAGTTTGATGGGGTCTGGATTGTGAACATCCTCCTATGCCAATTTTAGGAGTTCAAATACAATCTTTGTGCCACAAAGTTGTAACCTACTTTCCACCAAAAAAAGAAAAAAAGAAAAGAATCCAAGCTATAACACACATGTCATTAATAAAACTGGATGGTACTCTATTACTTAACTCTATATACAATTTTTATTTCTCTGTTATACCTCAATAAAGCTGGTGGGGACAGGAAGTGGATAGGGCAACAGGGATGCATGACAGGGTTGTGCCCTCCTGGGGCTGGGGTAGGGTGGAGGTGTGTATCAGAATGATGGTGGGGGTGAGGAGAACAGAGAGAGAGGAAGTGGCCTATGGAGTATGAGAGGGCCTCCCAGGTGGGTCTCACCTGTCCACTAGGGAACCTCTGTGAAAGGTACCTCATAGTGATTACAAGGATATGGGCTATTGGGCCGATCAGAGCTCATTTCTTTTTGTGGATCCTGGACAACTTCCCTGCCCAGACATGGGCCAATTCCCTTGTCCCCTCAGGACCCTAGACTTGTCTTCTGGTATTCCACACAGTGTCCTACTCAACACAGTCCACCACACTGTGCTCCTTGCAAACAGCTGGTCTTCCCAGCATCTTGCAAGTAGTCATCCAGTCCTGAGAAGTTCTTTGGTTTCTTCACCATTTTTCCGCGTCCTCTTCAAATAAGTCTGGAAGTTTAGTATAGCAACTTCATGTGCAGTGTAAACAGTCTAACTGTGGGGCTACCATTTCTTGGAGAGCTCTACTGAGGAGCCATAGAGACAATATCCTTTGACATTCAGCCATTTGCACTGCTGTTTTGTGCTAGAATGTGAGTTCTCTCCTTTTTATAATAACTATTTACTTTAAATTATAAAAAGCCTTTGATTGGAAAAAATCAATCTCTTTTTATAACAATCTTTAGTATTAGTAGTAATAAATTTTATTGAGTGCCTAACATGGGCAAAACATGTCCAAATGAAATTCTAGGTGTTTTCTCTTTCTCCTAATTCCTTCCTCTGCTTCCACTAATCATACCTTGTGTCCGTAGACTCAATCCTGGAAAAGTTTCAGGTATATATCACAAATCCTGCTCTATTTAACTGTGGAGATATATTTTATTGAGGGTGAGAAAATTTTCTCTCAGTTACTCAAGAATATTTATATGCTGAGTATTAAACATTTCTTTCTTCCTTTCTCCTATGCCTTGATAAATCCCTTCAGCTTTGAGGCCTTGCCATTTACCCGGTGCCTTATCCGAATACTTTGTAGCCTCAGGCAGGTTTGTGTTGGCTGTGGGTAATTTCTTGGAGATCATCCCTGCACTGTGATTATAATAACCTGTGATTTTCAACACATGCCTGTATTGCTCACTGGATCCATGTACTTTTTAAAAAAGATTTTATGTATTTATTTGACAGAGAGAGACAGCAAGAGAGGGAACACAAGCAAGGGGAGTGTGAGAGGGAGAAGCAAGCTTCCCATGGAGCAGGGAGTCTGATGTGGGGCTTGATCCTAGGACCTTGGGATCATGACCTGAGCCAAAGGCAGGCCCTTAATGGCTGAGCCACCCAGGTGCCCCTGGATCCATGTATCTCACACTGCAGGTTTATTGAGATATTCGCCTTCTTACTGTTGATCCTAAGAATTCTTTATTATGTAGAGACAAGTCCTTTATCACAGCTATGCTTTGTAAATATTTTCTCTTAAGCTGCAGTTGGACTTTTCATTTTTTTAAAAGTGATTTTGCAAGAGTGGATTTGGAAATTGTGATGAAATTTGTTTCATCAATATTTGTTCTTTTATAATTTATTTTGTGTCCTAGATAAAACATCTTTTAGCCCAAGATCACTTCAGTTGTCTTCCATGTCTTCTTCTAGAAGTGCTACAGTTTCAGCTCTTCCATTTAGGTCAGTGATCCACTTCAAGTTAATTCCCTGTATTGCTTGAAGTAACTCTTTAGGCCCATTTTTTTGCATATGGATATCTAACTTATTTTGAATATTGATAGCCAGATCTTTTAACACTATTTTCTAAAAACTTCTTTCTTTCCCCATTGAATTACCTAAGTACATCAGTTAAAAATCAACCAACCATGTATGTCAGATGTCCTGGCTTCTATTCAGTTCCTTTGGCCTGTTTTATTTTTATGGATAATACTATACTGTCTTGATACACAACTCTATAAATAGTGTTCAACCAGCTAGTCTAAGTCCTTCAACTGTGTTCTTACTAAAAGTTGTTTTAGTTATTCTCTATCTTTTGAATATCTCTACAAATTTTAGAATTCACTTGTCTTCCAGGATTACGATTTTGATTGTGTTGAATCCAAGGATAAATTTAGGAAGAATTTGACTGCTTAATAATAATTGAATCTTCTTATCTGTGATTGTGATTTTTGTCCCTCCATTTATTTGAGTCTATTTTCATTTCTCTCATCAATAATTTATAGATTTTAGTGTATAGATCTTGTATATTTAAATTTTTTTCTTACGTATGTCTTATTATTCACCCTATTATAAATGGTCTTGTTTTTAAATTTTAGCTTCTGGTTGTTCATTGCTAGTATGTAGAAATACATTTTTAGTTTCTGGCACATTGATTGGTGTATTGGTATATTGATTCTCACTTTGTAGTTCTGGTATTTCCTCTGGTAAATTACTTAAGTTTTTGCTTTTTGTTTTTACGTAGACCATCATGTCACCTATGAATACAGTTTTACCTCTCATTGGCCAATATGCTTGCATTTTATTTCTTTATTTTGTCTTATTGCACTGGCTAGGACCTCTATTACAATGGTGAATGGATGTACTGACAGCAGACATCCTTGTTGCTCCTGATCTCAGGGTCAAGACATTTAGTCTTTATGTTTTTTCATGTTTTGAAATAATCATATGGTTTTTCTTCAGAATGTGTGCCATCTGGGGTCTTCTAAGAAGCTTCCAAAACAGAAGCAAGTTGAAAAAACCCTATATTAGGGGAAATGCTTGTTAAAGAAATACTGTATGGTGACTAACATAACATAATAAAAAATTTAAAAAAAATAGGGCATCAGGAAGAGGAGGAGGTGGAGAGGCTTTCCGACCACAGTGCAAGTCTGGAACCTGTGAATGGATAGACGGAGGAGAAAGAGCCGCAGATGGCTGTGCATATCTGCGAAAAGCTCCATCAGGCTGCTGAGGAACCCCAGAACAAATGTTGCCTGTCAGCAGTGTCCTACAACTAGCAGAAATGACCCAT
Source organism: Ailuropoda melanoleuca (assembly GCF_002007445.2). Lineage (NCBI taxonomy): Eukaryota > Metazoa > Chordata > Mammalia > Carnivora > Ursidae > Ailuropoda > Ailuropoda melanoleuca. The sequence continues at coordinate 5,145,302 of NC_048218.1, forward strand.
TCAGTGTCCCTGCCCCCATTCCTTTGCTGGGAGGAGTCTGAGTACAGTGTGGCTTCAGCATCATTTCTATAGTGTATCTGAAGTCATGCCGGGTGGTGGCAGTCAGCGAACTACATCACCCATAGCAGATTCTCTTGAAAAGAGTTCTGACTGGCAAGCCTCATCTCTGATTCTGCCAGACTCTGCAAATCTAGCAAATTACACTGGTTGATTTTCACCTGTTGAACCAATTTTCCATAAACAAAATAAATCTCACTTTGCTACGGTGTATTATTCTTTGTGTGTGTGTGTGTGTGTGTGTGTTTGTGTGTGTGTGATTGGATTCAACTTGCTATATTTTGTTGGGCTTTTATCCCTGTAATGTCTTTGGTTTTGGAATAAAATTAATATTGGACTCATAAAATGAGTTCAGAGGTGTTCCCTCCTCTCCTATTTTCTGGTAGACATGGAATAGCATTGTGTTATTTCTTTCTTAAAGGGTTGGTAGAATTTGCTAGTTACACCATCTTTGCCTAGGCATTTTGGGGGAGAGTTTTTTTTTTTTTTTAAGATTTTATTTATTTATTTGACGCGGAGAGAGAGATAGCCAGCGAGAGAGGGAACACAAGCAGGGGGAGTGGGGGAGTGGGAGAGGAAGTAGGCTCCCATTGGAGGAGCCTGATGTGGGGCTCGATCCCAGAATGCTGGGATCACGCCCTGAGCTGAAGGCAGACACTTAACAACTAAGCCACCCAGGCGCCCCTGGGGGAGGGTTTTTAACTGTAAATTCCAGTACTTTAATAATTATAGGATTCTTCAGGTAATCTATTTCATATTACATAAATATTGGTAGTTTGTAGCTTTTTGAGAAACTGACCCATTTCTTTTAAGTTGGTGAATTTATGTGCGTGATGACGTCCATATTATTATCCATATTATTCCATTACTATCCTTTTAATATCTAGGAGGTCTGAGTGATATACCCCTTTTTATTACTGATATTGGTAATTTTGTGTCTCTTCTATTAATTACTTTGTCAATCTTGCATAAGTTTATTAATTTATATGATATCAATTGTATATCCATAGTTTGGGCTAGGTGAGCTTTCTGATGACTAATATTTAGATGTTCATTTTTTAAAAAGATTTTATTTATTTATTTGACAGAGAGACAGCGAAAGAGGGAACACAAGCAGGGGGAGTGGGAGAGGGAGAAACAGGCTTCCCACTGAGCAGGGAGCCCAATGAGGGGCTCGGTCCCAGGACCCTGGGATCACGCCCTGAGCCGAAGGCAGACGCTTAACAACTGAGCCACCCAGGCGCCCCTAGACATTCATTTTTTTTAATGTTTTTTATTATATTATTATAGTCACCATACAGTACATCCCTGGTTTTTGATGTAAAGTTCGATGATTCATTAGTTGCGTATAACACCCTGTGCACCATGCAATACGTGCCCTCCTTACTAGACATTCATTTTTAAACCATCTCTTTTGCTTCCAATTTCTCTGTGACTTAAGAGTTAAAGTGCATTTCTTTTATACAGCACATAGCTGGGTCTTGTTTTTTTATTTTTGTGCCATCACACAATATCTTCCTTTTAATTGAAATATTTATGCTGTTTATATTTAATGTGACTATTGACAATGTTGGGCTTAAATCTATCATTTTGCTATGTGTTTTCTGTTTGTCCCATTTATTCTTCATGTTTTCCACTTTTATTGCAGTATTTTGGACTACATGTATATTTGTTTTATTGGCTGCATAAAATTTTATTTTATCTTTACTCTTAGCTTATTGGTTCCATTTTATTGTTTGTTTTATTTGTTATTGTTATTTTATTTACTTTTGGTGTTTTCTCTATGATTTAAATATACCTATTGAACACATCACTCTGTATCTTCAACTAATATTATACTTTGTCATATGTGTTATAAGAATATTATGACAGGGGCACCTGGGTGACTCAGTTGGTAAAGCATCTACCTTCAGCTCAGGTCATGGACCCAGGGTCCTGGGATCGAGCCCTGCGTCGGGCTCCCTACTCAGCAGGGGGCCTGTTTCTCCCTCTCCCTCTGCAGCTCCCCCTGTTTATTCTATCTCTCTCTCTCTGTGTCAAATAAATAAATAAATAATCTTAATAAATAATATTATGACAATAACATGTTCCTTTTTTTTTTTTTTTTTTTTTTTTGCTTCCTGGGCTTCTTCATTGTTGCTCTGCATTTTATTTCTATATATGGTGTAAACTCCACAATATAGTCTTGTTTCTTAATGGCCAAGTATCTTTTAAAGAAATTTTAAAGCTGAGGGGGAAAAAAGATTTTATATTTAACCTCATATTTTTCATCTCTGGTACACTTTGTTCATCCATGGAGGGTCAAGCCTTCATCTGATTCCTTTCTCTTTCTGCCAGAAAGACTGTCTTTATTATGTAAGTCTGCTGGCAATGAATTCTCTCAACTTTGGTTAGTATTAATAATCTTTATTTCATCTTCTCTGAGACATTTTTTAATGGGTAGAGAATTCTACGTGGACAGTTTTTCTTTCAGAACTTTACAGATATGACGCCATTGTCTCTGGCTTGTGTGGAAAGCCTGTTGTCATGCTCACAGTCGCCTGTGCGGATTGCTAACTCTGACTCTTCTGTTTTTTATCACTGGATTTCAGCAATTTGATAGTGTTGTGTCTTAATCTTGTTTTCTTCGTGGCTCCTTGACTTAAGATTCATTGAACTTTCTTGATTTATGGTTTTATAGTTGTGTGAAATTTGGATCTATTTCTTTCTTTTTCCTATTTTCTTCAAATATGTATATTTTGTGTGTCCCATTTCTGCTTTTCTTCTCCTTCTGGGTCTTCAGTTGCACATATTCCATACTGCTTGATATTGTCCCACAGGTCATTGATGCTTTGTTCATTTTTTTTTTCAGTATTTTTTTTTCTGTCTTTGTTTCACTTTGGATAGTTTCTACTGCTATGTTTTCAGGTTCTTTGGTGGTTTCTTTGGCATTGTCCAATGTGCTCTTAATCCCATCCAGTGATCATTTTTTATTTCAAATATTGTATTTCCTACTTTCTAAAGTTTCACATGGATCTCAATTATATATATATATTCCCTTTCTCTCTTTTCCTTTCCTTTACCTTCTTGGATAATTGGTATACATTTATAATTATCTTAATTTCCTCATTTATTCTATTCTTGGGCTGTTAATATTCCTGCTTTTGGCATGTTCAGTAATTTTTTATTGGATGCCAGACATTTTAAGTTTCTGTTTAGATACTTTAGTTCTCTGGGATGCAGTTGAGTTCCTAGGCATTACTATGCTCTCATTAAACCTTGATTTTTAAGTCATCTCTGCATGATTTCAGTCTACAGCTGATATAGTAACACTATGAACTGGAAATGCCCAGGACCTCTCACTTGCACCCATCCTCGTGGTGAGTTTCCACAGACGTTTCCCTAACCGGAGCCAGTGCTGAGGCTGGACTGGCTCTTGTGGTTCTTATGATTCCAATATGCACCTCAGTAACAACCATCAGAGGACTTTGAAGAACAAGGTTTATCACTCACAAATCCTGGGGGGCTACACAGCCTGCTTGGGGCCACACAGCAAGATCCTGGGGAGAGAGAGATAGAGATAGCGGAGACTTGGGTTCAGCTTTATTGGGGTCGAGGATAGGGTGCTTAGGGTTTTGGGGTTTCATTTTTAAAATTTAACACGTAAGAGCAGGGATTAACGCATGAGAAGGAAAAGCAGGTCTGGTCCACTCGAGAGGCCAGCTATCTAGGTCAGCCACAGCTTTCTAAAGGGAGAACTTTGTGGGTGGGGTGGCCTGGCTCTTTCTCTAGTTGTGTAGCAGGCAATATGCTTATTCAATGGGACTGTCTTTGAAGTGGATGCTTTGGCAATCAAAAGCTCTATGTCAGGCAATTACATTGCAATCAGAAAAACTAATTGTCAGGTACTTTCACTACAGGGTCCCCCTCTGGTGTTTTTGCCTGTAAATCCTAGCTGTCTTAGCCTCCTCAAGCTGGAAACTATATGCTTGCAACCCAGGGGAGAGCCCATCAGGTCATGTATCATGGCTGGGGACCTCTCTTAGGGCAGGAAGCGAGGGAAGTCATAGAGAGCGCCTCATTGGATTTCCTTCTCTTGGGGCTCACTGGGCTGGGCTGCCTGCTTTTCAGTCCTTACACTATTGCTTTACAGATCTTGTCCATGTCACAGGTTGTTCCAGATGAGAGGGTGAATATGGACCTTGTTACTCTGTCAGGGCTTAATGTGGAAGTGGTTATTATACAATTTAACACTTAAAAAGTCCAAAGAACTTTCTTATGAATCTTTTTTAATGTTAAAGTTCTCAATATCCAAGAACTCAAAGTATTGTATTTACCCTAAAACTTTTATATGAATGGACATTTGGAAATAGTATTTAAGTTCGTATTAAAGTATTTAAATTCCACTTATGGTTACCATGTTTTTTTTTCCTCCATAAGCATTAATATTGGACCATGACACTGTTATTCAAAGAAATATTAAGTGGTTTCTCTGTGAAAAAAATAGCCACAAATCACCGAAACACCTAGACAGATCAGAAGGAAATATTCAAATCCCATTCATAAGTCACAGAGAATGGGCTATTTTAAATTGCTACCTGAAAGAGAACAAATACCTCATTAATCAAAATAGCACCAGCTTCAGCGCACGAGGAATGTCACTGAAGATGATGAGTGACATCATGGGGCACTGGGCGTGCTGTGCTGTACGTGCAAGCCAGCACATCTGTGGACCCTCCCTCTGCGTGTGTTACAGAACGGATCCTGTACACATGTTCCCATGCAAGTAAACAGACTCAGGAAAGGAGAACACAGAGGAAACTGATGAGCAAAATAGAGCCTACTAAATATCCATTTTCATGAATTGTTTAGCTGAATCTTAAGATAAAAGAAACGTCCAGCCAGAGCTGATAGCAGCTGAAGACTGTGGAACGTCTGCTGTTATGTCAGAACTAGAAAACAGTCACTGTTCTGATTGCCAGTGTCCCTCATTAACTGTGTCTTCAAACCTGGATGTGCGGCCCAGCAGTGACCTTCTAGCCTCCTTCACTCCGAGCCCCAGAGCTTTTTCTGTTAAATATTGCATGACTGGCATTTTCCTTCATATGATTTGTAAATACTGTGCAATCTCTAAAACCTGGTCGTTCCCATTCTATCACTTCTTTTACTTCTGATTCTGATGCCTCTTGCCACGTGACCTTAAATTCCACTGTCCACCTGCCTAGTGTGGACCATTCTTTCTTTGTTCCCAGCAATACCACTGATGAGAATTGCCAGTCCTAGCCTAGAGTCTAGGCTTAGTGTTCTTTATTTTTTTCTCTCATTTATTAATATATTCCTTAATAACATTTACTTTTTTTTTTTTTTTTTTACTATTTATTACTCTCATGTTGGGCAGTCAAATGGCCCAGGGCTCAAAATGTCCCATGCCCCTTAGTAGCAGTACAAGCCCACTGCCAGGAAGGGTGTGCAACATCTCGTGTCTCTGTTGTTAGTATCTCGCTGGACAGAAACCCACCAAGCAGTCAGACAGCCTTGTGAAGAACTGGGTCCCTTGGATAGGATCCTTGAAAGGCGGTATCGTCCTATCAGGTGGCTTATTTGCATCTGGTTCATGTACAGAAGGGTCGTGCGAGTTATTCATAGATGCTTACTAACCACTCTGGAACTTAGTGCCTTAGATAAACATTACTCTCTGGCTTATGATTCCTTTTGGGACAGGAAACTGAGTGGGGCACAGGGAGGGCTGCTTGTCTCTGCTCCCCGTGGTGTCTGCCGGACTCAGGCTGAGGTGTCAAAGGCAGCCTTCCCATCTGCCTAAGTAAGCCTTAGCTTACATGGCTCAAACTGTTCCGGCTATCTTGCTTTCCCTTCGTGTGACCTCTCTCTATGGAGTGGCTTGTCTTATAGGGTCTCCTTTCCATGTCGCCTCTTTCCATCAGGGTAGCTGATGGTAGACTCCTTCATATGGTTGCTGGATTCTACCTGGACCAAAAAGAAAGCTGTAAGATCTCTAAATGAATGGCTTTGAAACTCCCATGATGTCACCTGCATGGCCCTCTTTTGGTCAAAGCAAGTTACAAGACCATTCCAGATTCAGGGGTAGGGGGCATAGACTTCCCCTTTAATCTGGGGTTCAAGGCAAAGGCATATCACAATGGGAGTGTTGACACAGAAGCCTGATTTATTGGGGACCATTTTGAACATGTATCACTAAGGCTTGTCCCAAGACTGCACCAGTGATTATAATTCTAGGTCACGATAAATAGCACAACGTCTAAATTTAAACACTATTATACACGTGTGGTCTCAGAAGGATTAGATGATCAGATAGCTTCTCTGGTCCCACTTAGATGGGCGAAGGGCCCCTGTTACATTTTCCAGAGTCCCTTATGCTCAATGCCCCCAGAATATCAGTATCACTCAGTCAGAATTGCCTTTTTACTTGACTGCGCCTCTGCGAGACTTAGTTCCTGTGGTCCATGGGCTATGTCCTATGCTCCTCTGACTCTCCCAAAGTTGGCATGACACCCTTTTGTATAGGAACTACCTGTTCGCTGGATGAAAATAAATGACTGTACTTAAATAATATGTATTTTCCATGGAACTAAATTAAAATCCTTATGGTCCCCAGATGAGATTATTTTTCATATATCCTAGATCTTATGTCTAGTAACCTAAGACATGAATGAAAAATAATGTTTTACGTGCAGGTAAGATTTTGTTCTGTTTTCCCCATATTGCATAGAGTACAGCTTGTCTCCTATGACTCAGAAGGTTCTTACAAGATTTTGTTCTGTTTTCCCCATATTGCATAGAGTACAGCTTGTCTCCTATGACTCAGAAGGTTCTTACAAGACTCCTCTGCCATATAAAATAAGCATGATGATATGTGCTAGGTACTCCTCTTGATCTAAGTGACAGTGATTTTATTCTGCCATATAAAATAAGCATGATGATATGTGCTAGGTATGCCTGCAGACCTCATAAATATCAGTCATTCTAGGAAAGAGGACCCATTCATTGAATCAAAATGGAAATGATTCCAAAGCAGATGATGTCAGGAACACCCGCTGAAGAGCCTTTCCTAGACAGTGACAACATGATACCCTCCAGTCAAGAAGGGACCGCACCCTCTTCTGCTCATCCTCTTCCCAGCTGCTGGCGCAGAGCCTGGTGGATAAGGGACCCTATTTGTTGAATGGAGGTTAAACAATGTTAGAACTTTCTAAAGAGAATATCTAAAAGTTGAATTCTTCCCCATGTTTATTTGTTTAAGTGAAGTGCAATCCAAAGAGCAGATTTCTAGACACACAGCAGGTACTTGGAAAGCGTGTGTCGTCCAAAGGGGCCTCTGCTGTATGAAGAAGCACCTCGTTTCCAAGGAAACGCTCTTAGCCTTGTGCTCAACCTTTGGCCTCCAGTCCTGAGAGGCCACATGTGCGCACAATAGTCTCTAGTCGAGATACTGGCTCTGGGGCTTTCATTTGCAAAATTTTACCCAATGTCACAAACCTCCTCTAAAATCTTTGACTTAACAGATCTGCAACCTTTCCTTTGTTCACAGAATCTGAAAGACTAAGGCGAGTGTGGTGTCTAAATCCTTACTCTTTTGCTATTCGTGTACATTTTCCAGAACATCCTGCAAATGTAAAGTGTTTTGCTGCAGCATGCCACATAGATGGAACCCTTTGAAATTAACCCTCAGTGAGACCGTCGTCAAGCGATGGGTACCGAAGTCATAGTCACAGAAGACAAGAAAGGTGTAAGATAGAAGTCTGATATAAGAGGGAGTCAACAGGAGAAACTGAAATCCATCTCAGAGCTTTCCTACTTACATTTGTGAAGTATTGTTCACCAGGTGTTTGTGGCCCCCCATATTCATATGCTAGAACCTGACCCCCCAGTGTGATAGTCTTTGGAGGTGGGGCATTTGGGAGATGATTGGATCATGAGGGGGAGCCCTCACCAATGGCATCAGTGCCCTTATAAAAGAAACCTCAGGGAGCTCCCTTGTCCCCCCACCACGTGAGGACGACAGTGAGAAGATGGCAGTCCATGAACCAGGAAGCAGGCCCTCACCAGACACTGAGTCTGCAGATACCTTGATCTTGGACTTGCGGCCCCCAGATCTGTGAGAAATAAGTTGGTGTTGCTTATCAGCCAGCCGGTGTAGGGTATTTTGGTTACAGCATCCTGAATAGACTGAGACCGTGGGGAATTAAGTTAGATCGTCTGTACACATTACTTGGCACAATGCTTATCAGGTAGTTCAATAAATTGTAGCCATCATGAGGAAGATGATGATGATGGTGATGATCTCACGGTTAATGTAATAAAGCAGAAATGCCTGAACTTCATATTATTTTCTAAAATATTTTAATGGTCAAATTTTCTGAGCATTTAAAACTGTAACTGCTGTTCCCTTGAGGAATATTTAAGAAAACATCCAATTCTCAAGCTTTGATAAAGAGCCTAAGGTGCTTATCAGCTTTCACATCTAGGGTCCCCATCATCGTTGTAGGCTAGAGTGGATTCTGCCTGATTTGTGATCGGCATTGTCATGACAACATCGGGGATCCTGGTAGGAGTGGAAGTAGGTGTGTACGTGTGTGTATGCTGTGTGTGTGTGTGTGTGTGTGTGTGTGTGTGTGTCTGTGTGTGTACGTTGATGGTACGAATGATGCTGGTGTCACAGCACAAAGCGGATATCACTGTGGAAGGCAGGGCATACCTGGAAAGCCTCCCCGTTGTCTTGCAGGCAAACCTCTTCTATCGACAGCTGCTAGTGCATTAACGTCCGACCGGCAAACCGTCCATGTAAGAACAGGACTGTATAGCGTATAGTTTGGTAAACTACAGATCTGATTTGTAAGATACCTAATTCCAGTGAAAAGTCCAGTGAGCATTGTCTTTGATTTGTTCTTTGGAAAACAGGTTTACTAACCACTTACACTTTAAAAGATATTATCGTTTTATGTTAACGCGTGAATGTGCATTCTCTATTAGAGCATGCTAGTGTCTTGATACATTTTCCTTTTTGGTATTCTAAAGGATCATGGCTAATATATAATGGTGATTTTTATATACCGTTTTATATAGAGACATATAATTATGTCCATTCTGATGATTCTGCAACCCTGAGTGCTTTGTCGAGTACATATCTACATAGCATGTGTCAGGCGTGTGCTTGATGGGAATGACACAGTGGTGGGCGCGTTATAGGAAGGGCCTCTTTTCAGCGGCTGGTGGAGGAGATGGACAGATAATTAAATGGGCCATGATAGGGAAGGACTATGATGGCAAGACAGAGGCATAATATATTCTCCGAATTTTCTCAAATCTGTTAATTCATCTTTTCCTCAACTTATCGCTCTCCAGTGATGTGAAGAGATGATTTATTACTGGCTACTAGATTGGTGTGAGTTTTAGCATTTGATTAACATCAAGCCTTACATTTTTGTATTTCAAAAGGTAAAGAGGAAGGTTAATATAGTAAGGACCTGTTTTCCTGAAATTAACATTATATATATATGAGTCAATTGAACTTAGAACTTTCCCCTTAAGAAATAGTTATTAAACACAAATGGACCACTTTGATGCCAATGTTGAGAGAGCTCCGTTGTTTATCTTGTTCGCCTGCAGGGAGTCATAATTGCATAATCTCTGGTAAAGAAAACCAGTATGCTTTGGAAATACACAGATGTTTCATTCTCTTGGGAAAAATCGTCTTTTCTCCATTTAGAAATGATTTCATATTTAAACTCTCCAGACTTTTTTTTTTCCAGAGCAGATACTTTTTATAATAATCTGAAATAGCTGAAACTCCTTGTTAGGAACCAAATGCCATCTGTCCTGAAAGAATAAAACTCACATGACCACTGAGATGTTATAATGGCTTCCTGTCACCCACACTGGGAGTTTAAAAAAGGTGAACCACTTGATTCTTTTCCAGCACTGTTCCACTCTGTCTGTGTAAAATGCTGCCAGCAAGACTGGATGGTTCTTCGTAGAAAGAACTACAATAGCTAGCAAGACTGGCTCTTGGTAGGTCCCAGAGATGGAGATGGGGCAGGTCTGGGAGGTGGAGCTTTGGGAATACTGGGCTTTGCTCTCTGCACATGACCCTGATGGAACCATTCTGTCTACTCTTCTCATGTCTTCTAACATGATGTGATCCCATAACAAACTTTGAATCCTAGTTCCCAAGAGCAATCATTCTCAATATGTAACCCTAGACCTGAGGGCCTCCAAGACCCTTGTAGGGATCTGCAGTGTCAAAGTGTTTTCTCAGAAATGCTAACATGTTCTTTGGCTGCGTCACTACTTTGATATTTGCTGTGATGGATGAACAGCTGGTGCCTCAGCACAAATCAAGACCTGGGACCCAGTCCCACTCCTATTGTGCAAGTATTGTACTGTTTTCTTCACTGCCACACACTCACAGGAAAAGAAAACTTAAGAATGTCCCTTATGCAGCCATAAAGTTATTAATTTTATTACATCTCAATCCTTGAGTACCTGACTTCTTAATACTCTATGTGAAGAAATCGGAAGTTCACATAAAATACTTCGGGAACATACGCAAATAGAATGATCAGGAAAGAGCACTGTCACTGTGCAGCCGAGTTGCAAGCTGAATTATCAGGTTCGGTTTGGTTTTGTTTTTAATGGAACACCACTTTTACTTAAAAGGACAATGAATGGAAAAACTATGATTATTGGGACTATAGATATTTAGCAAATGTTTTCTTAAAAATGAACTGAGGTGAGCCTGTCACATCAAGGAAAATAACCGACAGAGTTTGGTTCAGGGGTAAAATTTGACCTTTCAAATAAAAATTTAATAGAATTAATAAAAAACCTTTATCCACCACTGTGTGCTTGACAGTTTCCTGATCTTAGAAAGACTTTCCTGCTAAGATCCGTGATGATATTCACAAATGTGATTTTTTGATGTTGTGCATCGAAATGTGTCAACATCTAGAAGATCTGCATAATTTGGTGAATGATATTTTATAAATGACTAATGCATGATGATATAAAAGTCATGCATCAATAATAGACCCACTCGAATCTGAGGCAGAACTTTGGGCAGATGAATTTTAATATAACCGAACTTGAAAAGACCATTGCAACTAACCTTTCAGAAGCGACCAAAGAATATCCACAGTGATCTGTGCAAGCTATGAAAGCAGTCCTTTCCTTTCCCAGCTACACATGTGTGAAGCTGGTTCATCTCAATAGACTTCCACCGAACCAACTTACCATAGGAGAACAAATGCAGAAGCAGAGAGGAGAATTGCACGGTTTTCTATTAAGGCAGAGACTTACAGAAGACTTACAAAGACTTACAAAAATGGAACAGTGTCACTCTTGTCCCCATTTTTTTTGTTTTAGAAAATATAGTTATTTTTATTAAAAGAGTATGTATTTATATTAACATGTAATGGTTTACTATTTCATTTTCTAAAGAAAAACAAATGTTTTACAACTTTGAAAATTTTTTCCACACTGAATATCGACAAGTCACATAATCAAAGACGCTTTGAGGTCTTCAGTAATTTGTTAGAGTCCATAAAGGGGTCCTTAGACCTGCTGCATGAGGTATTGGAGGAAGGTGCCTCTGGAATGGTGGCAACTCTGGCCCATGATGCCCTGCAGATTCAATCCCAGCAGATTAGCTAGTGACTGTTTTTTTGGATTCTATGTAAAACCTCACTGGAAGAATTCATTACACGTCTACTTAAAATTTAGAAATATGTTCTCTGGAGCAGAGTAATTTGGAGACAGAAAAAAAAGTCACTACTTAATTTTGCTTTTCATGTCTAACAAAAAAAAAAGGGTATAATTGTTTCACATACCTCTAAGGGCAGCATGAAGTTTATGTGAGTTAGTGTGGGTAATGCGCTTAGAACATCCTTGTCACTACTAAGTTGATGTAAGTATTTGTTGAATAAAACGAATGAATAAACAGCTCCTAACATCAAGCGATGATATATTTTCAGGTCACATCACCAGGCAGGTAACCAGGTTGACGTGACTCTTGAACCCTGGGACTCAGGAAGGTTGTCTAAGCCACGCAGGTTGAGGGAGGACATCTTTAGATGTCCCCAACAGGGCATTTTCATAAAAACGGTGACATATAAACACCATAAAAGGCCACGCTGATCAACTGCCAGGCACATAAGGAATAACTGTCCCATTTAAGTGGGCTGGTCCTGGAACCTTAATTCTGTTTAGAAAATAAAAGAAACTCAGTTTCCACGCAGAGCTCTCCACCCCCTAAAGCTGGCTGTGGGATCCTTGGCTTCCCATCTGACTGAGTCCTTCACTCCTCAAGCAAGGAGTACTTACTATGGGAGATAACAAAACAAAACAAACCAAAACAAAACACTGCCAGTTCTTGAAAGAAACTCCTTACCTCATAGGGCAGATTTCAATATGTATGCAAAATGAACATGGCAGAAAGAGCATGGCTATTGCAACCATAGAGCCCTAGTGAGACGTAGTAACATCCAGCTCTAAGCTTTTCTTAGCTCGACTACCAGGAACAAGTTATTTCCCGTTTAAACACAAGATGGGGAATGGGTAGCTTCTGACTTTTTAGGAAAAAGAAATGAATAATGACAGTGATAGCTTTAGCTTAGGGCGAGAAAGTACAGGGTATGTTGGGGAGCCATTTGGAGTCAGCTGCAAAAGGTTAGGATTTGGGATAAGGTCACATTTAAGGTGACCTTGAACTTCAGGATAACCATTTGCACTTTGCCTAGAAGCACCGAAGGGCCATTAAAATTGAGTCACTTTTTGAAATATCTGAATGAAAATGGCGGTTCACTGAAGAGTATGTAAGTACCTAGAGGGCAAGAATTCTGCAGGCTGCCCATGGCCCTGTACCAGGGAATTTAGGTAGGTGTTTTCAGTAGCAGACAGCCGAATACCCAACATTCTCTGTAGGCATTGTACGTGACGTCACTGTAAACTGAATTTATTATAAAGATATATTGCATTGCTAGTGCTGCTTCTGATGTTAGGGGAGTAGCAGAGCTGAAAGGACTTGCGAGGGCTAGTAGCAGGATTTAAGGGCCTTCCTTCACCATGTCTTCTTCACGCGAAGGGCCACAGCCATTTCAAGTTTGGTATCTTCCTGATGGTAGGCACCCAGCTCTGGAGCATACCGGCACGCACAGATGTAAGTTGCTCGTAAGCAGTGTATTTTCACTTGTTATCTCCCTCGTCACTCAACCGAAACCACCAAGACTAATCAACACCACCCTTGTGTTTGGAAATCGTCCTTATTATAGTGGATTAATGACCACTAAATCTGATCTAACTCAATTTAGCTAATTCCCAAGGTCAGACATTTTTTGAAAAGTAGGCAAATTGTGAAGATTCCTGTAGTCTCTGTTATGATTTTCAATGAAATGCTGTTGTATCATTGTTTGCTGTTTAAACATCCTTTTAACCTGTTTTTGTGAACTAAATATATAATTTAGAATTTGAATTGAAATTTTCTTTTGGTAAGATGTGGGAGCGATGAAGACAAAAATAAACAACATCCCCCTAAGAAGTTCAGATTTAAAATTGCAAATGTCCTCTTGGTTTAGGAGGCTAACATTGTCAGTGCTATTCTGGGACATAATGAGTTGTCCTTGAGTTGGAAGCCTGATGAGGACCATTTGCATCACGCAGGCACCAGGACACAGCTTCCGCTCACTAATGGCTTAGAAGGGGCTTCAGAGAGAGTCCTGGTAATCAGGTCTGACATTCTGAATTGATGGCTGATGGAGCGTAAGGGCCAAGGTATGGAGTGATCTCAGGGACTTTTAATAAGACTCAGCAAATGATCAGGACACACGGTCAATCACTCAGCAAAAGTCAATATCCCCCACATCTATTTCTTAAGAGGGCGCCTGAGCAAAAAATAAGTAAAATAAAGTAAAACAAAACAAAATAAAATAAAATAAAATAAAATAAAATAAAAATGAACTACACACATAGAATCTTTAATAGAATTTTGTTTATGGAGAGTGATTCTTTCATAAAACTACTTTGTTGTCCAGTTTCTTTGTGTTAATTAATTTAGAGAGAAAACAAAACTAATAACAAGGTCTCAATATTTCTGAGGGTTTTTTTTTTTAAGTTTTGTGATTTAAGAAAAAGAAAGAGGAATTCTTTGCAAAGACATCTATGGCATCTACCCAGAAGTCTCCAAATTGTATCATTAAACCAATTGTCACTAATTTCAGTGATCCTAAAATATGAACTTACAAGTTTCTCTCACCCCTTCCAACCTAAAATAGAGGCAACTGTGTTACAGTCTCCAGGTAGAAAATTGGCTTCATTTTAAAGCTGGATACCAAAGAGACTGAATTTTTTATTTAAAAAAAATATCTAAAAGTAAAAATAGACCTGACCTTTGAAAAGAGAAATTGCTTGCCTTCAAAAATGACTTTCATTTTTTCCATTAAAATAAAAATAAACATAAAATAAAAAAGAATGTCCCAGAATAGCCTCTTCTCAACTTAAAAATATGGAGCCACATCAAATTATTTTCAGAACCAGCCAAGAATGGAAAGGGAGGAGGAAGTTCAAATATAATGTATTACCATTTCTTATTGGAATTAGTTTTCATAAAAATCTTACAAGTCTTTTGGCAAATTAAACTACCTGGATGCAATATAGCTGTATCACCTGTAGTTATAAGCATCTCTTGGCCTCTCGTTCCCAGTTCATGCAGGCTGTCTAATTCTTCCCTTTATTTTAAACTTGGCTTACAGTGCCCTTGGGAAATAAGTAACGCATATTAAAGATCCTGGAGCTCATTGATTTTTAAACCCCTCTCCCATCTAGGACTGCCTATCTTTCTATCTTAATCTTTCTTACTGCTCCCCAGTTACACACACAAAAAAAACCCATGTATGAACTTGTGTGTGCTGGCGTGGGAGAATTTCCCTCTACCCTTCAGGATTCTTTGGTCTAAGAATCAAACTGACATGAGATACACTAACAGGAGAAAATCAAACAGATGTTTGATAACTTGCATTCCTCCTGGTTACGTGGGAGAGACCCTGGAAAACCGAGTGACTCCCTGGAATAGCTGAGGCCATTGCCTTCTACTCCATCTTCAACTAAAGACTAAAGATTTGGGGAGTGAGCAAGTCAGTTATGGGAAGTGACCAAGAAAAGCACAGTGAACAGGGTAAGGTGGTTATGCAGATTTAAATCCCTGCCTACTCCACTAACAGGTTCTAGAAATTTAGTCATTCCTCTCTTCCTGGTTCCAGAAGGGAGACACCTTACACATGCAGATTTCCCTTATACATGTAAATATCTCTTACAAAAGGGTAACTTCTACTCAGTTTTCAGAGCTCTTCTTGTGTCTGCATTTTCTTTTTAAAAAATTTTTAAAAGATTAATCTATTCATTTTAGAGAGAGAGAGAGAAGAGGGGACAAAAAGAGAGGAAGAGAGAGAATCCCAAGCGGACTCCCCACTGAGCCAGACATGGGGCAAGATCCCATGACCACAAGATCATGACCTGAGCCAAAATCAAGAGCTGGACGTTTAACCAAATGAGCTACTACCCAGGCTCCCCTTGTGTTTGCAGTTTCTTAAAAACAACCAGCTTAAAATAGTCAATATGCCAAAGAAGCAAAGCTTGGGGTGGTGAAATTTGCTCCCCAATATGTGCCTTTGGTCCTACAGTTCTGTGTTGAAATCCTTCTCTCCCTGTCCTTTGAGTGAAATTCATCCATTTTTTCAAAAATTCAGCACAAGATAGAGGCTCTCCCAATCTGTCCTCCTCTAGGAAAAAGATGGCTTTGCTGTCCTCTGTGCTCTCTCTTCTGTAAATGTTTCTGTCTGAACAAGGGCTTGGACTACTCAGCGTGCATTTCCACTTCCTTCCAGTTTGTCTGCTGGGCTGAGACTCAGGGAAGCAAAAAGCAACCTTCCCAGATACCTTTGTTGCCTGGGTTCAGGGAGGGGTTAGGATGCTGTCAGAGGCATGGGGGCGATGCGCGTCCATGTTCTATCATTTTTCACTTTAACTGTGTGAAAGCCATCTGGTTTGGTGTAGCGGAAAGGACGTGGCACTGAAAGTCAGGCCGACCTGGGTTATGTGACCTCAGTCCTCGTGTTGCATGACCTTGCTGAACCACAGATTGCTCATTCCGCTCACGGGAGTGTTGGGGGATTGAATGAGATCAGAGGCAAAATGCCTGGGACATAGTAATTAGTAAGGATCCCTTGGTCTCCCTCACATTCATAAACAGAATATTGTCAGTGAAGGAGGGTATGGTCTTGCTGCTGTATTTAGACCCTCACTGATGGTCCTTCTGTTAAACCACTCAACAGCTATACTGTAGAATGTATTCGTTAGCCATTCTAAAACTTCATCAATTTAATGTCTTTCTTTAAAAAGGTATAGGTTCGGCCCCAGTAACTTTACTTCGAGGAGCTAATTAAGGAAATAATTAGAAATACAGATAAAGATCTATGTGGAGAATTTTATTTTGTTTTATTTTAATTATAACAGTGAAATATTAGAAGCACCCAAGAGTAGATAGGTTAATTAAATTATTGTATATCCACCCAATGGATTAGTACACAGTATTAAAATGATGTATTCAAACGTTTTAGTGACTGGAAATCATCATTTTGCAACATTCATACAATATTCATTGAGTGCACACATGATAAAAATATTGAGTAAAATAAACTGAATGCAAAGCTTTTTAAATAACAATATAATCTCAATTATCTGAGTATATATACATATATGTGTAGAAAAAAGTATAGAAGGAATAGGAAAAAATGTTAATAGTGGTCAGTGCTTGGTCACCTGTAACAGCCAGCTAGTCAACTGTGGTAATGGAATTGTGAGGGATTTATATTTTATTCTTTAACGTTTCTTTATTTTGCAGAATTTTCAGTGTGCCTCTATTATATTTGTAATCAGAAAAAGATGTAATTTAAAAACCTCATAAACATGAAAATATGGACTTCCATATACCTTGATTTTTAAATCTATGCTGATAAGCATAGAAACTTAAAATAGTTTATCTCAAGCTAGAATTTTCTTTGTGTTTTTTCCTATAAAATATAAACTCCCCAGGGCTGGGAATATGTCTTTTCATGTTTAAATCCCAGCTCACTTCTTGGGGGAAACTGATTCATTTTTCATTTTTCTTGTAACTAATATTTATGGACTGTCACTCTGGGCCAGACTGTGTGCCTGGGTCCCAAGAGATTCTTAGACATGAGGGGGTTTTGGGGTGTGGCTTTCAGAACTGGGTGAGATTGAGAAGTCTGTTTATTCACTACCTTGTAGTTCTCTGAATTTGAACTCAATCTGAGGGAATTCTAAACCTTTCATCCAAGAAGACTTTCATGGCCTCAATCTGAAGTCAGTTATTAGAGAGAACCACACATTAATGAGTGCGTTAGACATGGTTTTAGTTTGACCTAAAGGAAGCAGGGTTTGAGTGGTGTCTAACTAATGCACTAAAGTTCAGTTCTGTATGCTTTTTTTTCTCATGCCTCTTGTTAATGTTTGGTTTTGGGGTGGTAGATTTTCTTATCTTTCGAATATACTTTTTTTGTAACTCTTTTTTTAAATTCAGTTTAACAGGTAGTATATTATCAGTTTCAGCGGTAGAGGTCAGTGATTCATCAGTTGCTTACAATACCCAGTGCTCATCACATCAAGTGCCCTACTTAATGCCCGTCCCCCAGTTACCCCATCCCCCCACCAGCTCCCCTCCAGCAACCCTTAGTTTGTTTCCTAGAGTTCAGCATCTCTTACTTTTAAAATATTTTTTTTCATTATTAAAAATTGACCTAATGGCTCACCTAACACTGATACTCTCTCAGGAGCAGAAGCTTCTGGCCATGCTCATTGTGTGCATACTTACTTTGCTTTTCACCCCTGTCATGTTTTTAAGAATCTCACTGAGTCAGAACCATTGCTTCTGAGGTTATATTCGCCCATGAGGTTGCTTTTCCATCCCCCTTTGTGGGAAGCATCTCTACAGTTGCATTTCATGGAGTTTGGTGGGAGCAAAGGGAAGAAGCTCTGTGTTTGGAGTAGACCCAGGGGTTTCTCCTACCCACACACGTGGCTGCTCTTTCCCCTTGAGTCAGGATGCATAACACCTTCTCCATCCTGGATTGGAGGTGTTACAAGAACTCGTGTGCTACGCTTCTCTGTGATTCGGAGGGATAAATTCATGGGAGTATTCTTTTCTAAGTTTTCTTGGGGTAGTTTCTTAGAAGAAGAGTTGCAAGCTTATGCTGTACAGGAGTATTACTTTCTAATCTCCTCTCATCCTGTACTATTTTTCAGTGTATTTCATTTTAGGAAGGGTATAGTGTATCAGTGACTCTCTGATCTGGTCTTTTAGGGTGTTTCATTGGCCTTTGTGCTTTCCGAATGCTTACCAAATCCTGTTTCTCTTTAACCTGTACTGGGATAATAAATAATTTGTAGGGTCTTGATAAATATATCACTATTCACTGCTTACAGACATTTTTATGGCATCAATAGGATTATTGGATTAATAGGATCGCGTTCCGGAAACACGGAGCACTCGTCATCAGGAATTCCTGTTCTTCATCCCCTGTTCAAGTATGAGATTTGAGAAATGTGTGGAATGTTTGAAGATGGTATGGGAATAATCATGAAGAAGGTAATTAGAAAGTACTTTTGAAAGGAGTGATGATGATGTGGGGACTCATTCTCTGGGGGTAGTTTGGTAAGTATAGGTCCCCACAGCCCAAACTCCCCTCTCTGCACCGCCACCAGCTCCTGGGAAGAAGGAAGGGACTGGCCACAATTCCTTTCCTCTGAGATGGCCCAGGCCGCATTCCAAGTCGTGGCCTATGCAAACTGTAGTCACACACTCCACCAAAGTGACATTATGGAGTTAGCGATTCTTCAATTTTTAGTGATAAGGAACTTCCAGTAAAAGCAGTGGCATGACAGCGTTCTCTAAACACTGGTGGTAAGCGAGTACTGAGTGAGGGAATATGTGCCACCCTCTGCGGGGCGCTGTGGGGGATGCCCCTTGCACCCGAGCCTAAGGAGCATGCCTTCTGGGGCCGTCCTGCACGGACACCGTGCTCACGCTCACACTTGCCCGGAGAGTAAGTCCGTGGTGAGCGGGAACACATCGGAGAGGGGCTAAACCTCAGTATGAGCTGACAAAATTAAGTACTCCCCCCAAAAGAAAGAAAATTAGAATACTGTGTAGTCGTACTTTGAAATCACTCGCGGGCACATTATTTCATTTGATTAAACTGAGCCAGGGGTTCTTTGATGTTCTGCACTTTTTGCCTGTAATTTGTCTTAAGAACTCCGACATTTTTTTCTCAAAGAGGAAGTGGGCCATCAAGATTTCTGTGTTTTGTATTTATGCACCCGTGGACTTCTTACGATGGCGTTGGCTTTTTCTTTAAAGCTCGTTGGAATGAGTAGATACACATCAGTGCTCATTGCGGGGTAAGAGCACTGTGCGTCCGTACGCTGCTTATACGGCCGTGACTGCTCCGTGGAGGGTGTTCAGGACTGCAGTGATTTCATGCAACTTGACCCATCTGATCGGAATTGTTATATATCCTGAAATCGTTTTTCATGATAAAGCTATTCTCTTAGGAGAAACTCTCTCCGCCTTCCCTCCCCTGGAAAGAACTGTGGGTATAGTTCCCTCCCTCTTGTTTTAAGCTTGTTCTACGTGAGACGGGCAGAGGTGAGCTGCTTTGAGATGCCATTACAGGTTAAACGGTGTCCTCCAAAATTATATGTTGAAGCCCTTACCCGCCAGTAGCCCAGAATGTGACTGTGTTTGAAAATAGGTCATTAAAGATGTAATCAGTTAAGAAGAGGTCAGGCTGGAGTACGGTGATCCTTGATCCAACATGACTGGTGTCCTTGTAAGAAGAGGAAAGACTGGACACAGACACAGAGGGGACGTGGTCACTTGAAGACAGCGGTAGAGATCAGAGTCATATGGCCACAAGCCAAGCAGTGGGTGGAAGAGGTAAGGAAGGGTCTCAGTCTAGAGGCCTTGGAGGGAGTATGCCCCTGCTGGCAACTTGATTTCATACTCCTGGTCGCCAGAAGTGTAAGAGAAGAAATCTGTATGGTTTAAAGCACCCCCGTTAGTGATACTTTCTTATGGCTGCCCTAAGAGACTAATACAGATGCCATATTGAAAGATGAAGCCAAAGACAAAACACAAAACAAGTTGCACTCGCAATCAACTCATCAAAGACCTTCCCTCTTCCTGCCATGAATTATTCAAATCTCCTTTTTGCACCTGTCAGTTTGAAAACGAAGATTGCCATCTCTTGGTTGGCTATTACAGATCCTTCTAAAATTGTTGCTAACAGATGAATGATAGACTCCATGTTCTTTACTTCTATGCAGTGGGGAAAAAATGAACAAAAATTGAGCTTTGACTGAATATTGAAATTAGGCTCACAGGCCTCAAGAGAAGGTCTGAATTTGAAACTGAGTGAGAGAAGTCAGAGGAAATGTGGTTACGCAAAACTCACCTGAGACACCGTCCCGCATGTGCTCTCCCTTCCACATATGCTTGCAACTCCCGTCCCCAACAGGTTTCCACAGGGGCAGGGCGGAGAGTCAGGCAATGAACAGGCAACAATTGGGATTTGTTCTCTATAATACGTGACAATGATCCCCAAGGCAGTGAACCCCCAGGCTCACGTCTCTGGCCACACAATCTGCCTTCCTTGAAAGGTACATTGTCTTTTATTCCGTCTCTCTCCTCAACTACACAGATGTTCTCTCACTTCTGCATTCTCACAAAATCTCTGTTCTCAAGCTTTCCTCTGAGTGCTGAGTGAACATATTGTATGTGTGATCAGGTGTATGGTGGTAATTGACTAGGAAACCGTGAAGGCACAAAAACTGGCCGTGATGTATGAAGACAATCTTTTGGGGAGTGCTTGTCCATCCAGTAGTGATAACATGTTATATTTACTTTTTAGAACAAGAGTTAAGGGCACACTTCTCTCATCCCTTTCATTAATCTAAGTCAGTTGAATGCAGATTTCTGTTGTACTTTATGCTTTTTGGGTTTTTTAAAGAGAAATCAGTATTTTTTATTTTATTCATTCAAAAATTTCATTATATAAATGTAACACTTTAGCTATGATTTTGATGGTATGACCCTTATCAACTTGGTTCATATGGTTATAATGATTTGGGGAATTTAGCCAAGAACCTTGTAAATGTGCCTGTAAAGTGTTAATTGCTAAAATAACTGTGATGGAACTTCATCCCTGTTTTCGTATCATCCTTTGTGGTATTTGTTATATACGGTGGATATTTTTAGAATGAGCTGGGAAATAAGTAGTACCCGCCAGTCTGATGTCTTTTTTATAACATTAGCTTCTTCCTTATGGCCTTCACTATGCTATTTCTGTCTATAAAATATTGGTTATTTAAAGGGATATTCTCTAATTAAAATTTAATGTCAAGAAATGAAAGAAAGATGGTTTCAGTGCTAGACATTTATAACAACTTTATTATATCCTCGCTCAAATGACAAGTTGAAGTTTTCTCAGCATGACACGAGAATAATTTATCAGAAGGTATCAAAATGAGTTAAAAGTATGTTGGAGAAAGACCTTTCGTACTCTTGCTCAAGAAGAGAGCAAATTATCTTAAAATGCAAGGGATTTTTATTCATCCATTAGAAAGGATTATCCTGCTTTGATTAAACACATGTTGAATTAGATTGAAGGAAAGTGTAAATTTACCATGTTGTATACGACCAGTGTGTGAATGGTACAGGATGGTTTGTCCACTGTATGTGCTGGGAGAAGTGTTTACATAAGCCAGTAAGAAATGAACGTGTTCCACATGGAATTTGTAAACAATTACTAGGTGAGAAAATGTGGGAAGAAAATGTAGGGAATTGAAGAAAAAAGAAAAAGACTTGCTTACCGTTGAGCAATGAATTCATGTAACCATTCCCCATTTGCATTGGAATGCATTCTCATAGGCTTTAGTAAGATTGGACACACTTCTCAAAATGTAAAGCAGACATTTCTTAGAATTGTATCAACTGTTTTCAAAGAACACAGTCTGAGTAATCAATGGAGAATGAGGGTTTGTGTCTTAAAATGGCCTTTATGCTCATGGTTTTGCTATGGAGATTCAATATAGCAATGGCCATAAAACTTCTTTGTAAACTGCAAAGCACGTGGTCTAGTTTCTCAAATAGTAAGACATGGGTGGCATGGCATATATGGATTCATATCACACTAGAGTGATTGCTTTCCTGTGGGTGCGGATGTGATGCTCCTGGCCTGCCTCATGCTGAGTTACACAGGACTCGAGAACACCTGACTCCTGTGATCTCCCTCCCATATCACAGGTTTGTGTTGTCGAGCGTTTTGGGTGCATCTTGGTTTTTCTATCTATCCTTTTGGTCATTACTGGGATGATCACTTTCTACAGGCATTATTTCTTTAGAGGTACCCATTCATACCAGTGCCTTTGCTCATCACTCCCTTGGGCCCTCCTTCCTTCCTTGAGTACCTGGTGTTCCTGGGAGCATATCCTGGAGTCTCAGGAGAGCCTGTGCTATTGGCAAACACCTGTTCTTACCAATTCCGAAACATTGTCAGGTCTTTCTCTCCAACTACGGCTCATCTGCCATGTTTTCTGCTTCCTCTTTCTGGACCAGTAAGTAGGTATACAGATTTCTGACATCTCTCTCCCAAGTTTTTAACCTCTCATTCGTGTTTGTGCTTTTTTCCCTTCTTTAAGCAATATTTGGGGTAATTTCTTTAGATTGATTTTACAAGACATGAATCTCCCTGTATCTTATCTAAGTATTTATATCAAGGATTACTTTTAATTTTTAATCATCCTCTTTTCGTTATCTAATTTATCTTTTTTTCACACTCTCTTGTTTCTTTTTCTTCTTGTGTCAATTTTATATTTCTGCAAACATTTCAAAAATACTAATGAGTAATCTGTACCCAGTTATTCCATTATCTGGGGTCTCTGTTGTTTCTTCTTCTTTTTTTTAATAATTTTTTTTATTATATTATGTTAGTCACCATAAAGTACATCCCTAGTTTTTGATGTGAAGTTCCATGATTCATTACTTGTGTTTAACACCCAGTGCACCATGAAATATGTGCCCTCCTTACTACCCATCTGTTGTTTCTTCTGACTTTTCTTAGAGTTAATTGTTCTTCACTGTGTTCCGTGGTTTTGGACTGGGAACTCAGGGTTGGGCTTAAACATCCCTGGTAGCTTGCTTCTCCAGGGAAGATTGACCTTCACTTCTGTCCCTTGTTCTTGGAAACTGGGTCACTCTAAGCTAATTTCTTGCCATAAAGTTTCTTAGGCCCTGCAGATAGTATACACCTAAACCCCAAACCTGAGCCAGGCTTGTGCTGTGGTTAGACATGTTTCGTACCCAAAGCCCGGGCAGGAACAAGCAAGGGTGTTTGCTAAGAATTGTTCTCTTCTGGTCTGCCCTGTGCAGGTGGTTTGGACTTTCTGCAGAGGCTTCCTCACCTCAGGTAGGACTAAAGCCTTCTCTTTTCTTTCCTCATTGCTTCCTAGGGAAAGCAGATGTCCCACGATACCCACAGCATCAATGAGATCTTTGCTCTGCAGTGTTCGATTGCTTCCTCACTTATAGATCTGTAAGGATTTTCCTTACCTGACAGCTCTGCTGCTCATTTAAATGGATGTTTATTATATTGACCCACCATCTCTAGTTTCTTCTATGCAAGCATTTCATAATAATTAATCTTTTACATCGTCAGAAATGAACGTTGTTATAACCCACGTTGGACTTGTTGACCGTATTAAACTATTTGAAAGAAAAATAGGAAAATAAGATTCTAAAGAATATGTCATGTTTTCATGACAGAAATGGCCAAAAGGAACTGAAGGAGAAATTTTATCTCAATATTTAAAGGAAAATTCTTAGATGGTTGTGTAACAAAAATGCAATTAAAAGTAGTAATTAGGAGGCTAGTCTAAGTGCATTGGTGTTTACAATTAATTGATCATAGCCAGTTACGGATTTCTTTGCTCCTTCCCCCCTCCCCACTGTTTCACTTGACTAGCCTAAAGTAATAACAATAATAATTAAGAAATATATGTGGAATTGAAAATCATGATTGCTTACACTTTAAACTGAAAAGTAATCTCTCTGACAGGGTACCATTAAAAAATAGAATTCTGCTGATCACTAGTTTCTATCTGGGCCCAAGAAAGAGTGAACAGGAATTGGTTAGAGATAAATAAAGTGGAAACCACGTGTCATTATGAGGAAATATTAAGGTCGTGCAGACCCCACAGGAATCGGCTATTACATTAGTGAGAGCATTTCGCACATTGTGTTTCCCACCACCTATGGGTTCAGCCCTGACTCCCAGGGCAAGCCTGTGAGCCCTCAGACAGGCCAGCAGGGGGCGCCAGGTGCTCTCCCCATAGAGGCAGGGCAAGGGCATTACCCAAATGCCTGGCCAAGGGGTCCCCACACCACCCTGGTCTCTGTGCAGTGAATAACCCCCACGCATGCTCAAAGCAAGTCTTGGAAAGAGCTTTGTACATTCTACAATTGCCTTCAACTGAGGGCTTAGAATTTGAAAATCTTTGCAAAGACTTAGGATCCTGTATGTGTTTGCTTTTTAATTGTTCTGAGGAGGTTACAAAACCCATAAAGGGTTGCTTGGCAGTGAAAAATAAATAGGTTTTATTCAAGTGTTTCTTCCTTTTCAAAGGCCTCATGTCATTTATATTTGCCCGGGAGGTGGCCTAAGGAGAAACGAAATAAAGGCCCCGTGTTAGGAGCTACAAGGCTAGTCCATTGCCGCGGGTGTAATTAATGGAGCATGATATTGCTTTTACACAGTGATGTACGTTACTGTTTATCCGGTGCCGTCCTGGCGTGATGGCAGGGGCTAGATGCACCCTGAGCTCATTGTCACCACGGACAACCCTGGTTAGAAAGGGACCATGCTTGAAGGCAGTGAGGCCCAACGAGGATCTCTGTCCCTGGCTGTGAATCATTAAACCCACTTATTTTATAGTTAGGTTTATTTCATTACTTGGAGTAACTCCACTTTTCCTTTCTCATAAAGGTTTATCATTTTTTTTAAAGATTCATTTATTTATTTTAGAGACAGAGAGAGCATGCAGGGAGAGGGGCAGAGGGAGAGAGAGAATCTCAAGCAGACTCTGCCCTGGGCTTGGAGCTGGGCACGGGGCTCGATCTCATGACCCTGAGATCATGACCTGAGCTGAAACCAAGAGTTGGATGTTTAACCGACTGAACCACCCAGGTGTCCTGAGGTTTATCAATTTAAAAACATACACTGGGGAGGAAGAAGCATTGCAAAACCAGCAGTGTGAGCTCTGGCCCCGACCTCGTGGGCTGGCGGACACCAGTCTCCTCAGCCAGAGCAGTGACCGCAGTGTGAGATTTCAGAGGTCACACGACGTCGCAGAGGAGTCAGGAAAATGGAAAACACAACCTCTTGACCCAGTAATTATGTATGTAGGAAGACATGTCAGGGAGACATTCACAGGTGTGCCAGACAGATCTTGGTAAAAGTCTATCAGTAGTGGAATGAATGGATGCGTTCGTTTTTGGGCTATACTTAATGAGCAACCACTGTGTGTGTGTGTGTGTGTGTGTGTGTGTGTGTGTGTGTGTGTGTGTGTCACACTGTTCCAGGTGCTGAGACTACAGCAATGAAAAGAAAAACCCAGGAAGACACATGCCTCCCCTGAGCTCCATTGCAATGGTTATCATGACTTCTATTTATACAATAGGATGCTATACTTATATTAAAAAAAGGAATTAGATTTCTCTGTATCAACATGGAGAGAGCTTAAAAAGCATAATGTTGGGTGGAAAAACTAAAAACAGTAAGCTCTTTATGTAAATTTGAAAGAAGAAAGACCGTACAGAACAATAGATGTCCAGTTCATGGGTGCGTACAGGCGTGTGCAATGGAATAAAAAGTGAACAGAATGCATATGATATATTCCTGAGAACAATGGCGTTTTAAGAGGAAAAGATAGGACAGGCAAGGGAACAAAGAGAGAATTTACCTTTTTCTGTACAGTGTCATTTCTCTCATTAAATAAATAGAGCACACAGGAGTGTTAACAGTGGTCAGTTCTGCGTGATGGGCACACAGATGAACTTCTCTGTCTGCGGGGGGTTTGTACTGCTCAATTACATGAAAAATGGAAGGCGGATGAGGGACTGAGGACACAGGAGGAGGACAAGTCAGAAGAAATAGATCACTGTGAGGCCAGAACTTCCTCTAAAGGTCCAGTCCCTTGTGGACCAGGGACCCCTCATCGTGAAGCTGAGCCCTCCCCACTGTGTCTCTCCACTCTGGCCCCGTGCTACCCCGCTGGCTTCCCTGGTGGCCGGCCGTCTTTGCTGCCTGGCTTTGCAACATTGTCTGCATCTTCCCAGTTCTGCTCCCTCTCCAACCACAATTTGACCACTGCTTCCCTTGGGTTTAGCTCTTGCCTTGCAATCTGGAAATTGTCTGCCATTATCCTGGCACCAAGCCCTGGGCCTCCTAGGAGCCCGAATGTACTGTTCCCGACCTCAGTGGTGTAACACATGAAGTTCCTGCGTGGTCGGCCTGTCCTGTGTTCCCCAGGTCACCCGCTATGCCCCTGGCCTGGCCCTCTGCGAGTCCATCCTTTTCTCCAAGCAACAATGAGTATAACCCACTCTCCTTGGAAACATCACGCACATAGCGTGACACAAAGTTTGGTCATTCATGAATCACCTTTATGATTTCTGCAGTCACCGAATACCATCTTCGCTATTATTTATCTGTCTACATAACACATATTGTCTTAAGGCAATGTAATTATAAAGAAAATGTGCATTGCTGTTTATTAAGTAATATCAAATTCAAATATAGCATAATACCCAGTGCTCCATGCAATTCGTGCCCTCCTTAAACGCAAACAATGAATCACGGAACATCATCAAAAACTAATGGTGTACTGTATGGTGACTAACAGAGCATAACAAAAAATTAAAATAAAAAAATACAAATACAGTGACAAATTTCACTCATATGTGGAATATAAGAAACAAAACTGAGAAAAACAGGCCTTCAGGGGGGAGAGCAGTGGGGGAATGGGATAGGCTGGTGATGGGTAGTAAGGAGGGCACGTATTGCATGGTGCACTGGGTGTTATGCGCAACTAATGAATCATCGAACTTTACATAAAAAACCAGGGATGTACTGTATGGTGACTAACGTAATATAATAAAAAATATTATTATAAGAAAAAGAAAAAAGGAAAAAATAAGAAACAAAACAAATGAGCTTTACATCAAAAACCAGGGATGTGTACTGTATGGTGACTACATAATATAATAAAAAATATTATTATAAGAAAAAAAAAAAGAAACAAAACAAATGAGCAAAGGAAAAAAAAAAAGGAGAGAGAGGCAAACCAAGGACCAGAATCCTAACTGCAGAGAGCACACGGATGGTCACCAGAGGGGAGGTGGGGGGGGGATGGGGGCAATAGTTGACGGAGATTAAGGAGTGCACCTGTCAAGATGAGCACGGGGCGATGTAGGGAAGTGTGGAATCACTATATTGTACACCTGACACTAATACCACGCTGCACATTAACTATACTGGAATTAAAATGAAAAACTTAATAAAAAATTCTCAGGTTAAAAACAACACAAATATAGTGAAAACAAAACAATAATATTAAATTCTGGCCAGATACAGCTGCCTTCCAAAGGCTCCTAGCCAGTGGCTTACTTTTCCTGTGATGAATAAAAAAGAAAAAGGAAATCAACAAGTGTTGGGGGAGGAGCAGAGATCATTCATCCTCACAAAACACCCTGAGAATCAGAGCTGAGGGAAGCCAGAGGCACACAGCTGGTGGGTAGGACAGGGACACCCTTCAGAGGCTTTCCCTTTGGAAGGCTGTGAGCATTGATGAGACACACAGGGTAAAAACTTCTCACTGTGTGTTCTCATGGCATTTCCTTATAGAATCTCATCGGCCTGTGTACCAACAGTGGTTCCTGTCCCGTCCTGATTAATCAGGAATGTATTATTTTCAGCCTTTATTTACCTCAACACGGATGTATATTCAGCTGGCACTATTTCACCCTGTTTTGTATCACTCATACTTTTTTGGGGGAGGGGGAGAAAGTATTTGCAAAGCATATATTTGATAAAGGACTTTTTTAAAAATATTTTTTATTATATTATGTTAGTCACCATACAGTACATCCCTGGTTTTTGATGTAAAGTTCGATGATTCATTAGTTGCGTATAACACCCAGTGCACCATGCAATACATGCCTTCCCCACCACCCATCACCAACCTCATACTTTTATGGTGTTTTCTTTCCCTATAACTAGAAATTAGCCTTTAGTCATGGGGTTACCTTCAACCCAGTACCAGCTCCGCATACGGTGGGCAATTGCTGTATGACTGTATTAGTAAAGCTTTGTTAGGAAAGACACTGCCAGCCGACGGGTTTCATGATCAGCTAGATCTTGGAAAGCCATTTGGCGAACCGAGTGACGCTCACAGCCGAAGGCTCTAGGACGTGGAAGCTGGGGTAGCTTCTACCCAATCCCATTGGGTCAGGCCACTTAAAACCAGGAGGATCTGGGATCTGAGCTCCAGGCGCTGTATCTGACATGATTTCTACCACGGGTGGGGAGGTTTGTAAGTATACACTTGCATACAGATCTGCACGAATGCTCAGTAAACTCACTGAATTCCTGTAGACATCTTCTTGCATTGTCAAGAAACAGACATAATCCAAAGGATTCTTCAAAGGATGCAGCCTAACAAAGACATCAGCTGCTTCATCTGCCACTGTGGCCGTAAACACAGCCACATCTGTGGCCTTACAGTCTTACTAGTCTGAGTATATGAAGGGAAGACTTTAAGTATCCCAAATATATGAAGACCATGAGACTTGCCTGGAGGTGGAAAACCCAGTGAAAAAAAGAACAGCCAGATCGCCAGATGCTCAATGGTGTTCTTCAAACATTTTTTACTTGACTCACAGTAGGAAGTCATAGTGAAAAAGACATTTTGTATCGGGACCCAGTAAGCACGTACATATACATAAATGCACGTGCACAGACATATATAAACACCTCCACAGTCCTCTGTGGGCACCTGTGAACTCAAACAAAGCTTTCATAAAAGACTTACCCCTCCTATTTGTGATGCATGCCAATTCATTCTATCTACTCTATTTTATTTTTTAAAAAACAAAGTTACAGTCCATGAAATTGATTTCACAGCCCATTAATAGGTCACTGCCAGCCATGGGAAGAACAATTACCCTGTAATATTAAGTGGCCACTGTTTCTATTTTCAGCCTTAACGGTTCCTATTTTTCTAAATTCTTTCCCATAACCATATGTCATATGCATGAGGCAGACTAACTTTATGATTAATTCTCACCGTGTTTCACCAATAAGCCCAGGGGCTTCCATGCCTCTTGGGTCCACAGCATGGTTAGAGCGCCCAAGCACAGTCATTGCAGATCGAAGCTCTGTGCTTTGTTCTTCTCCTCTTTCTTTTCCTTTCTGAACAGGTTGCTTTTTAATGAGCACGGTATCACACAGCCACACGTGGAACAGGTGATCCACATGAAATATGCATGCTCTTTCTGCCTCAAAGTCAGAAATCTCGTGGGACAGGGAACACTGTTGAAGCACCTTTCCAGATGTGAGCTACCTCAACACGGCAAGCAGCCCTCGTGATGGCATTCTTTTTCTTACCTTTCCCACAATCTGTTAAAGCCCAGAAGTCCAAAATAAGTCACCCACGGACAACCCAGTGCCATGTCCCAAGGCTTCTCCTTTCCAGCAAAGGCTTTCCTCTCCAGCTGCCCAGCACCCTTCCCCAAAACCTGCAAGTTACCTTTGACCTCACCCCAGCCTCCAAGCCAAATCCATGTCCAGTCAATTCTATTTTCAAAACGCTATCTTATGTCAGCTCCTTGAACATGCTACCCTTCCCCCACCTTAGGACCCTTGCACATGCTTTCCTTTCTTCCTTCTTCTCAGCCCTGATCCCCTATCCACTCTGCCTCCTGTGAAAAGCACCCTGCACAGAAACCCTTCCTCCCCTGTCCTGTCTAAGCAGCAGTTCTCTTTATGTGGATTCAACCTCCATGCCTTAATTCTCTTAAGAGTCCTCATCACATTTTGAGATTATTTTCTTTGTCTGTTTACTTGTTTTGATTCTCTTTCCCACCAAAATATTTGTTCCTAGATGTCAGGGCCCCAAACCGTTTTGTTCATCACATAAATGAAGACATACAATTTAAATTTTATAAGCTTCTTTGGCTCTTTAAAAAAATCCTCAAAATAATTCCTTTAAAAATCAAATTCTATTCTTTCTAAGGATTTATTCTTTTAAGTAACTAGGAATCTAACTAGAGGAAAGATTAACGGCAGACTGCATTATCTGCTGAAGAACGAAGATCTGATCATTAACAGACTAAATAGGGTAATTAGGTATACAGTTGGAATGCAGTGTGCCGGCTGAAATTAGTAGTGTATAATTGAGCCTCATTTAACTGCAGGAGAATTTCACTGAGAGAATTTTATTTACATAAGAAAAATGTCTTAGATTGCTCTGAGAGAATTTAAACATATATATGCCAAATCACTCCTTACTTATTGAATCCAGCCCAGGGTTGCTAGGTTATTCTTTAGTCCTCGTGTGCAGGGGTAACGTCATCCTTTCTGGCCAAGTGATTTCATCTAGGCAGCCCAAGGTCCAAGCTGGCACTTCACTATTCCTTTGAATATCTTGGTGACACTTTCGTAAGCATAGCAGATCCTGGCAACATGACGTCCTATGTACCAAGCCTACTTTCAGGAAAAATCCAAAGTGTGTCTCGTACAGTGTTACAAGGTGGAGGGAAACAGTAGGTAAGCAAGGCAGACATGGGGACTGACCTGCCCTGAAGAGGCTGCTATCATTGGGGGAGGCAGTTCCAAGCGTGCAAACAGACTAGATTGAATGCAGTTAGGGGGTAAAAGGAAGTAGGGCTGGAGGACCAGGAGATCTGCTACCTACCAGCTGAGAGGGTGGGGTTGGGTTTTGGAGGGGGAGGATTACAACGACCAGGGTAAATATTGAAAGCCACCCCTTATGCTTTTCCGTAGGCGTCAATGTGATCGGATTGAAAACCAACCTAAACAAAAGGCCATCTTTTGACACATTTACTCCCAACATAAATATTACCCTGGATTTCTCTCCTTCCGCTCTGCCTTGCCGCTCAAATGAGTTTGGTCTACGCCTGCTGCGTCCATATGCTCACCACCCACTCACACCTTCTTCAAAATAAATTTCAACTGCACAAGGAGCGCACTAATAGAGTCTTCCTTTAAGATATTCAAATGCATGAGACTGTGAAATGAAACCTGTAATTCTCCCTTCCCTTGCCCTAGTCCACTGGTGACTTCAGAGGTGACTACAGCTCACATATTGGTGGATATCTTCTGACACCTTCCTCTCTGTTCACTGATACACACCAATGTATACGCACAGGCACACATCCATTGCCTTTTATACCGGACATCGTGCAGTGTTCCATACTCACGTTATTTGGTGCCTTGCAGATCTCCGCATGCAGTCTGCCATCTGCATGCGTTACCCTATTGTCGTGTGAAGGGCTGCATGGTACGGATACACCCGAACTTCACTTGTGCACCCTTGATTGGCATCCGGGTTTGTTTATGGTTTTCCACTTTTGAACAAGGCCGACATGTACCTT
Source organism: Ailuropoda melanoleuca (assembly GCF_002007445.2). NCBI lineage: Eukaryota > Metazoa > Chordata > Mammalia > Carnivora > Ursidae > Ailuropoda > Ailuropoda melanoleuca. Next base: position 5,177,172 of record NC_048218.1, read on the forward strand.
AGCTGCGGACATTGGTATGTGCACGTCACGAGTGTTTCCATAGGACAGGCTCTTGAAGGGTCAAGCTGGAGGGAACTGTATGTGGTTCGTACGTTTGACATAGGTTACTGGAGTGCCCACCAAAAACCAAGACCTCACCAGTTTGTATGCCCGCCAGTACGTGTACGTTCTTCAAGCCCTGTGAAGACCACATATTATCACATATTTTAATTTTTTCCTAATCTCCTGGATTAGAAATCGCATCTTGTTTTAATCCACATTGATTTTTCTCAAGTTCTAGATAAATTCCACTCAGAAATCAATCCATTTGTAGAAGGTGGGCATTTTTGCAATATCAAGCCGTCTAATCCTGGGATTCGTGCCTCTTCATTTACCCAAGTCTTATATTATGCCCTTTGGTAATGATTTGTAGCGTTAAGTTCATTACATATATGACCAGCTGTTTGTAGCTAGATATTTAATATTTTTATTGATCTAGCCAAGTGGGATCCTTTTTCATCTTATTTTATTGCTGATTACAACTATTCTAGAGCGCCTTTCTCTAGCAGGCACTCACGGGACGTTCTTGTTCAACATCACCGTAACGCCCCCTTGTACAGAAGCGGACACGGAGGCTCTTTCGGGTCACGTGTGTATTCCGGTTTATGCTGACAGGGAGACGCAGAGCTGAGTCTGCGCCATCCTCTCCGGAAATCCTCCCGCCTGGTTTTCAGAATCGCACACCCTCCTGGGTCTCTGTCCGGTCTCTGTCCGTCCTTTCTCTTGCTGTGTCCTGCTGGCCCTTTTCCTCCACTCCGGACCTGGGGAATTCCTGGGCATCAGTTCACATCGAGGGCTTCTTGGCATGCAGAGCTTGATCCGCAAAGCTCTGTCTCCAGTGTGACTTTCATCACACCCCCGAAGTGGCCCAGCATGCCTTCCCCATAAAAACAGACACCCTCCCCAGCCTCTTTGCCTGCCGGCACCACCACCGCCCCGTCCGTCCCTCAGACTGAGCGCTTGGAGCACTCTTCTCCCCAGTCCAGTTCTGTTGATTCTTCGGCTTAAATGATTCTGGGTGGATCTCTTCTGTTCCACTCTCCCCTGTTCCTGTGCCTTGCTGTCTCACCAGGGCTCCGACCCAGAGCCGGGGAGCGTGGTAGCTGAGGCTGTGAGCTCGAAGCCACGATACCAGGGCATCATGCTGGCGGGGATACCAAAAGTTGTATGAACACGGGCAAGTCACTTAACCTCTGTTCCTTACTGTTCTCATCTGTAAAGTAGGACTAATAACAGCACCTGCCTCTAGGAGTCATCGTGAGAACTAAGTGGGTCAGAACGCAGGAGTTTCACACTAAGCAGGCCATACCTGTTGGCTCCGATGAGCATTGGTGTCAATACCCAGATGTCTCTGCGTCCGCATTTCCACTTCCTATGACAACCATCGCGTCCAATGAGGGGCGCACCCTACCCCAGTATGACCTCATCTTAACTAATTCCACCTGTGATGAACCTTTTTCCAAATAAGGCCACGTATTTGGAATGTGGTCTTGGGAGTTTGGATTTGACTCCTGCATTTTTTTTTT
>NC_048218.1:5178836-5222688 GCF_002007445.2 Ailuropoda melanoleuca
TTTTTTTTTTGGAGGGGAACACACTTCAACCCATAACACCAGGTTAGAAGTCTTAAGAGCCTACTCCTCTCCCTTATATGCAGCTTTCAACATAATTTTCTTTGAACAATCATTTTTATCAGGCCACTTAGTCGCCCAAGATAGAGCTGTAGCTGCTTCACCCCTATATCTTACTAGGGCTTGGCGCCCACCCATCACATCACACAACACCCCCNTCTTACTAGGGCTTGGCGCCCACCCATCACATCACACAACACCCCCACCTCAGAACAAAGGGAGGGTTCAATTCCATTCCAGTCTACATCTGAATTAAGAGAAGGCGATAACTCTACGTTTATCATAGATTATATATATATGAATATATATATGAAAATACTTATTTATGTATTTTTTGTGTTTCCACTTCTATTTTAGTTCATGCTAATTCAATTTCCAAACCCAATAAAATGTTAAGATTGTCATTCAGAGGCTCGTCTTATTTCTACCGCCATATACTTAGAACTTAGATTTCAATCTTCCTCTTATGTCTCGGAGTCTGTTATGGAAAGTGCCCGGGACAAAGCTCGGTTTCATTACACAGTCGGCTGTCACTTGGAGGTGGCAGACACAGCTGATAAAAGTTTCATTGTGTTACGCTACCATTTGGCATCTTATTAGAAGAACCATCTGTCCTTTTAATTACTATTAACTCAGTTCAGATTGCAAGAGCAAAAAAACCCCTAAGATATATTTCTGACTAAGTGAAAAATCAAATACGCTTTTAAAATCATCCTGGAAATAGTATTGTCCTTATTGAAGATCTAACAGCCCGGCTGCACGGGAAAAAAGCCAGAGAGCATAATGAAAGAATAATTAACATCAAAATCTTAAAATATGCTCATTTTCATGTAAGAATATATTATAGTCACTCCTAGAGGGGAAAAGTACTGTTTTTATGTATTATACATGAGGAAGTTTCATGTTGAAACCTAAAAAGAGGTATTTCAGCTTGCTTTCTTTTTACCCAGACTTAAGAAGAGACATTTTGTGTACAAGCAATGATAGACTGTTTCATCCGCCCACCTCCTGAACAAATATTTCCAGATAGCATAACTAGGCACCACTATGAGTAATGCAGATGAAAAACTGAGCAGGACAAATCAAGTTTCTGCTGTTCTGGTTGGAGGCAAGAAATGTTAAGCCAATCTTGAACACACACAAGGCAACCTCACGTAGATGTGATAAAATCAGGCTCTGTGAGCATGAGTGACCATGGGTACTTTAATGTGGGCTGCCATCGCTGGGACCTGAGGCCAGAAAGATAAGAAGGAGCCAGCCAGGTAGAGAGATGGGCTCAGGGTCTTTCACGTAGAGGGATTGAGAGGACAGTGTGGCTGGGGCTTAGTGGCAAAGGGAGAGAGGGGACGAGTGGCTTTTGGAAATATGGTCAAAGCCTGAACCGTCATAGGCCACCATCTTATTCCATCTAGTGGGATCTGGTCGACACTAAATGATCTGCTTGATCTACTGCGCTGAATGACCATGGCTTTGAGTGGGGGACAGGCTGAGAGGGGCAGGAGGAGAAAACAGAATGAGACAAACCTGGGACCCCCCCACCGAGGGTGTGTAGCGGAGATGGGGAAGTGGACCATTTTGGTTGTATTTTAGAAGTAGGAACAGTAGGACCATTGGATGAGATATGAGGGGTGAGGAATGGTTAATTTGGAAAACTTCAGAATACCTGGCTTATGTTTAAATACTGACAAATATGCCAGGGAATATTCTTATTCACATCACACGAGGATGCTCACAGAGGAAGGCCTTGGGTTTCCACGAAGGTCCCAGTTGCCTGCAGGAAGGAAGTCTGAGGATGGTGTCTATACGGCCGTGCTCTGACCACAGTCCCACACCGGGATTTAGGAAGCTACTCTGCGGGCCTTGTTCCGTCCCTGTGCACCCTGCTAGGACCCTGTGGTGTGATCCTGGCTCACGGGGTTTGTTTTGCCTGTGGTGACATAGCTCCACGTGGCGGGAGTGTGATATGAAACTCAGCCATGTTATTTCCACTCTGATGCTTTTCTTGCTACGTGAGGCTGCTTCACAGAAGTTAGCAAATACATGAACAATTAAATACTCTGTCCGTGTCCATGGGCTCTTCCCAGTCTGGCTCATGCAGGCTGATGGCCTTGGCAGCTTTGTGCTCACGCCGTCGACTGATGACTGACCGATCCCATCAGAACAACAGAACAACACACATTACGCTTGCTTCTCTAGATATCGCAGTTGATGCGTGACTCCCTGTTAGATGACGTCCGTGCACTAATCTACACTTCAACACTGGAACAGAGAGGAGGCTCTTCACCATCTGTCTTCCATACATGAACAAGCCGAAGTTTCAAGAGGCTGAATGTCTCCTCTGAGGTCACACAGCTGGAAAGTGACTTTGACAGGTTGGGAATTTGGAGCCACTGGATGCTTAAACCTGACTTTTTTCTCCCACCATGAGAAATCTTTGCAGGTGGGCGAGCTTGTTCTACTGGGTACCAAGGAAAAGATCTTTTAACTTGGTTCTTTATAAGAATGAGGGGAAAAAATGAGCTGAGTAGATTGAACAAGCAGATTAATAAAGGATGCTTTAACATAGGAAGTAAATTCTTTATGTCGGAGTAATCTGCAAGGATATAGACAGGTTAGGTAATAATACTGTTTTCCTCCCTGGGTGTTGGTGGTTCCCTTCATCCAGGTGAGACGAGGTTTCCTGATTACACTCCAGCACCCGCACCCCCCCGCCCCCTTTCCCTCCTTTGGTACCATGTTTCCAACCTTAAGACTGAAATCTGTTTGAGCTCCCTGAAGACAGAGGCTCTGTGTCTCATTCCTTTTTGGATTCCCAGAGCCCAGGAGAGTGCTGGCCCAATGAATGGCATACCCTTCAGCTCTGGTTTTCCTAGAACCAGCTTCCACATGCTTTCTTCTGGAGGTTTCTGATGCCTGCTTTCTGCCGCTACACGTCACTGGGCAAATGCATGGCTGGAACTACTGCTGTTTTCATTTCTGCCTCTGATGCTATTGCATGGAAAACTTGAAAAGGAGACAGGAAGAGTGTAGCTGCACGACTTATAACTTAAGCGTTCCTATAATACTCCCAGTTGTGCAGATGTCCCATTTTCTTTGCTAGCTTTACATCTCTAGATGGAAATATCGCTCTAGTCCCTGTGCTGAACTGGCTGACCTGGTACCAAGCTGTGGGCTTGTTAGTGGCACTGACATCCAAGCTCATGTCAATAACATTGGAGATCCACACCAGCACTTACTCGCTACCCACGAACTCTAAGTTTACTCAAAGCTCTGACAGCTGTGGTATGTCTGGTTTCTGCCTCTTGGCATACTGAATACATCACCCTGTGAATGTGTTGATGGGAATATGAGTGGCAGAGAGAAGTAATGATTTTTGGTTTGCCTGGTAAAGGAAGGAGCAGATACACTGTTGAAAACAGAACTGGGGCTTAAACATCTGGGAACCATTTAGTACATGTTGATAAGCCAAGAGAGCTTCTGAGACAGCCCTCTAATAACTGAGCAGGGTAGCTCAATACTTGATATCCGTAACAATGACCCCGGACCCAAATATCTGTCACTATCATTCAGTTGACTGATTTGCAATATGTTTTACGTGGCTCAAAGTATGTACTCTGTTTGAGAAATGTTTTCATCTAAAGTGCTAATAGTTTTCCAAGGGAAATAAAATCACCTATAAATTTTTGGCTTTTTGCACAGTTGTATGTTACCAGACAGTTGTGAGTAGTAAAGGGGTGTGTGTGTTTGTGAGACAGACAGAGGTCGTGTGTGTGCTGATTATTAATATGAACATTTTGTATCTCGATATTTGCTGACTTTTAACAGAAGCGCATTCTTCAATCCTGTTTCAGAATGTGAATGAACCGTTTATTCTATATGATGCGAAGGCTCTGGTGATGGAAGGCAGGAAATGGCACGTTGTGGCAAGTTAGGGAGCAGTTAAGATGATATCTTATCACCATGGAGACAAGACATCTGGTGCTCTAAAGACTGTGTGCCCTTGTGGCCCCTGAAAATTCCAGGCATCTTGGGAGTTCAGACTGTACTCCAGGACCCTGGGTCTTCAGGGCTCTCTCCTAGTCAAAGGCTTCTGTCCTTCATCTTTATTTTGTTTTAAAATGTTGATCAATTTTGAAATGGGTTTCAGTGGGAAATGAGGGGCTAGACAGAGATAGTTTAAATGAGGTACAGTAATTGGGACAATTCCTTCTCCCTGTGAACATCTCAGGAATGTTTAAAACAAACAAAATTCAAGTTCTTCCGAAACAACAGGTCTTAAGGCTCTTATTTGGCATGCTAAGTGNGGAAAAAAAAAAAAAAAAAAAAAAAAAGTGAGATATTACAGGAGCAAGTAAGTGATTAAATTAAATGTGCCTAGAGAATAGAGCACTCTCAGGAATCGGCGGAGTCATGAATGCACTCGGCTGCTCCTTCCTAGTGCATTTCCCAGCCATTCCGAGCAACAGAACACAGAATGCTTTCCACTCGCATTTCAGCACTGCTGATGGCCTGTCAATGCTAATGAAAATACTCAGTGTTAGAAAGGTGACAGGAATTACATACATTATCTTTCTGTTCCTCTTTTCTGTCTGCTGCTCAGTACTTTAAAGGAGCTTGTTATTAAAACATTATGTAAGTATGCAAAATATATTGAAAGAATGTTTCAATAGACAGAGTATCTATTGGTAAAAAAAGCTGCTGTGTGATGACATATGACAAGTGGTAAAAGGTATTTTGAGTTGCTTTCTCTTTGTGGGAGGATAAAGCAAAAATATCTAGAATATATAGCTTGGCTTTTCTAGGTAGTCTAATATTTAGCATATTTATAATATATTTTAAAATAAGAACTAAAATAGTTTAAAAAGTGAATTTTCTATTCAAAGATTTTTGTACTATTTTTTGGTTAATTTGCATTCTTTTTAAAAGCTTATTCATGATTGCTATCTGTTTTGTGATTATTTTTTTCTTATCCGTGCCCTTTTGAATTGCTCTTACTTGCATGAGGAATCGTAAGCCATTTTATTTTGTGTGAACAACTGGTCTATGAATAAAGTATAGTCCTTATAAAAAAAATAATAAGGGCTGTAGGAATTGTGTTCATAACTTAAATATTTGAGACCTGAAATTATCAAAGTCAAGACACCTGGTAAATTCTGATTCAAATAAATGAAAGAAAGTTTCAAATGAACCTAAGAACAACAAACAATAAAAGAAGGTAAATTATTTGCATTCTAGTCTTTTCCCAAAGAGACAAAATCACATTATCCCCCAGCTAGCATTGTTATCAGGCAGAGAAATATTCTGTAAGAGAGTCTAACAGCGTCAGAGAGTGGTGTCCTGAGTCCCTCATCGTGTGGGTGCCACAGCTCGCTTTGGGGTTTACGTCTTTGCCTTCATTTGGTTTTTTATCAAATTAAAATTGAACAGGACCAATTGTCTTCAGATATTTGCATTTTCAAAGGAAAAATTGCCTTTACCCTTCTTAGAGCAGCACTGGTATTTGATCTCTTACTGTGCCCAGCTCCGTACAGGTGGAGCGGTAAAGGCACGCATCCCAGGAGGGAAAGTGATGACTGACGATTGTTGGAGTAGTGATTAAGAAACCACAGAGTCTGAACACGGATGACAGGGGGAGTTGATCCTAGTCTTAGAGCCGAGCCTTAGGTGTTGGTTGTTATTCTGAGAAGGTAAGACAGTCCTTCCTGGGAAGTTGGTGGGTGTTTTACTGCTTCCTAACCTAACATCTGTGGGGTTCACGGAAGCACTTGAAACGGGGGTGAAAGTTCCTGCTCACGTGAGGTAGAAACTCACTAAAGAAAGTTAATACTCCCTTGACTGTAGTCAGCAAAGAAAATCTGCTAAATTAACTGCACGTCAATTATATACCAGTTCTGCTGCTCTAAAGCTAAATACATGACCTAAAAACTTAATTCATGAGATTAGATTTTCTAAGCATATATTTATTATGTAGCGTACTTACTCAAAACTCCTCATTTAGGGTAAATGAAAAATTAAAATATCTTGGACCCTTAAAGTAACCGACACCATTAGCCTTTGCCTGAGCTTCCTTCAGGTGGGAAAAAAAATAGTCAGTGTCTTTGTTTATGTGATTTGAGTTGCTTTTGTTCTATTTTAATTGGGCAATCATTTCCTTCTGTTGCAGGATCTAGATTTCTCATCACATCCACGGGAGCCTTGTATATTAAAGATGTACAGAATGAAGATGGATTGTATAACTACCGCTGCATCACGCGGCACAGATACACTGGGGAGACCAGGCAGAGTAACAGCGCCAGACTTTTTGTATCAGGTAAACACCCCTCCAGACTGTGGTTACCATTTCTGTTATTCCTCCGTTAGTGTCCTGAGCTAAGTCAACCAAACTGTAGAATTCATGAGTCAAATAAAGAATTCTTTATTTCCCCCCCAATATTTCAGCAACCAAAGGTTTTTTTAAAAAAAAAAAAAAAAACAAAGCTTAATACTATACGCCACATGTATAGATATTCCAAGGGAAGTCATTTCAGGTTTTGTAAAATTCCATATTCCTATGACCCTATATGGCTTCTGTTTTGAGGAGACTGCCTCCTTGCCCTGAGTTTTTGTGTCCTGTCCACCAGCACCGTGAGGCTTCTTGTGACACATAGCTCCAAGTGAGAAGAGCAGGGGCACAGGGACCATGCCTCTTGTTCCCCATATTATGTCTAACAATATTAGGGAAATCACCCACATCTAAAGTTAAAGGGATAGTCACTCGCTCCCACCTCCTTCCAGGATTATTCTCAAGTGAAGAAAACCTGAAGGCCGTTGACTCCACTCTGCTGGAAATATGTCAGTTCTGTGCCTTTCTTTATAGCATTTAGACTTGAGAAAATATCCACCTTTTGCATAATCTTCACCACCGGCTGTTACCGGCCCATCTGTCAAACAAGTAAGCAGTCAGCACACACGGCGAGATGCTAGATCTTCACAGAGCCAATTAGAATGCGAGATGTCCATCTCAGTCCTAGAAATCTAGTGCAAAATATCTGACCTTTGCCCTTGCAGCTTTAGAAGGTAAAACTGCTTCGTGACCTGAATATCTTTATCTTATTTGTAGTGATGCTTCGTGAGGGAGAAGGGATGGAAGGCTGTTGACCGTTGTTGTAATTAAAAACATTGCTGCCCAAACACCCACTTACTGTACTTTTTTGCTCTATCTGGGTTCCTTTCCACATTCACATCCTTAAAATAACCAGAGCCCACCCCTGTTTCCAGGGGCTTCGCAAACACAAGTCAGATTCAAGTGATTTCTTCTCTGCACACAAAAATAATTTTTCTTTACCTCTTCTTTTTCATACCTATCGTTACTTTATCCCTTGTTTTTTAGCTCTGTGTTGTTGCTTCTGTTAAGGGCAGGAGCAATCAGTGCTGTAAAATTATATTCCATTAAAAAAAAAAAAAAGACTGTAGAAAACAAATGAGAAAGTGAATGGCATCTGCGATCTTTGTCCATGGTGGTTTTAATGACAGCACAGTGTTCGACTTGCTCAGCATATCCTAGAAAAGGTTTAGTGTGCATTGGGGACACCATAACAGTATTGGGACAAGAAAGGGGAAGGATTGGGGGGTAGATCTGGGTACAAGATTAATGAATTTTGAATTTTAGCAAAAGAAGTAATAAACATTTCTCCATCCCAAAAAGTGAATTAAATGATGTTATTCTGAGAGCCCGTCTTTTTTTTTTTTTTTTAAGATTTTATTTATTTGTCAGAGAGAAAGAGAAGAGAGAGAGAACACAAGCAGGGGCAACAGCAGACAGAGGGAGAAGCAGGCTCCCCACCAAGAAAGGAGCCTAATGTGGGACTTAATCCCAGGACCCTGAGATCATGGCCTGAGCCAAAGGCAGACGCTTAACCAAATGAGCCACCCAGGCATCCCTGAGAGCCCATCTTTCTTGAAAAAGAAACCTGAATATAAAATCTGAAAAGAAGGAGAAAACCGGGGGTGGGGGTGGGGGGGAGAACCCTGAAATGTGGACTTCTCTATCATAAATTATTAAGTACTGATTTTCAAATTTAACCCTTAGGGTTGGAGAGGCAAATTTACTTTTCTTAATTCCAAGTTTTTGTCATTGTTGCTGTTGTTTTTATAGAATCCTTTACTGATGTTTTCCACATTGACAGCAGGACCCATGAGTAGTTGATCACTGTGGAAACGAGTCACCCAGTGGGCATTCGTGGTGGGAGGTGAGGGGCCTCAGGGCACAGTCTCATGAAGGAACGTCTCACACTGAGACATTGAGTGTTTGGGGTTAGGGGTGTAGCTGTACGGTCAACAGAGTCAGGTGTCATGGGAAGACTCTTGAGAGAGTCTCCGTGTGTAGCACACTACTATGAGAACTTTTTGTCACGGAAATGTTAACGTAGTTGAGGTAGGAAATTGTTAATGCTAGAAAATGAGACCATCAACACTGAGTGAAGGTGACTATTCTAGAAAGCTAACCTCTGACAGAAAAAGAAAAATTAATTTTACTTTACATTTAAATGTATTTAAAAATGCACACGTGGGGTTTGGGTCCTGTGGGGGCATTAGTGACAGGGTTTTTAATGCTCTTAAACTCCTCCTGAAACGAAAACAGACCTTATATAATGACAAAAGAAAAAGCACATGGACAAGGCCTTCCAGGAGCACTTGGTGGAACTGGAACGTGGGTCAGTGTGGACAGAGTGCTGCCGCAGTGGGGGCGTGCAGGAATGGCCACCATGTCACAGGAGCAGTGGGCGGCAAAGAGGAGCAACCTGCTGGGATTCCACATGGTCACAGAACTGCAAAATAGTTAACAGATTCTCTTCTCCAAAGCAGAGGATCAACCCTTGAGTGGACCCTGGGGAAATGTGTCTAGGACTATTCACCACCATTGGATAGACCTACCTGAGTTCGCAGTGGAAGATGGATGCAAATGGCCATGAGAGCAGTCGGTGATGACCACATCGCTCCTCGAAGATCTCACAAGTGTCCAGCACATACTCCTTACAGAAGGACAGAACCGCTGGCTTTAGGAGTCAAGTTGAGCCAGAGTGACTCAGCATTACTAAGCATGACAGGAGGCATGGGAGGCCCTGGAGGAATTCCATCCTATAAAATACTATAACGTAGAATGGGGCAGGGGGCAGGGTTAATGATGTCTGTTTCTTTTATTTGGAACCAAGATTTTCAGTGTAAGAGAAAAGATAAAAATATAAAATTCCTTGAAATGCCTGATAGAAGCTATCAGTACACACTTGCTATATTCTTATGAATGTGTCCCCAAGGTCTTTACATTGAAAAGGCCCAGAAGCAATGGGTAACTGACAGCAGCAAGCAGCTCTAATACTAGATCCTAGTGTCCTTTAAGCACTCCCCCTAAAAGGGACCATGGCTCCTTGAAAGAATGGTGGATTATAGTGTCTGGGACAGGAAATGTATAAATGGGCCTAAAACATTAACAGGGTGTTGTCAAAATGATACAGCGGACAACTTCTGAAGGGGCTCTCATTGGATGAGAGTCTCATGAGTTGAATTGCAAAAATAATGATTGCATTTGGTGGACAACCATGTAACATTTGAAAAACTTTTGAGTTTGTTATGAATAATACACGTACACATATATAGTTATATGCTTCTATCCATATATACTTTGATACACACAAATCTATTTAATAACAACCAAAGCAATAGTTAAGAATCTCATTGGTCAACGTAGAGGAAACTAGGGCACCAACTCTTGATTTTTGATACTTGGTAGATTAAAGAGAACCACAATTCTCTTTATCTTTCCTATGACTATTGTACTTCAAAATAACCAAATAATCCCAGTTTAGGAAGGAAAGCTCTTATTTGCAGAATAATTACGTCTACTGAGTGTGAATGAGCTATGGCAATTAGAAAATCATTTCAACCCTTAATGAAATAACTAATTCAGACAAACTTCATCACCTGAAGTTGCTGATCAATTCAGCGTCACCGAGTGTGGGAAAGCTTCGTGTCGTACGCGTGCGGAGAGAAAGGAAAGAGGTTGAATTCGATCTCATCAGCTCATGAGAACTAAATTCCAGTTTATGAGAAACATGGCCAGAGGAACTTGTTCAGTGACACCATCAAGAAAGAAATTCAGACTGAGGGTTTCCTACAAAACAACTCACCTGGCTTCTTCAAGTCAAAGACATGAGAGAGGAAAGAAGAAGGGGCCTGCTTTGGACTAAAAGAGAATCGAGAGACATACCTGTAAACTGTAAAACAAGGCTGATTTAATTAGCATCACTGTAAATAATAAAAATAATAATAATAGTAATAATGACATGTTTTCAGCTCATCAGGGGAAAGTGACTATGGAATAGGTACTAGATGGTGCCAAGAGGTTATTATGACTCTTGTATGTTACTGACATTGTGGTTTTATAAGAAAACTTTTATTTTTATTAGAGAAACATACTAATAGTACAGTGATAAGATGACATAGGTTCTATGATTTGACTCAATATGATAGCACCAAAGGCAAAGACTATAAAGAAATAGATGATAAAAAAATTTTTGATACGTCTTGTATCTGGGTGATGAATATATGAGATGCATTATTTTTTCTACTCTTGTGTGAGTTTGCAAGTTTTTGTGATAAAAACATTTTATGGGCCCCTGGGTGGCTCACTTGGTTAAGCATCCACCTTTGGCTTGGGCCACGATCATAGAGTCCTGGGATTGGGTCCCATTTGGGCTCCCTGTTCAGTGGGGGTCTGCTCTTCTCTCTCTCTCTGCCCCTCCCCCCAGCTCATGCTCTTTCTCTCAAATACATAAATCTTTAAAAAAACATATTCTTAAATGTAGATAAACAGATTGAAGACGAGGAGATGAAAATTAAATATAGTGCTGTTTGGTTGTACTAATTTTATACGTGACCAAGTGTCCCCAGGGAGCTGTCTCAAGAATTGCTTAAATTGCATACTTAAAACAGAAAAGAAATGTGCCACTCCTTTTTTGTAAAGTAGTTTTATTGAGGTGTAATTTACCATCCATAAACTTCACCCATGCTAAGTACACAAAACAGTGATTTTCGTAAATATAGAGAGTGGTGCAACCATCAATGTCATCAATTTTAGAACATTTCCACTCCCAGAAAACTCCTTGTGGCCCATTTGAAGTCAGTTCCAATTCCCATCTCCAGCCTCAGGCAACCACTAATTTACTTCCTGTCTCTGCAGATGGGTGCTTTCTGAGTATTTCCTATAAGTCGTATCTCACATGTGGCTTTGCATCAGGCTTCTTTCGTTTAGCATCACCTTTTGTGGTTCATCCACGTTGTAAGATGTATCAGTAGCTTACTCTTTTCGACTGAATAGTATTCCATTCTATGTATATACACACATCTCATTTAGCCCTTCACTAACTGATGGACATTTGGGTTGTTTCTGCTTATTGGCTATTATGAAAAAGCCCGCCGGGAACATCTGTGGACAGGTCTTTGAGTGAGCACGGTTTCATTTGTCTGGGATGGGTACCTAGGAGTGGGACTTCGGGGCGCTGCGGTAAAGTGAAGTGAAGCATTTTGAGAAACTGCCAATCTGCTTTCCAAAGTGGCTGCCCCATTTTACTTTCTTATCAACAGTGTATGGGGGCCAGTTTCTTCCCCCACTTCCTCATGAGCGTCTGTTCTTGTTGGTGTTTTTTATTATAACCCTCCTAGTGAGTGCAGTAGTATCTCATTGTAGTTTTAATTTGCATTTCCTTAGTGCCTAATGCCACGGAGCATCTTCCCAGGTGCTTATTAGTCATTTGGATATCTTCTTTGGTGATATATCTATTCAGATCTTTTGTCTATTTTTTTTTAAGATTTTATTTATTTACTTGACAGAGAGAAAGGGAACACAAGCAGGGGGAGTGGGAGAGAGAGCAGTAGGCTTCCCGCTGAGCAGGGAGCCGGATGCGGCACTCGATCCCAGGACCCTGAGATCATGACCTGAGCCGAAGGCAGACGCTTAACGACTGAGCCACCCAGGCAGCCCCAGATCTTTTGTTTATTTTTTTAAAAGACTATTTATTTTTTTGTCAGAGAGAGAGAGCACAGGCAGGGGGAGCAGCAGAAGCAGAGGGAGAAGCAGGCTCCCCACTGAGCAGGGAGCCCGATGCAGGACTCGATCCCAGGACCCTGAGATCATGACCTGAGCCAAAGGCAGACACTTAACCGACTGAACCGCCCAGGCATCCTGTCTTTTGTCTGTTTTTTGATGGGTTTTTTTTTCCTTACCATACAGATGTCAGGGTTCTTTATATGTTTTAGAGACAAGTCCTTTATCAGAAATATTATTTTGTACTGTATGGCGACTAACATAATATAATAAAAAAAACATTTAAAAAAAAGAAAAAAAAAAGAAATATTATTTACAAATATATTCTCTCAGTAGGTTCCTCCTTATTTTTTCCTTAATGGTATCTTGGAAAGTGTAAAATGTTTTCATTGTCATGAAGTGTAATATATTGATTTTTTGCCACTTCTGTTTTTGGTGTCGTGTCTTAGAACTCTGCCAGACCCAAGGTCATAAAGATTTTTTCCTACCTTTTCATCTAAAAGTTTTAGAGTTGTAACTCATACATTTAGATATACAACCCATTTTAAGTTACCTTTTTGTAGGTGGCGTGAGGTAAGGTTTCTAAATTCTTCTTTTTGATATGGATATCCCATTGTCCCAGTCCTTCTTTTTAAAAAAGTCAGAATTACGCAGCACTATCTTAAGCATATTTGAGAAATTTCTATCAATAATTAGTTGCAGAACAAAAATCTTAAGTGTAATCATTGGGTGTTGCTTTTTTTGTGACTAGCATTAGAAGTGAGCACCTTTTGNTGACTAGCATTAGAAGTGAGCCCCTTTTGTTTCCTGAGTTGTGGGCTTGCTCAAAAAAAAAAAAAAAAATCAACCCCCCCACCAAAGGAGTGACACCTTCTCTGTGTCACTTTCTCCAGCACCCGTGCTTTCCCGCTCTAAGCAGAACAGCAGATTTGGTAACCACGTAGTCCCTAAGACAGTCCCTTGCTTTTCAACACCTTCCAAAGCCTGCCTAAGTTCCTTCGGGGGGATTGGAGCAATAAGGCCTCTGCTGGCAAGGGCTCTGCACCTGCTGTTGTGGGCTTCATGCGTCTCTAATCCCTCCAGAGCCCCGCACCCAGACATGTGAGCGAGCATAATTAGGGGCTACGGAATTCTTCAGTTATAATGCGTGATGGAACTGCGGAGGAGTCCTGGAAAGGAGATTATTAGGTTCCCTCATCATATCCCATGAGAACATTCACATCGTCCTCATAAAGCACCAGGGAGGTGAGAAGAGCAGTGGTATGTCCTGGATTTTTATCTCCGATGGTCACAAAAGAAAACCCCAGCAGAAGCAGCTTACGCTCAGTGTATTTGCCACTTTTGCTCAGGTCTCCTGACTTCCCCCAGTGGCTGACTGTGGAATCACAGCACTTTAAGAGGCCATTCCAGAGGGTTCTTTGAGAGGATGGAGGATATCCAGTCCTTTGCTTTTGGGTTTACCGTAGGCAGATCACAACAGCCATGGTGCTTTTCTAACCAAGGTAAAGATAATAAGAGGTCAGGAGCCAGGAGCCCATATCTGTTCTGTATATCCGTGTGGAACCAGTGTGATCGCTCATGTGTGTGGTCTAATATACGTTCTGAACAGGAAGAGTAAAAGAGAGGGCAAGGAAAGGTCACTGACTGTTATGTTGGGCATCCAAAGGGGAACCTCTATTTTTGCATTCTTCATTATATTCCCTGAGAACATTAATTCCTCAAAGCAAGANCAGGAAGAGTAAAAGAGAGGGCAAGGAAAGGTCACTGACTGTTATGTTGGGCATCCAAAGGGGAACCTCTATCTTTGCATTCTTCATTATATTCCCTGAGAACATTAATTCCTCAAAGCAAGATGATCATTGAGCTGAATGGTTTCCACTGACCCAGTTTTTGAGAGCATTTGGTCCTTTTCTTCATCAGTCTTGAGAACACAAGATCAGCCAAACGCCACTTGGGAGAACAGGAGAATATACACTGTCTCATTGTAAGAACAGGGCTGTGTCATAAGTGATTACCATTTCGTTTTTGCCACACCTTGATCATCATCTTCATTCCTTCATCTGTCCTCAGCAATCGTGAAGGACATCCACGAGGACCACCCCTAAGTCCCCCCACCTCCTGACACATCCACCTTCACTCGTTCTATTGTGTTAGGCTTTTCTGTTTCTTTGTTACACCTACTACAAGCCACACCATCTTTATGTGTTCGCGTGCTTGCACATTGCCCGCTGGCCCCACTCGTGCAGTCGGATGTAAGCTCCATGAGGGTCTCATCTCTTCCTGTCTCATTCGTTAATGTGTCTCCAATTCCTGACTGTATGCTGGCCCTGGACATGAGGCTCAAACAATATTGTGAAATGAATAAATAAAACACTTTCAGATTCAATAACTCTAAAACTCTTTTTGTGTGTGTGAAATAAATTTTACTAATGTCAAACAACTATCTCTGCTATTGTTGTTCTTTTGAACGGGGAAGCCTGACGTTCTCTGGTCACAAGACAATCCAGTTCTTTTCCTGGGCCAGCAATGCCTGTAGAGGCATGCTGATTGTGGAATTCTTAGTTATTTAGTGGGGAATGAAAAGCAGAAACTTTTCTGCTTCAACCTTTGGAAAATTCTGAGCAGATAAATTTCTATGAATAGAGTTTTTCTTTGTGTTTTTTAATAAAACCTTAAATATCTATTGTTAGTAGTTAGCATGATATATAGAATTCGACACACGAGGTCCTATGATTCTAAATGACCACTTCAACTCATTCACCACGTCTAAAAGTTTTTCTTTCTTCTTCAGACCCAGCGAACTCAGCCCCATCCATACTGGATGGGTTTGATCATCGCAAAGCCATGGCAGGGCAACGTGTGGAGTTGCCTTGCAAAGCGCTTGGGCATCCTGAGCCAGATTATCGCTGGCTGAAGGACAACATGCCCCTGGAACTTTCTGGAAGGTTCCAGAAGACCGTGACGGGGCTGCTCATTGAGAACACTCGTCCTTCAGACTCAGGCAGCTATGTGTGTGAAGTTTCCAACAGATACGGCACTGCTAAGGTGATAGGCCGCCTGTACGTGAAACGTAAGTTGGACGGTAGCTTGGAATGGTGATGTTGACCGCCACTGATGGGGCTCTTGTTACAAGATGACTTCAGGGCTCTCGCTATAGCTTTCCACTAATCCTCACAACAGTCCTGCTGAGACCAGTATTACCGCAGTTTGCAGATGAGGAAATAAATGCCCGGATAGATTGCTCAAGATTACACAGCTGGAGAGTTTGGAACTGAGGATTCAAATTCAGGTTAGGCCTCAGGATATGTATCTGAGGTCACATTACCTAGCTGTTGAATTAATAATGGCCACCCTGTCTGAACATTGACAGAGGAGGAGGGGCGGGTTTGTGAAGTCAGGACAAGTGACCATAGTCAGATCACAGTGGGTGTCCTTGGCCAGTTTTCAGAGGCTACTTGACGTTCCTGAATGGGGCAATTATCAGCAGAAATATAGGGCCCTAAATGATCAAAGTATTAGACTTGGACTCATTATTACATATCATTTACTTCAAATATGGTGGATATGTTTCATCTCCAATTGATTTGTAGTGACTGTCTTGAGGAGTGTGTCGAGAAGGATGCTGAGGCCAGCCTCAGAGGAAGGAGGGTGTGACTCCAGTGGGGAGCACTTTAATCTAGTCAGACACCCTCAGTTTTACTCATGTAGAAACCAAATCAGAGTGAGTTACCCAAGAGCACATGGCCACAATTGACTGGCAGAGCTTTGGTCAAAGTAGGTGGCCCTTAGATGTAAATGGAATGTTCTTTTCATTGTATATAATGTTATTATATATTACATAAAATAGGATGTGTATTTTTTTAAGTTGATGAACTAATTGACTAAACAAGCTTAATCACAAGGGTCGACCTTGAAAGAGGAGTCATTCTCTTATCCTCGCTTTTTCCCAACCCCATGCCTGTTTATGGAGCTGTCTTGTCATTGTCACCCTGATTGTGGACAGTTCTAGCCCAACAGAATTTGTTGGGGTAGACATTCCAGGGACTGCCTGGAACCAGCTGCCAGGGTGGATCCCGTGAAAATCACACAAACAGGCGTAGGCTGGTATTAGGGGGAAATGGAAGATAAGGTCTGCGCAGCTCTATTTCTGTAGCTGAAGAAACTTCTAGATGCAATGGCGCAGCACTGTACAGCAAGTAAGAAGTATCCCCACAAGCTCAAAATCGCCTCTGTTGAAATACCTTCATGGCTCCCCATTTCCTGCTGAATAAGTTTGTATTTTAGGATAGTATCAAAGTCATCCAGGTAAGCTTGTCTGGTCTTATTGCCCATAGTTTTGCTTCAAAGAAAAGCTACTCCTATTAAATCTAACTTCTTCCTACTCTCGGTACAAACCCATCCTATCCTGATCATAGGTCATGTTGCTCCCTCCACATGGAAGACGGTTTTCAAATACTTGAAGGTCTCAAACTTCCCATCTTTTGAAGCCCAGTGCAGTGCCCTCCCCAGAGACATCCCCANGATGAACTAATTGACTAAACAAGCTTAATCACAAGGGTCGACCTTGAAAGAGGAGTCATTCTCTTATCCTCGTTTTTTCCCAACCCCATGCCTGTTTATGGAACTGTCTTGTCAATGTCACCCTGATTGTGGACAGTTCTAGCCCAACAGAATTTGTGGGAGTAGACATTCCAGGGACTGCCTGGAACCAGCTGCCAGGGTGGATCCCGTGAAAATCACACAAACAGGCGTAGGCTGGTATTAGGGGGAAATGGAAGATAAGGTCTGCGCAGCTCTATTTCTGTAGCTGAAGAAACTTCTAGATGCAATGGCGCAGCACTGTACAGCAAGTAAGAAGTATCCCCACAAGCTCAAAATCGCCTCTGTTGAAATACCTTCATGGCTCCCCATTTCCTGCTGAATAAGTTTGTATTTTAGGATAGTATCAAAGTCATCCAGGTAAGCTTGTCTGGTCTTATTGCCCATAGTTTTGCTTCAAAGAAAAGCTACTCCTATTAAATCTAACTTCTTCCTACTCTCGGTACAAACCCATCCTATCCTGATCATAGGTCATGTTGCTCCCTCCACATGGAAGACGGTTTTCAAATACTTGAAGGTCTCAAACTTCCCATCTTTTGAAGCCCAGTGCAGTGCCCTCCCCAGAGACATCCCCACCCCAAGCGTCTCATGCTCAACTCTTAGGGTTTAATTTATTGCTTTCTCTGTAAAGGCATTTACACTGTCTACATTTTAAAAGTTATTTGTGGAAATGTCTTAATTCTGAATGTGCCTGTTTTCACTACTGTGCTCCTTTGTCACATTGGGACAAGTCCTCAAACGCCTCTCAAATGTTTCCCACCTCTCTCTGACTTCATTTTTGTCTTTTCTCTCTAGACAGAAAGCATTCTCTTGGGTTCCAAATCCAAAGCTCTCTTCTCTTCCATCTCTTCCCTCCTTGGTGCTCTCGTTGTTCATATGGCTCCAGATTCTTCCCCCCGAGACCAAGTCTGGATCTGCGTGCTTAGCCTCGGCTTCCTTCTTGAGTGTTAGATGAGTCTGTCACCCAGTTTTGGATCTGATATTTTGCTGGCACCTCAAAACAACAGTATCACAAACCAAACTCCCAACCATCTCTTCCTTGTCGATGGCTCTTCTCATTCAAATGTCTTACCCCCTGGAGTCCCCAAAAGCAGGCTTTAAATCTCAGATTCTCCTTAAGCCTTTCCTTTCTTCGTCCAAGTCCTTCCAAGTCCTAGAGATTTGAACTCAGTGATGTTTCTCAGCCATGNCTTGTCATTGTCACCCTGATTGTGGACAGTTCTAGCCCAACAGAATTTGTTGGGGTAGACATTCCAGGGACTGCCTGGAACCAGCTGCCAGGGTGGATCCCGTGAAAATCACACAAACAGGCGTAGGCTGGTATTAGGGGGAAATGGAAGATAAGGTCTGCGCAGCTCTATTTCTGTAGCTGAAGAAACTTCTAGATGCAATGGCGCAGCACTGTACAGCAAGTAAGAAGTATCCCCACAAGCTCAAAATCGCCTCTGTTGAAATACCTTCATGGCTCCCCATTTCCTGCTGAATAAGTTTGTATTTTAGGATAGTATCAAAGTCATCCAGGTAAGCTTGTCTGGTCTTATTGCCCATAGTTTTGCTTCAAAGAAAAGCTACTCCTATTAAATCTAACTTCTTCCTACTCTCGGTACAAACCCATCCTATCCTGATCATAGGTCATGTTGCTCCCTCCACATGGAAGACGGTTTTCAAATACTTGAAGGTCTCAAACTTCCCATCTTTTGAAGCCCAGTGCAGTGCCCTCCCCAGAGACATCCCCACCCCAAGCGTCTCATGCTCAACTCTTAGGGTTTAATTTATTGCTTTCTCTGTAAAGGCNAATAGCTCTGTCCTTGCTGGTAACCAGAACATGGCATTTCTTACTGTCAGTGGGTTAAGCCTCACACTTATCCGCTGAGAAAGCAATTGGACCAATGCAGTCTATTTGCTACATGGAGAAGGAAGGACAAACAATGAAGAGGGTGCTCGCAAACAGGAGAACTCTGTAGAGCGTGTTTGCGGTGATGCGTGAGCCTCGTCAGCCTTGTCAAAAGCTCAGTATGTCGTTGAAATGTCTACCTATGTGATGNCCAATGCAGTCTATTTGCTACATGGAGAAGGAAGGACAAACAATGAAGAGGGTGCTCGCAAACAGGAGAACTGTGTAGAGCGTGCTTGCGGTGATGCGTGAGCCTCGTCAGCCTTGTCAAAAGCTCAGCATGTCGTTGAAATGATGTCTACCTATGTGATGTNCTGGTTAAACCACACGGGAAGGGGATGAGCGAGTATATGAGTGTGTGAGAATGTCCCAGAGAAACCCATCTGTGCTGCTACCTTGGGACAAGGCAACAGGATTTAAGTATTCAATAGCTCTGTCCTTGCTGGTAACCAGAACATGGCATTTCTTACTGTCAGTGGGTTAAGCCTCACACTTATCCGCTGAGAAAGCAATTGGACCAATGCAGTCTATTTGCTACATGGAGAAGGAAGGACAAACAATGAAGAGGGTGCTCGCAAACAGGAGAACTCTGTAGAGCGTGTTTGCGGTGATGCGTGAGCCTCGTCAGCCTTGTCAAAAGCTCAGTATGTCGTTGAAATGTCTACCTATGTGATGTTTTTTTTTTACCTTCTTTTTCTTTCTCTTACTGAAATTTCCAGAGCCACTGAAAGCTACCATCAGCCCCAGGAAAGTTAAAAGCAGCGTGGGTAGCCAGGTTTCCTTGTCCTGCAGCGTGACAGGCAGTGAGGACCAGGAACTCTCCTGGTACCGAAACGGTGAAATCCTCAACCCTGGAAAAAATGTGAGGATCACAGGGATCAACCACGAAAACCTTATAATGGATCACATGGTCAAAAGTGACGGGGGCGCGTACCAGTGCTTTGTGCGCAAGGATAAGCTGTCCGCTCAAGACTTTGTGCAGGTGGTCCTTGAAGGTCAGTGGGCCTCGTTACAGGGTTCAGCCGCACCAGAACCCAAACCCAGAGTACTCAGAGAGAAGAACATTGGAGCAATACTGATAACTCCCAGGGCTAAGATTTCTCTCTGTCTGACTAGCTCCTAACTCTGTCCTAATTCTTCGGGAGAGATCGGGCTAATGAAAGAACCTGTACTGGGAAAGTTGTAAGTGGTAGATGTAACAAAAGTAACTTCACATTAAGCTAAGTAATGGAAATGGTGCCAATTCGTGTGTTTAGTTACTTGTCAAGGTACAGACCACAGAAACTTACAACTTCGAGTTTGGTTGACAGTTCGTTACCGCAGACTGGAGTTGCTCAGCGATGCTTTGTTTGAAGGGCTGTTTTATGTGCTGTGGGGGGTTGGCAGCATCTCTCCTCTCTGCCACTAGATGCTAATAGCACGCCCTCTCTGAGTTGTGACAACCCCAAATATCTTCAGACATTGCCAAAAGGCCTGGGGGGTGGGAGGGTGAGGGGAATAGCCCCCAGCTGAGAAATACAATTTGACAGACAAAATGTAGGGCAAAATGTCAACGGAGTCCTTGGTGGAAAGAAAAAAGCAGCATCTGGTGTGTTTGGTTGTCCCTGGTTGGGTCCAGATAGTCACAAATTTAGGTGAATGGGATTTGTGAGAAATGACCTCGGGTTGTCATAATAGGTCCTAGGTATGTTGTTTTCTTTTCTTAATGGCCTGTTTACATCTGCAGGCTGATCAATCAGCCAGGGAACAAAAGCCTATCAAGGTAACATTCAAGTGAGACATATGTTTATCACCAGATAATTGAACTGGCTTCTACCTGTATCTGTGTGCATCTTTTTGGAAATTATGTCTTTACATATAATTAAAATTCATTTAGTATAAATTGATTAAAATCATTACATGACTTTCTTATAGTTTAAAGAGAGAAAAATATTTATATATGAAAATAAGTGTAAATATGTCTTGATGCTCTTTGAGGATATTTCTATTATTTTTTTAATAGAAAATGTTTAGGAAGAAGCAGACTTAGCAATGAGACTCTTATTTTGATTCAAGCCTCTCCTTGCAGACAGTTTCTTAAAGCAGAGGTGAAATTAGCTGAAGGCATGGAACCCATATTAAATGTCTGACACTGCGATCCCCATAATAATTAAGTGCAGAAAGTAATCAATTTGTACAGAGCCGGTTTGCTGCTGCTGATGCACTGTAGTCCTTATACATCACTATTTTTAGATTCTTCGTAGAAGAGGGAGAGAATACCTGTCTAGGTCTAGTTACCTTGGCAACTATCTCGTGTGACTAAGAAAACCTAAAGAGCATATTGATAATCCATAATGATGTCGAAAGATTTCAGGTTATCAGAGAGTGACAGCAAGAAAGATTTCAAAGACACTCAGGTCTCACTGGGAAAATGATGTCTGCTTTCATCTCCAGAAAGGCTGTCACTTGAATAAAAAAAGGGGACAGAGGAGCGTACTGAGCAGACTCACAGATTTATTTGTTGCATGTCAGTTTCCATTCCGGACTAGAAGCTTCACTCTATTTTTTCTCCTCTGAGAGATGACAGTGCTAATGTAGGAAAAGAGAGCAGAAGTGTAATTACAAATACGGATCTAGAATTTGCCTTAAAATGGTGTCTAACTAATATCCTTGGATAGAGCCTCCTATTATTCCCATTGAAATAGTTTTAGATTAATGTAAATTATAAGAACTCACAATACTGCGAGCTAAGAATGGCCATTGATATAATGCAGAATCTGGGAGTATTTTCTATGAGGCCAAAGAAACTGGGAATGGAAGTCTAAAGAAAATGAAATCTAATAATTATAGGTTCAAGACCAAACCACGGTAACTGGAAAATGGAATAATAGAAAAGAATAAGAACAGGTCCTATTTTAGGAAATGATAGAATAGCATGTATCAGGCAACACTGCAAGCAGATAAAAATTATGAACTTGAGGAAAAATGAAATGTGGGAGAGGAATCCAAAAGCAGGAAGAAAGGATTGGACACATGAAAGAAGAGGAAAGGGTTAGGTGTTATCTGCCTTGATACCACTTTTCCCTTGAGGACATTCCTCAGTCTTTGTGAGATGGGGGGGGGATTAGAATGCTAGAAGAAAAGCAGAAAGCTATAGTCTTATGGGACTGACATATAGAAGGACAGAAGTCTATACTGTTGAAATACCTGCAATTGAGGGAGGTGAGTTGAAATTCCAGGAAGAAGGATGGTCCTGAATCCCTAACAATGGGGAGTCCTAAAATCTAAAAATAAACTTCCTTGGAAAATTTAGTTGACACCTGAACTGGAAAATGAGGAGGAGAATCCAATAAAAATTTTAAAAAATAAAAACAACTAGGCATATCAGAAAGAAAAAAAAAAAAGGATACTGTTAGCAGAGGTTAAAAGACAAAGTAGGCAGTAGAAATAGACCTTGAGAGAACCCAGATGAATTAGCAAATGCTTAAAAGCTTTTATTTAAAATATATTCAATACCTTAAAAGAAAATAAAGGCATAATGAATAGATATCTGGGAAAGACCAGAAGAGAAAATGAAAACTATAAAAAGGAACTAGTAGAAATATGAAAATTCAGTATATTGGCTTTAATAGGAGATTGGGGAAGGATGAAAGGATCAGTGAATCTAAAGATAAAATAAATTATCCCACTTGAAGGACAGAGAGAAAGAAGACTACAAAGGAAATGACCAAAGCCTCAATGACTTGGGACAGTCATCAGATGGCCTGATCCACTTATAATTAGAGGCCCAGAAAAATAGAAGACTGACACTGGGGAAGAAAAGAATATTTGAAGAACTAACAGCTACAGTTTTCCCAATTTTGGTGTAAGAAATAAAGTTACAGAGCCAAGAAACAGTAAACCCCAAGAAGAATAAATGTAAAGAAAATCACATGCGGGCACATTAGAGCCACATTGCTGAAAACCAAAGATAAATTAAAAATCTTGTAATTCTGAGGGAGGAGAAATATTAAGTAAATGGAGATATCAATACAAATGATGGATGGCTTCTCATGAGATATTTTGAAGGACAAGACAATGGAGCAACATCTTTAAAATGTTGGAAAGGATTAAAAAAAAAATCTCTGCCCACGTAGGCTCTTATATCTAGCAAAAAAAAAAAAAAAAGTCTTTAAAAATCAGCAATAGTAAAGATATTTTCAGTAAACAAAAGATGAAAGAATGTGATGCCAGAAGAAATGACACATGAAGTCATTGAAGGTGAAGGGAAATGACCTAAAATGGCAATTCAGATCTATAGTCATAAAGGCCATGAGACAAGGCAGGAAATATGTTAGTAAACATTTAGAAAAAAAATTTTTTCTCTTTTAATGCCTTTAAACAATAATTGACAAATTATGAAATTATAACATTGTATTATAGAGTTTAGATGTAACTAGATATAAGAACACAAAGGAGAATATAAATTAAATTATTTGAAATTATTTGTACTGAGGGCTTTTACATTTCACATGAAGCAGCATAATTTTCACTTTTAGTACATGAGATTAAAATTATATAGATGCATGCACACATACATATTAGTATGGATATACATATAAATATTTATATGTGTATATCTACATAAATATGAATATGTATATATTGATCTATCCATCTGTGTCTGTATCACCTTAGTTGGAGTNGGAGTTTTTTCCATAAATGAAAAATTGGCAAAACATTAAAAACAGAACTTATCTATGTTAATAGATAAGAACTTATCACATTAATAGAATATAGGAGAAAAACCAATTGATGACTTTAGTATATCCAGAAAAACACCATTTGACAAAATTCAACATCCATTCAGAATAAAAAATTCTCAGCAAACTAGAAATATAAAGAACTTCCTTGACTCAGTATATGACATTTATGAATAATCTATAGTGAAAATCATTCTTAATGGTTGAACACTAAATATTTTTCATTTAACATCGGGACCAAGGCAAGGATGTTCACAACCACCACTTCTGTTCAACACTGTACCAGAAGTCATAGGCAGCCATGAGTAAGAAATAAAATACATAAAGTTTAGGAAGGAAAAATCTCAGCTGTCTTTAATCACATTGTTGTTTACATCGAAAATCCCAAGAAATCTATAAAATAATTCCTAGATGCATAAGTGGGTTTAGAAACTTATAGGATACAAAAACATACAAAATTTGTTTTGTTTTTATGCAATAGGAACCAACAATTGGAAAACAATATTTTGAAATTCCATTTATATTAGAATGAAACAAAAGACACTTAAACATAAATTTAACAACAGATGTGAAAGATTTCAACGTGTAAAACTGTACAACTATACATTGCTAATATAAAATTGTGATGACCAAAAAAATTGGAAAGTATACCACATTCAGGGACTGAAAAACTAAATATTCTTAAGGTAACAATTCTCTGTAATATGATCAATAATAATCTCAATCAAAATCCCAACAGCTTTTATAGATTGATTTTTAAATTTATGTAGAAAAGTGGAAGTCCTATAGTCTAAGTTGATTTTATTTATTTATTTATTTATTTTTATTATGCTATATTAGTCACTATACAGTACATCATTAGCTGTTAATGTAGTGTTCCATGATTTGTTGTTTGCGTATAACACCTAGTGTCCCATGAAATACGTGCCCTCCTTAATACATGTTTTTAAAAAACATGTATGGGAAAGTAAAGGACTGAGAGTTGTGCAAACAATCTTAAAAACAAAGAATAAAGTT
Organism: Ailuropoda melanoleuca; assembly: GCF_002007445.2. Lineage (NCBI taxonomy): Eukaryota > Metazoa > Chordata > Mammalia > Carnivora > Ursidae > Ailuropoda > Ailuropoda melanoleuca. The sequence goes on from NC_048218.1 coordinate 5,203,204, forward strand.
GGGGGATTCATATACTAGCTCCATTAAATGAGATAGATACATAGCTCAATAGAACATACTGGAAGGTCTAGAAATACACCCACACACATATATGATAAATTGATTCGTAGGAGAGTCCACAATATTCTAAAGCTAAAGGCAAGTCTTTTTGACAAACAATACTGAAACTACTCAATGAATATAATACAAAAAATGAATATAAATTCCTACCTCACACCTTATACCTTACACAGATTTTATTTGCTCTAAATTATAGACTGGCATATAAAATCCAAAACTATAAGTCTCTAAAAGGAAGCATTGAAGAATTCTTCATCATTTAAGGGGTAGGCACAGCTTTCATAAGATAAAGAACTAAAAGTCAAAGGCAAATACATCATTAAGAAAATAAAAGGCAACTACAAACTGGAAGAAAACATTTTACACATCCAAACACGCACAGCTATAATACATACTATACATATGTCTGACACACATTATGTGTACTTAATATACCTGACAAATATATTTGGCCATTAGAAGATATCTGGTAAATACTTATCTTCAGCATACATAAAGAACTCCTACAAATCAATAAAAAGGTAGTTTAACATGACAGTGGACAAAAGATTTGAGCAGATATTTCACAAGAGGAGATACAGAAATGGCCAATAAGCACATAAAGACAACATTACCTGCCAAAAATGCATAACCTGCATCTAACTATGCAGAAATAGAAAAAACCCAGTCTGAGCAACTGGCTGTGGAATAATTCTTCAAAAATGTCAAAGTCAAGAAATACAAAAGAGGTGAAAGAATGATACAAATTGTAGGAGACTAAAGAAGCATGACAAATAAATAGGGTGTGTGATACTGGTTGGGCTGGGGGAAATAGCTGAGAAGGACACCATCAGTCAGCTGATAGACTTTCAATATGGACTTCACGTTAGGTGATCGTACTGTTCCAAAGTTACATTTCTTAATTTTGCTGACTGTGCTGTGGTGATGGTAGAATATCTGCTGTATAGAGAGCACACAACTCTATGACTACATGGATTTGGAGCTCAAGAACAGGCAAACTAAGTCAGGGTGAAAGAAATCAGGACAGTGACTGCCTCTGTCTGGTGAGAGGGGATTGATTGAAAGGAACCTTAGGAACGTTCTGGGGTGGAGAAATGCTTTACATCGTGCTCATTTGGGTGGTTATACAGTGTTTGTACCAACTCATTCTGTTTGTATACTTAAGATCTGTACATTTCACTGTATGTAAACTTTACCTACAAAAAAAAAAGTATAATGAAGAAAACTCTCCTAAATAGATAAAAAAGACGAGTTTTCAGTGTATAGTGTAAAAATCAGTGCAAAGAAATTCACAGCTCAGCACATCCTGAAAAAAAGGTGACTTGTAAGATTAAATAAGATAACATTCCTAAGCATCAACAGCTGATTATGTACAAAGAATAACAATCACAGCGACTTCCAACTTCTCCATAAATTAAGGCAGAGCAGGCTGAAGCGGCAGCTGCAGTGTTCTAAGGGCAAAGGCACCGGTTCTTTACTTCAATATTATGAAGTCCTTGTTTTCATCTTTCCTATTAAGCAAGATGCTTGCAATCCAAGCACCCTGAAATACACCACTTATGAGTGCATGAGGGGAAAAAATACATACTTGAGGGCCTTCTCCAGTCACCCAGGAGTTGGACTGGAGTTGACATTCAGGAATTTGCAAGAGGAAAGATGGTAGAGGGCTCAGCACAGCACCCCCATCGGGAGAACCCTACACGGCTGACCTCGCTGGCCACAGAAATAGACTTCCATGTTTCCAGGGGGGTGGGGACGAGAAGCTCTTCAGGAGTACTTGGAAGTGTTAACAGTTACCTTTCTATGATGGCATTGCAAGCTAGCTTTAGGTGGGTCCCCTCCATTTGTTTTGCTTTTCAACTTGTCAGCAATGCATGTGTGATTACTACTGTAGAGTGTAAGGGAAATGGTCCGTATATGTGATAGAAAAACAGTGGAGTATGAAAATTTTATCTTTGTTGAAAATATTGGAAATTCCTGTGGAGAACTCCCTGAGTTCTCGATCCTACTTTACCTGGGACAGTCTGAGGCAGTGTCTGTCTTCCTGGCATAATTACTCCTGGTATCTGTTTAATTCTCAAAAGTGTCCCAGGTTGGATGATAAATTGTACAGTCACCAACTTAAGACACTTAACAGAGATATTTAATACACACTGGAAGGCTCAAAGTTTATTTGGCTTTTACCCATTCTCAGAGTTTTCATGGGCATTTATATGGACTTACCACTTCTCATCAAAACTATAAAAGATGATTTCTTTTTTTTATTTAAATTCAATTAGCCAACATATACTACATTATTAGTTTCAGATGTAGAGTTCAATAATTCAAGGCTGATTTCTTATGAGAAAACGAACAAGGTGAGATAATCAATCCCTCAGTCTTTCCTTTATTCCTTGGTGAGCAAGCCCTAATTATCGCAGAAGTGGAAAGCTAACGTGACCAATTGGAAGGGTGAATTTCCTCTGTGTTTATAACTTCTGGTGGGGACATGACAGTTCTGGATTGTAGACTTGTTGGGAACTGACTCTGTGTAACATGGTCATCTGAGTTGCATGATCGTTCTTCTTATGACAACCAGGAAATCCATAAGTAATTAATTAAAGCTTGCTAATACTGTATTTGCCCATTTTGAAAAAGAAATTGTGTTCTGCTTGGAATTTAACTTTATCCATAAAACCAGACCTTTTTTTTTTTTTTGGTAGTGTTTAATCACCACCACATTTACCTCCCAATCGTTAACTAAATGGACTTGGAAGTTGTGCAATTATCTGTATGTGCCACTTCCTTCCATAATTTGTCTTCCTGCAGATGGAACTCCCAAAATTATTTCTGCCTTTAGTGAAAAAGTGGTGAGCCCAGCAGAACCAGTGTCCCTCATGTGCAACGTGAAGGGAACCCCGTTGCCCACCATCACATGGACCCTGGACGATGACCCGATCCTCAAGGGGGGGAGTCACCGCATCAGCCAGATGATCACGTCGGAGGGAAACGTGGTCAGCTACCTGAACATCTCCAGCTCTCAGGTCCGGGATGGGGGAGTCTACCGCTGCACCGCCAACAACTCGGCGGGAGTCGTCCTGTACCAGGCTCGAATAAACGTAAGAGGTGCTTGTCAAATCAGCTCCTCAAAAAAACACACATAACTCATTGTAGTGGAGAAGAAGGTTTCTGCATGCACCGAGCTGAGTCTTGGAATGCCAAAACAGACTAACTGTTGCTTCTCATTTCCTACCCTTTCCTTCGGACTCCAGAATGGCCCTGATGGGGTTAATGTGAAAAAAAAATGGCATTTTGGTTTCTTTAGTCAGCTTGTTCTCTTTGTTACTCTCAGATTTGTCCACTTGATCTTTCCTTTCCCGGTTTATGCTCTGCATGCTCTTTCCTTCCTCCTCTCCTTCTGTTCAACCACATTCACGTAAACCTTCATGTACATGGTATTTTAACTTGCATTCATAGTGCAACATGGCATATCCTCCATCTTCATAACCTACTTGACAGAGACAGTTTAAAAATTGAATTGCAACTGGTGTTTTCACAAAAACAGCATGATGGTTCAGTGCAGACTAGTTACTTTTTGCTGATTAAATTGCCTCTTATCTTGTGCTTCAAAATGTTTTAATAGAAGTAATTGACAATGGAAGTTTTTAACCCTTCATTCAATTCATTTGAAAGTAATGAAACTGAAAGGGAACAAAGAACTTCTTAGTAGAAAAATCCAAATGCAGAAAAAATTGTTTAATCGAAAAGGATGTTTTTATATGACAATAATCTACTCTTTTTTTTTTTTTACCTCAAGGAAAAGTGTGCCCATTTCCACACATGAGATGTACCCTTAAATTATTTTCAAGAGTTTCTTTGTGTCTCTCTAGGGCCTGCAAGCATTCGACCAATGAAAAATATCACAGCAATAGCAGGGCGGGACACGTACATCCATTGCCGTGTGATTGGCTATCCATATTACTCCATCAAATGGTACAAGAACTCTAATCTGCTTCCTTTCAACCATCGCCAAGTGGCATTTGAGAACAATGGCACTCTAAAACTCTCGGATGTGCAAAAGGAGGTGGATGAGGGAGAGTACACGTGCAATGTGCTGGTTCAACCGCAGCTCTCCACCAGCCAGAGTGTCCACGTGACCGTCAAAGGTAAGGCTGCCCTCCCTGTCCCCACACAGCTTGTCATGACTCCACTCTTTCACCAGAATCACGATCAGGAGTGAGGGGATCTCAGAGGCTGCGTATTTTCAGTAAGACAGTTACAAAGGCCAGAATGATAGAGTACATCAGATGTTCTGACCTCTTTACTCCTGCATCTGCACAAGACCTGTGGTTGATGTAATTTTTTTCATGTGGATTTTTGGGTTGGTTTTTCAGGGGATACGTGTTGTCAGTATTACCGTCGAAAAAATAGACATCATTGGTGTCGTTACCTAGTTGTCTGACAGATCATTTTAAAACACATACAAATGTTCCTCCACTTACGATGGGGTTATGTCCCAATAAAGTCATTGGAGGTTGAAAATGTAGTAAGTCGAAAATGTATATAATACATCTCACCTACCAAACATCATAGCTTAGCCTGGCCTACTTGAAACATGCTCCGAATACTTACATTAGTCTCAAATTGGGCAAAATCATCCAGTGCAAATCGAACTTTATAATGAAGTGTTGAATATATCATGTAATAATTTATTGAATACGGTACTGAAAGTGAAGAACAGAAAGGTTGTATGGGTGAAGAATGGTGGTCAGTTTTGGTTGTTTACCCTCCTGACCACTGGCCAACTGGGAGCTGTGGGTGCCTGACACGGCCAAGCATCACAAGAGAGCATCTATGGCATATCACCAGCTCTGGGGGAGGAAGCAAGAGTCAAAATTCAAAATACAGTTTCTACTGAATGCACATGTCTTCTACTCTATCATGAAGTGGAAAAATTGGAAGATGAACCATCCTTCATTGGGAACCATCTGAATCTTTCTTTTCCTAAAAACTCCTAAAAATAAGTTCTTTTACAATCAACCAGAAGAGGTTTTCAAACTTTTCATCTTGAGAAGCTAAGTAGGTCAAAACAACAATATAGGAATCATATGATTAAAGGAACCCACTGAAAAATTTCTTGACTTTTAAATGATTCTTTACATCATGGAATCTAACCATCAGGATGAACTTTGGGGGTCGTGCAACTCAACCTCTATCTCCTTATGGATAAAGAGCAGTGAAATGACAAGACCCACCTCAGGACACAGTTCTGTCGTGGCAGACCCTTAGAGGAAGCTGTTTCTTCTATCCCCCAAGTCGGTTTCTTCAGCTGAACTTAAAATGAAATTTTTCAATTCTGTAAATAATCTACATGAAGCAGGTCATGAAAATAACTCTAATATGTTATGAAACAATTTCAGAACTTCATAGCAATAGCCTTCTGCCTGCTAAGTGTATGAGCTGTCCCTACATACCAATAATTGTCTTTTAATGTCATGGGTACAAAGTTACATAGGTTTTCCATGGTCTTTCCCAACCTTTTTCTCCCCACAAACCTCATTGGTTTACCTTTTCAGGACACCTATGAATACACACATGCATACATACAATCTATGTAATACATTGTTATTATATCTTATATAATATGTATAATACATTAGATACACTTGCACATAAATAATTCTGAATCTTTTAAAAAGAATCACATATCTTCTGAATTTTCTCAGGTTGTGAGAATTTCTTGGTAAATCAGACTATGATAGCTACGTTAAAGTTCATTTTGTGGTTGTATTTATTAAAACTTTACCATTTATGAAACATCTGCTCGATGCTAGTTTTACTCTAGGCATTGAGGAAAATAGTGATGAAGAAGGTAGACAAGCTTCTTTCCCTGTGGGGTTCTCCTTTCAGTCAAGAGAGACAAAGAGTAAACAACAAAACAAGTGAATAAACCAGAAAATACTTTATAATATTCAGTTCAATGCAGAGGATTAAAACATGGTGGTATCTTAAAGTTAGCTGCCCTGGAGAATTAGAAGCTATATCAATAAATGTTTGGTACTCTGTTATCTTAAAATCCACCCATTATGCCCTTTGAATGAATGTCTCACCCACACCTTGTTTTGTAACAGAAGTTGATCACTTGGAAATTATTGGTTTGCTGAGTTATAAGGATCTTTGAAACATCTACAGGGTTTATTGAATAAAATCAAAGTCTCATCAGAAAAGTCTTTAAGTATTGGGAAGCTGAGAGGCTCATAGCGACAGGTACAAGTTTTACAAAACTCTACTTTTTTGCTTGAAAGTTTGAATTTCATTATTTCCAACAAACACAGTCATTTGTGATCATAGGAGAGGCAGGGTATATCTTTTTTTCCCCTCCCTAGGACAATGCCTGCCAGTTGCACAAGGCTGAATAACTGTAGCTTTTAGGTAGGTATTCTTTGAGGAAACAATAGAATTCCTTGAAAAGAGAGACTAGTGGAGCTTGTAATTCAAACGAATGCACAAGTTCTTTTCTTCAAGACAAAGGCCTGCACAGCAGGGCAGAAATGCTTTGTGCCTTCTTCCCATTTTGTTACACAGAGCAGAGAACCCTGAAAAGGACATGAACTCAAGGTTTGAGTTTTATTTAAAATTATTATTTTTATGGCTTCACCAAGTGTCTTAAATGAAGCTGGTTTAAAAAACAATTAGAACTGTGTGGTGGTAAACAACATGGCAATGATTGGTACATTTTGGTGTCACTGCCATGATTGGTGCTAAGGCCCCAGCGGTCTTACCCAAAGTGACTTCTGTGTGTCTATGCAGATGTCAAACCAATGAGAAAATACATAATATCTTAGTGTTACAGTAAAAATGGTCATTTTCTTGCAAACCCTTGAAAATGTTCTCAAGGGTTCTTAGGGGTCTTCAGACTACATTTAGAAAATGTCTACTCCAGTGCTATTTCATTTATGTCTAGTTATGAACCATTCTGGGTGATGTGTCAAATGAGCTTCTCCATGCATTGGCCTTTATCTCCTTGTAAGATGGTTTCTTTCAGGAAAAGTTGCCAGAAGTGTGACCATTGGATAAATGGATAGAGATTTTTTCATATCAATTTTTAGGATATGTAAATTCAAGCAAAGACCATGTGAATTATTCACTTTTCTTCTTAAAATTTTCTAGACCGGCATAAATCAGTGTATTGACCTTGATCTTTTTAATTTTAAGTGACAGAAACCAACTGCAACGAGCTTACACCCTAAGGAGAATTTATTGGTTCTTATCACCAAAGTATCTATCATTTTAGGAAACAATTGAATCAAATGGTTTTTTTTCAGGAATTTCTTTTCGTCTAAGTGTGTCTTATGTAGAATAATCATTTTCTGGTCATTGGCAAGGATCGTCAGACAAAAGAAGGAAAATACTATTTTGCACGGTGTTTCATGACACTTGCCTGGCCAGAAGTGGTTGCCAGCAGGCAGGGTGGTTGTAGGGATTTGGGTTTTCCAGTGCTTAACAGCGCAGTCAAGGAAAGCTCCTTTGAGAAGCTGACATTTGATCAAGGACATAGAGGAGGGCAAGCTAGCAAGCACATATCTAGGGGAGAGAACATTCTAGACAAAGGGAACAAAAAGAGTCAGGAGTGGGCCTGGCCACCTGGAGGGCCCGCAGAGAGCCTATGTGGTTGGAACAGAGTGAACACAGGGTAAAGTAATAAAGGGTGAGGTCAAAATTAGCAAGGCCCTTTCACGTAGGACCCGGTATAGCGGGGCTGGGCTCTAAGGCCTTGAGTTTTTCCTGAGTGAGATGGAGGGGTTGATCAGATGATTTTAAACACAGATGTCACAGGGTTGTGACTAGGTTGCAAAAGGATAACAACTCCTGTGCCAAGAATAGGCTAAAGTCAAGAAGGGACAAGCAGGTCGCCTGCTAGAAAGCTCATCCAGAGGAGAGGTCGGGGGGCTTGGGTCAGGGAGAGAGCGGGTGCGGGGGGTGAGAGAAGACAGGTTCTAGATATATATTGTAAGGTCTACTCAGTGGGATTTCCTGATGGCTTAGATGTGGGTGTAAGAGGATAGAATTTCAGCCTGAGCAATGGAAAGAAGAACACGGCCATCAGTTGAGTAAGCAGAAGATGCAGGGAAGCAATTGAAGGCAAGAAATCAGGAGTCTACTTCTTGATGTATTGAGGTTGAAATATTAAGTGGATCCAGTAAGTATGCAGTGGGATAGACAGGAGTGGAATTTAGGATGGTGGAACCCAAGCAGTAGGTTTGGAGACATCAGTGAATAAACAATGTGTAAGGCATAGGCCTTCATGTAACCATCAGGAGACTGTGCGTCTCACTGCAGATTCTCATTCAGAGAGGCTGATCCATCTATCCCTCAGTCAGACTCACGGTAAAACCTATTCACCAAATGTCTGAAGATAAAGTTGGACAAAAATTCGTACAAGAACTGTTTAAATGTAAATCTGTCTCTAAATTTCCTAGATGAGGATGGATCAATGTATCAACCATGATCCTGTTGATTGAAAAGAGTAGAACTCCAATCAGGCTGGTTCAACAGCAACACAACAGTGTGTGGGGGGAGGGCAGGTCAGGATGGAGGTCAAGGTTGTATTAAACTAACCTTGGGAGGGGCAGAGATAGCATAGGCCTCAGGGGAGGCCTGGGCTAGACATTTTTTAAAATTATTTTTTAATTATTTTTTTATTAGTTGCAGGGGTAGCATCCAGTGACTCATCAGTTGCATACAACACCCAGGACTCATTACATCACGTGCCCTCCTTAATGCCCATCCCCCAGTTACCCCATCCTCCCACCCACCTCCCCTCCAGCAACCCTCAGTTTGTTTCCTAGAGTTCAGCATGTCTTGTGGATGCCTCCCTCTCTGTTTTCATCTTATTTTTTTTTCCTTCCTTCCCTACGTTCATCTGTTTTGTTTCTTAAATTCCGCATATGAGTGAGATCATTAGCATAATACCCTCTAGTCCACCCATGTCCGTGAAAATGGCAAGATTTCATTCTTTTTGATGGCTGAGTACTATTCCAATGTATATATACCACATCTTCTTTATTCATTCATCTGTGGATAGACATCCGGGCTCTTTCCATAGTTTGGCTGTTGTTGATAATGCTGTTATAAACATTGGGGTGCAGGTGCCCCTTCGGGTCACTACATATATAACTTTGGGGTAAATACGCAGTAGTGCAATTGCTGGGTCGTAGGGTAGCTCTATTGTCAACTTTTTGAGGAACCTCCGTACTGTTTTCCAGAGTGGCTGCACCAGCTTGCATTCCCACCAACAGTGTAAGAGGGCTCCCCTTTCTCTACATCCTGGCCAACATTTGTTGTTTCCTGACTTGTTAATTTTAGCCATTCTGACTGCTGTGAGGCGGTAGCTCCGTGTGGCTTTCATCTGAATTTCCCTGATGCTGACTGATGTGGAGCAGTTTTTCATGTGTCTGTTGGCCACTTAATTACCATCTGAAATTTCTCTCTGTTCCTTTGGTGTTTCCCTCTACACACCGGCTCCATTCCCTCAGAGCAGCCTCTCCCTAGGGCAAGAAAACTGACCTCATTATCTCTGGACTCACGTGTCCTTCCCCCAACAATTCCACGTGGAAAAATCAGAGGGAGGGACTCTGGCTGGCTCTGTACAGACCACCAACCATTCCTGGGCCAGTCAGTGTGGCCAGAGCTATGTGTGGGGTGCCTGGCTAGGTGGCCTGTTTTCACCCACACCCCCTTGCTAGGGAAAAGGTCGAACTATCAAAAGAAAGAGGAAAATGAAAACAATAGTCATTGCAAGCTGTCTTAAGATAGTGAATTAAAATATGAATGGGGCTGAGAGTGACTTCTGAATGTGTATTCACTTTACTTAGTAACATGTGCTCAATAAGGAAAAGCCCCCATGCAGGTTCATACCTCAGAAAATAAATTCTATCCAATGGCTAAGAATTCTCCCCAAAAGAAATCAACCCCAGGGATAAGAAGAGTCATGTTAGGCATGGAAGCCAGCAAAAACCATTGATAGAAAGTGTGAGGGAGGGACACCTGGGTGGCTCAGTCCGTTAACCATCTGCCTTCAGCTCAGGTCATGATCCCGGGATCCTGGGATTGAGCCCCATGTCAGGCTCCACACTCAGCGGGGAGCCTGCTTCTCCCTTTCCTTATGCCCCTCCCCACCGCTTGTGCTCTATCTCAAGTAAATAAATAAAATCTTTAAAGAAAAAAAAAAAAGGCAGTGTGAGGGAAGGAGCCAGATGGAAGGACGATGTCAGTTGCGGGAGCCACATCAGACAGACAAGGGGACAAAGAAAGCAGAAAGCCCTCTAGATACAAGGGGACATTGAAACCAAGCAGATCCCTAGGAAACCTACAATAGCCAGTGAGCAAAGCTTGAGACCTCCCTGGCAGTCTGTAGCGTAGCCTTCTAGATGACAGGTTACCTTTCTCCGTGGAGCCCACCCTATGAGCATATCACACACTAACACAAATTTCACTGGGGAGACTTTAGCAGTGGGTTCGCCAAGAAGCCTGGAATACGGAACTTGCTAAAAACCATGTTCATTGGTGTTGATGAGATATCTATAAATTTTGTGCAGATGTCCGGGCAGAGGTGCGAGCATATCCTTTTGGTGAATCATTGCTTCAAACAAAACATGTTTTAAAGGAGCATTTTCTAAACTAAATACGGTTGTTGGCTAACCAAGCTTACATTTATTTAATTTCATCTTTTCTGTGTTGACAGACGAAACTGTAGTTACCAAAAGAGGAAATTGCAGGCTGGGTGGACAGGGTTAATCCTGCGTAAGCCTGTGTGGGACTTCCCAGGTGAAAAAGATCACAGCCTGACATCCCCTTTTATGTATTGACTCATTGGTCATAGTTACCAGCTTTGCACCGTAGCAAAGATATTTGGGTAATTCAGTTTAAGATACCACTTGCATTTCTTGCTTAAGATGACTTCTAACTTTAAATATATAGTAGTAATTATACACCAGGAACAATTTTAGCTTTACTCAGCTGTCATTAGAAAGGTTGCAACCAAATTGACTTCCGAACATTTACATTTGAATTTTAAAATGTTTGGAAATGAAATAAGTAAATTAAGCCACACTCCAGTGGTTGGGATTGTAGTCTATCAATGCTTTTAAAAGATCAGTAAGCTTTACTTATTTCAATTATTATAAAGATTATGATAAGGAAAGAAATAAGAAATCAACTGAATTAGAAGCAAAGACAGATCTCTGACTTTGTGAATCGGGATGGGAAGGCAGTCTGTTCTTACTTTATTTATATAAATACAGCTTGGTTACCTTTCTTGTTAGACTGCACAGTGAATATTTTACTCAGATAATTTCAGAAGAGCAAATACATTGGCTCACGAGTTGGCTTCCTTGGAAGGTGGGCCCCCTTGTTTCTGGCAGTAATGCCATAAATGGGGGGAGCACACCCTTTCACCTTGTTGCCCGGAGGTTCTCTCTGTTAACACTGAATGCAGTGCTATGTGTGTGAGTGTTTGTGTGTGTGTGTGTGTGTGTGTGTGTGTGTGTGTATTAGATGACATTTGGAAACAATACTATTTCTCTCTCTCTCTTTTTTTTAAAGATTGTATTGAGTTATTTCAGAGAGAGAGAGCTCATAAGCATGAGCAGGCAATGGGGGAGGGAGAAGCTGACTCCCCGCTGAGCAGGGAACCTGACTTGGGGCTTGATCCCAGGACCCCAGGATCATGACATGAGCCGAAGGCAGATGCTTAACCTACTGAGCCCCCCAGGTGCCCCTAAACAATACTATTTTTCAGTCATGTCTTTTTTGCCAATAGTCTTGGCCATTTGCTTATTTTGTAGCATTGACTTAGGAAATTTGGGAAAAAAAAAAAACCTTCAAAGAGCAATTTAAACACCATGTTAATTATTGATAACACCTAACACTTTAAGCAGTTCTGAGTTATATTAACCAACCAGAAGCACAGTTGTGCTGCTTTCGAACAAGTCGGGAGAAATGAAAGTCAAAATCCCTGTTTTCACTTCATTTCAGTTTAACAAGCAGGGTTATATTTAACACATTTCAAAGCATTTTCTTTCTCATTTTAGGTGCCACGTTGAACTTGAACGGTGCCTAATTGAGTGTTTTAATTGCTAGGGACCAGCACTGCCAGGAAAGTTAATTGGCTGCTACATAAAAATGTCACCTTCTATTTATATTTATATAGAACTTTATAGTTTACAAACACTTTCATATGTGTAACCTTAATTAATGCTCACAGTGGCTCTGTAACGCAGACAAAGCATAAGCAGAGAAACAGAATTGAGAGCGAGCAGGAGACTTGCTCAAAGCAGTCCAGTAATGTATCCAGGATTCAAATACAAGTCTTTGGATTCCAGTACCCCCTGTAGTGTGTTTTAGAAAAGCAATCCACATTGCAGGGGAAAGGCAGGGTGAAAGTGAGGAGAAATAAAGGCAAAGAACCCAGGAAAGAAGCTATGAAAAAGTTAAGAAAGAAGATGATTCAAAAAGGAAGGGTGTGAGGTTATCAAGGGCTTAATTTAAGAGAGGGAATGAGAATTAGTTACATTGATGAGAAGTAAAAGGGGGGATGGATTTGAAACGTGAGAGTGGGGAGAGGACCCAGCGCCACTCCAGAAGTTCTGGTCTGGGTGATGGAGAGCCTGAGACAGGGAACCTGTCTTGGGCAAGGCTTATGGACAGTAGGGTTTGTTGAGAGCATCTGGACCAGCATCCTGGATTCAGACCACGGGAATCTGAAATATGGATTTGGAGGGGCTCCAATTAGTAGAGAGAGACTGCCGACACTGTGGGTGTCAAGAATGTCTGAGAAGCATCAAGCTTCCAGAATTATTTTTCATGAGTTTTTAAAATAAATGTTTGCCAATGAGATGATGATGCTTGAAACACAGCAAGGGCGATCACGAACATTATTAGCTCCTTCATATCTCATTTCACCACGGTCTTTGTAACATTTTCCCTTCCTGATTGAACACACGTCTTTCTCGTGTGCTCCAAAGCAAGGGAAGAATTAGGCGTCATTGGCAGTATTTCCGACTAAACGGTAGTGACCCTCTGTGTTCAGCTGCTTGGCAGGGACGAGAAGGTTCTGCACAATCTGACCTACAGCTTCTGCCTCCGGTGAGGCTCTTTATCGTACGCTGCACCTGCTCTGTGACCCTGGCGGTCTGGCAGCCTTGCTCTGGCTGCAGCTGGGGACATGAACGCCGAATTAAAAATGGGGCTCAGCTCCCATTCTGAGTGAGCGGCCAGGAGTGCTGCCTGCTAACGACACCGTTCTTCAGGGGTTCCTGACAGCTGGTGTCACTTGGCCTGGACAGAGGCGCAGCTCTGTGCACAGAAACAGCATTGTCGGGGCCCCCCACTCCCACTTCGCGTTTCCCACACTTGCCCCTTCGCCGTTCCAGCCAGAGCACCGCCAACCTCCCTGCTGTTCCAGCCAGGCTCAGAACCCCCCTCCATCGGGGATGAAGTTCTTCTCCCTTTGTCACCTCCACCAACTAGTGGAGTCATTTATACTCCTGTTGGTAGAACACGTGGCATTTCAAGCTAGTTTTCGCTTTCAGGTGCCTCGTTAAAGTTGAGCAGTGCTTCATTTCGGGTCCCGTTTGTTGGGTCTTGTGTGGCCATACATTATAGTCATTCACAAAATGTTTTTATGAATTTTCACCAGCTACTTAGGGAAGGTGTAGCTTCTATTATGAATAACATGGGAGAAAAATAGATCTAGGGGAGAAATGTAGGGGAAGACATTAAATGTGCAATCCTTTTGTGGGACTTTATGGTTTCAAATGGGAATTTATAGTCACCTGGTTAATTTTTAAAAATATTTTATTTATTTATTTTTGCAAAAGAGAGAGAAAGAGAGCACGCGCATGAGTGGGCTGAGGGGCAGAGGGAGAACCAGACTCCCCACCGAGCAGGGAACCTGATGCACTCTGGGACCATGACCTGAGCCGAAGGCAGATGCTTCACCAACTGAGCCACCCAGGTGCCCCTCTTGGTTAATTTAATATTCCAGTGTGACAGAAGAAGGCTGATGAGGTGGGGGACTTGCACCCCTCCTTGCTGAACTACCAAGGAGCACCCCTGTTTGATGGGCCCAGTGGCTGCCTTTACTCCCCTGGCTGAAGATTCACCCTCTCAAGCTCCTGCAGGAGGGAACTACTTTCCTTTACTTAGGAGGTCAGACTTGAGCTCCAAAGTAGGCTTGAGGGTCTTCCTCAGATGAATTTGTCCTGGGTAGAAGCTCTTATAATTCCCCTTTCATTCTAGAAGAATGAAGCTGGTACCTTTCTTCAAGGAAATCTTTCATTAATTTTTTTTAGAGGGAATATTTCAAATTGCTTGTCTCTAAGTAGAGAAAAAGAAAAAGATTGTGTGTTGGATTTGTTTTGAAGTCAAAAATTGCAGTTTTTACTCAGTGAAAATTAAGATTGCAGGAGAAATCATGTTTAGCAATACTTGTGCTTGTTAAACACGGGAACTTGGAGGAGAGAATTACGTAGAGATGAGACAAAAAGAAAGAATGACAGGAAAAGTATTGCACTTGCCCTGCCTAACCCATAGTCTCTTTGTAAATATACATTCATGTACGTGCAAGTACACACACACACACACACACACACACACACACACACGGGAAAGACCCTGAGGTGGAGCTTAAGCAATAATGTTCTGATGATATTTAAAGTCAGCAAAAAGCCTTCCTCAATTATTCAGAATCATACAGTAGGAACTTTTATGGAGATTGGTACATAACACAGCTATATAAGTTTGTGCACACGTGATACATGACATAAATAATATTTGTGTTTTTTATTTATATATAACTGTAACACATACGCATGGGTTAAAGTCCTGCATAATTACTTATGTGTATTACATTCATATATAGTTAGACATATATAAGTATATGGAAGAGATGTTTACATAGCATAAATAGACGGAGCCATAGGGATAGCAATGAACGTGGAGTTCACCTGGATGAGACCACCATGTGATACTCACCTTGCCCTGAACTATACCTGTGTTTTTCCAGACTTTGTCTGCACCTGTTCTGCTCAGTGCGCCACTCTAGGCACTGAGCCCGTCCTGATTCTGTACAGCCACGAGCATCACACAGTTCCTCCTCCTGCTGGATACAAATCTGCCTTCTCCAGCCATTCCCTTTCTCTCCGGTCCCATTTTCCCCTCGGAGCAGCACTGAACAACTGCCCCCTTCTCGCCTCAAGCTAATGGAGTACAGCAGTGAGCCGTTGCTTTCTAGCTGCCCGTTTCTGACAGCCCTGTAAGGGCAGCTGCATGTGCCGCCTCCTCTCAGAGAAACCCAGCCCTCCAGGCCTTTTCTCATGCCCCAAAGAGGGGCATGAGAATGTCACCATCACCCTGAAGAGAAGACTTCCTGCGTGGAACCCATGGCCTACTCTGAAGTCACTCCGTTGGGCTCATGACCAAAGTCCCCTAGAGGTGCTGCTGACTGGTCCATGGAGAGCTTTGGTGTTGTCGGTATTGCCTTTGTGCCCCATCAGTATCATCAGTCCATACATGTTCCATATTTTGTTTTATTTGCATTTCTCTTTTTTTTTTTAACCACCCACTGATTTCTGCTGTCGTTCCTTCTTGTCGGTACTTACTCATGTGTGTACTTAATAGGCTTATTTTAAATCTACTTTTTATGTGCTTATGGAGATAGACATAGAAATGTATGTTAAAGCATGAATAGTAAACCCTTAGGCTTTCCTCCAGCCCTTTGACTCTGTGCACAGTGCACGATGAAGACCCCTGTCGGTGGGCCTGTGCGTAATATTAACTTAGTGCCCCAGTGACTGCAGAGTGCTCTCCAAAATACCAGTTTATGCTGCCACCAGCCCCCCAGGAGAGATCACATTTCCCTGTATCTCTGCCAGCACTTGATATTATCTGCCTTTTTAAGTACTGCAAATCTAATGAGTATATGTTTTTGTTTTGTTTTGTTTTAAAGATTTTATTTATTTATTTGACAGAAAGAGAGACAGCCAGTGAGAGAGGGAATACAAGCGGGGGGAGTGGGAGAGGAAGAAGCAGGCTCCCAGCGGAGGAGCCCGATGCGGGCTCCATCCCAGGACTCCGGGATCACACCCTGAGCGGAAGGCAAACGCCCAACGACTGAGCCACCCAGGCGCCCCTAATGAGTATAGGTTTTACTTTAATTTGCTTCTTTCATTACTACTGAGGTTGAGCATGACCCGCTTCATATTCTTACTAGATATTTGGGTATCCCATCTATGAATTTCCTTTGCCCACTTTGCCATCATTCTTCCTGCTTTGCTTTGGTTCCTTCATGTAAACTGAATCTCTTATTACATGGAAATGGTTGTGAATATCTTTGTCAAGACTGTCTCTCGTCTCTTAACTTCGCCTTTGATTGTCTTCCATGGGATCTTTTTTTTTTTTTTTTAAGATTTTATTTATTTATTTGACAGAGAGACAGCCAGCGAGAGAGGGAACACAAGCAGGGGGAGTGGGAGAGGGAGAAGCAGGCTCATAGCGGAGGAGCCTGATGTGGGGCTCGATCCCAGAACGCCGGGATCACGCCCTGAGCCGAAGGCAGACGCTTCACGACTGTGCCACCCAGGCGCCCCTCCATGGGATCTTGATTAAGAAGTCTCTGCGCTCCTGGAAACTCTATTCCTACATTATATTCTGTATGCACTCTGTGTTTATAGTTCCACTGTCCACATTTAGGTCTTCCATCCACGTTGAGGGTTGTAGATACAGCAGAAGGGGCTGTCAATTTCTCCTTTCTCTGTACAGTGAGCCAGTCTTCCCAATACCATTTATTAAAAGGCCCCTACTTCCCACTCTTCTCCATCCACCAAGTTACTGTGGAGGTGTCTTCAGAGATGATTCTAGTTCTGTGAAATGTGCTGAAGCTTTCTCTATGGATGTTTCATCTGTGTTTTTAAAAATGTTATTTTCTTATATTTGTTGCACATAAATCTGTCTATATGTGTTCAATTAAATTTAATAATTATGTCTCATCTCTAGGTTTTTTTTATTCCCATCATTGATCAATTATCAAACAGGTGTTAATATTAGTAAATATAATTGTTGATTTACCTATTTTCTGCCATAATCTCTGAGTTTTTGTCTTGAATTTTATGATTGAAAAGTTACTCTTCTTGCCTTCTTTGTTCCACATTTTCCTGGTAGATTTTTTTCCCATTTCTTGGACTCCTGCTTTTCCGTAGCCTTTTGTTTTACAATGTTGCATGGATCCAATTTTTAATTGTGTGTGTGTGTGTGTGTGTGTGAGAGAGAGAGAGAGAGAGAGGGAGAATTTTGACACATGAAGTTCCTTGTCCTAATTATTCAGTTCAGTCACAGAATTTATTAATTTTTTCAAGAATTAGTAGGGGCACCTGGGTGGCTCAGTCATTAAGCGTCTGCCTTCAGCTCAGGGTGTGATCCCGGCGTTTCGGGATTGAGCCCGCATCAGGCCCCTCCGCTGGGAGCCTGCTTCTTCCTCTCCCACTTCCCCTGCTGTGTTCCCTCTCTTGCTGGCTGTCTCTCTCTCTGTCAAATAAATAAATAAAAATCTTTAAAAAAAAAAAGAATTAGTTGCTTGTTATGTGTATTAACATGTATTAGGCATGGTGACAATATACCTTGGTTCTGCAGATCTGAATTGTTCACGCTGTCTAGGAGTGATGACAATACCTGGCGGATTTCACTCCATATCATTCACTCAAAGACTCAGAACGTGTTACTGCTGAAACCCACATAGTCTGAGTCCTCACCATGAAGACAATGAGAGTGGTGCACGGACACACAGCTGGCCTGACTGCCTGGTGAGCAGTCTGCATCATAAGTTCTGCAAATTTATGCTGATGTGAATATTGTGTGGATGGAACACAGAGGGACAAGTATGCTGTTTGTCTGTTTTCAGACATTCAACAATACTGCTCCTTCATTATATCACTAATTCAGTGCCCTGAAATTTATCAGAGTAATTGAATTGACTTAGAGCTTCATTGAAATAGTGTAACTACCTTTTTTTATTTTTTTTTATTTGACAGAGAGAGACAGCGAGAGAGGGAACACAAGCAGGGGGAGTGGGAGAGGGAGAAGCAGGCTTCCCGCCAAGCAGGGAGCCCGATACGGGGCTCGATCCCAGGACCCAGGGACCATGACCTGAGCCAAAGGCAGATGCTTAACGACTGAGCCACCCAGGCGCCCCGGTGTAACTACCTTTTTATCCCCTTGTTTCACTATGACGTATTTCAGCATTTTGTTTAGAGGGAGGGAGAGAATCCCAAGCAGGCTCCAAGCCCAGTGTGGAGCCTGATGCAGGCGGGGCTCCATCTCATGACCCTGAGATCACGACCTGAGCCAAAATCAAGATTCAGATGCTTAACCAACTGAAACATTCAGGTGCCTCATATTTCAGCATTTTGCTCAAGAAATGCAGCAACTTAAAGTCAGTTATAATTAATAACCAAATTTCTAAGGAAGGGTGACCTTTTCTAAGTCAGCGTCATGGAAGATACTTCTCAAGTAAATAACCTGCCACTACTGACAGTCCTCGTAAAAAAGCTGCTTGGGAAAAGGAACTAAGTTTTAAAATGAGTGCCGGTGTTTTTATGAATCTTGCCTATCCCTGCCACGTAGCCTCACCATCATCCCCTCTGGTTAGAGTCACCTGGCTTTGCTTCCACTGATATAAACACGAGGAAACTGATTGCAACCTCTCTGGATGAGTCTTTTCTCCACCTGGATTAGTAAAACACAAGCTGGGTTTCATTTTCTTTTTTTAAACTTACCTTATTTAAATTCAGTTAGTTAACATATAGTGTATTATTAGTTTCAGGGGTAGAATTTAGTAATTCATCAGTTGTATATAACACCCAGTGCTCATTACATCACGTGCCCTCCTTAATGCCCATCCCCCAGTTACCCCATCCCCCCACCCCTCTCCCCTCCAGTAACCCTCAGTGTCTTTCCTATGATTAAGAGTCTCTTATGGTTTGTCTCCCTCTCTGACTTCGTAGGTTTCATTTTCTTGATGTCACGATGATTCAAATAGCTTTTCTTTAAATATTAGAGATGCAAGTTAGTTTGGGTTCATCAGAAAACTACTCGGCTTTATTACCATGTGTTTTATGAAAACACATTACTGCCCTCAGTGGGGGGCGAAAAGTAACATGGCTTCCTCCTCAGTCTGAGGTGACTCCGATTGTTAAATACAGAAATTCTCACGAACTCTCAAGCTGTCCGTCATTTTTAAATGTTAAAGTTTGAAACTGTTTATTTCAGCCTGCTATGGCTATGGCCACAAAACACCTTCTATGGAGAAACATCTCCCATGGCTAGGGACTAGAATCTCTCCTGGGAACCACCCAGATCCTTTCACCACAGCCTGCCGCAGCCATTGGTCAA
>NC_048218.1:5222788-5244415 GCF_002007445.2 Ailuropoda melanoleuca
AAACATATTTGGTTTTGTTATTGATGCCAAATCTATTTCCACTTTAGGTGAAGCAAACTGTTGCAGGTTTGGTTCTCCAGGAAGCAGTCTCTGAGAGAGAGTTTAGTGTGTAAGGTGTTTATCAAGGAGTACTCCAACAATCAACACTGTGGAAGGAGGGCGAGGAAGAAGGACTGGTACAGGGAGGAGGTGAGCTGCGGCGAGGCTGATGACAGCCTTAGCATCCCTGCAGGGAGCTCCAGAGAAGGAAGGGTCTTTCAGAGCTCTTGTGAGTCCAGGCAGAATTGCCCTCCTCAGTCAGTCATTGGATGTAGGCCACCCTAGAAAGAGCCTGTCCTTTGTGAGGTGGATCTCTGCAGTTGGAACAGTCTTCAGAGTGGCTGATAACTAAAGGTGGCTACCTGACATCCCTCCCAGAATCTGGGTCACACATCCTTTCTAGAAAAGGAATCTGGGCCACATGTCTCCATATGCATCAACTCCGACCACTTACATGGATGCCAAACAGCTAGACATATTGCTTATACACTTTTCCTAAAAATATATTTTCCTTAAATTGTTCTCACTTCTATAAGGACATTAGTCCAATATTTCAAATAAGAAACGGAAATGGGGGGCACCTGGTTGGCTCAGTCAGTTGAATGTCTGCCTTTGGCTCAGGTCATGATCCAGGGTTCTGAGATAGAGCCCCATATCCCGGCCCCCTGCTCAGCGGGGAGCCCACTTCTTCCTCTCCCTCTGCCCCTCCCCCATGCTCTCTCTCTTGCTCTCCCTCTCAAATAAATAAAACCTTTAAAAAAAAAGAGATGAAAAGGATCACAGTGTATGATGATAGACTAATTGAACTAGACTTTTGTCATCAAAACAATTTGTAAGCCAGAGAACCTCTTTAGTTCTTTGATTCCTGTGATTTCTTTAATTTACTCAGGTACTATCTATGCATTTACTGTTCATGAGCTGGAGTCAGTGGAAGGACCTACAGACAAATAAACACTGGCCAGCAGCAGGTAGCGGATGTCTTGAAAAGGAAGCTGTGCAGGGTGAGAACTATTTCAGCTCACCGGGGGAGAGCAGTGGGTAGACAAGAAAAGCACTGATTTCCACATAACACCATCGAAGAAATATGGATGCATGAGATCTTTTAGAAGTAGAGAAGATGACATGTAGCCAGTTCTGGTGCTGAGGTGGGATGGGAAGTCTGGAGTCAAGAAAGTTTCCAGGAGAAACTGAGTTGAGCCTCAAAGGGGATCTGGAGCCTAAAAAGTCTCCAAAGTAGCTAACAACTGAGTTGAGTGTTCACACCATAAGACGGTGGGGGTGAGAATGGGGTCCAGATGGGGCGGGGGGCAGAATAGGGGAAGGGTATAGTTCCTTACATTCAGAGTCAGTAAGACAGAAACAAGAGCCCCCAGTGGAAGGAAGTGGCACGAGTCAGCACGGAGACAGACATCCAATCTTGTAGCGTTTGTTATTCTACTTGATCCTAAAAGTGGTGAAATAATTGAGGCAGAGGGACATGCTCACGACTGTGTTTTAGGACATGAATCTGGTGAAGTATATATAAGATAGATTGCAATGCAGAAAGATTAAAAAATCAGGGAGCCCACTAGGGCACAGTTGAAAAGTTTTAATAAAAGGTGATGGTTGTGTGTTTGGAAGAAAAGGAGCCAGACCAGGAGCTATTGAGAAATGAAGAAGAGACACAGCAGCCGCTGATAGTGGCTGGAGAAAAGGGAAAGGCACAATCAGGAAGGCTTTTATTATTCTGAACGTCTTGGAGCTGGGAGGTTTTGACACGGGGAGAGGATGTGGAAGATGAAGTTTGGATTAAGGGGAAGCCCGATACGTTTGGTTTGGGATTTGAGATGCTTCTGGGACATCAAGATGAAGATAGTAGCTAACAACTCAACAAGCAGGCATGAAGCTTGAGAAGGAGTTTTTAGTTGAAAATGTAGATTGGGGAACCAGTGGCATGAAGCTGACATCCAGAGTGGAAGGGTGGATGACGTCATTAGGGAAACAGAAAGGAAGCAAGGCCATGACGGGGCACCAGGAAATGAGGTTTCCCCCAGTGTGGGATCAGTAGGGGGCACACGGCCTCCAGTGAATTGCTTAATTACTGATTTACCCTCCTTTGTGCTTTGTTGTATGAATTTTTCGTATGAGCGAGGCACCCACCCTCACTGTCCTTTTGCCATGGGATCTATGAACATATAAATTCTCATAAAACACTTGTCTGTGTTTTATAAACACCCAGAAGAAGTGGACATGGTGACATTTATTATTCCTGAGAATATATTACTGGTTCATTTAATTAACTTAGAAATAATTTCAAATTATATTTGTACTAATAATTGCATAAACTTAATTCTAATTCTATATAGATATATCTCTCTGTCTCTATATATACAAAGAGAGACATAGATCTCTCTAGATATCTATAATAGGTCTAGAGATCTATAATAATAATTTAGACATCTACAATATAGGTCTATATATGTATCTAGAGATCTCTAGAGAGAGGTGTTTTATATATACCTCTGATTTCTTTAGCATTTTCTAGCCCCGACAATGCCCTTCTTACTCCTACGTCATACCCTCCTGAATCACCGTCTCATGCCCGTCCTTCTCCAGCACACACAGGCCTAGGACTAGCGACCCAATTCATGGTGAGTCAGGAGCAGCTCTGACTCAGATCAAGCTCACATAACAGTTCTCAGTTGGCCCAGACGGCCATACCTGAAGAAGCAAGGGTGGGTCTGACTTTATCTCCCCAACTCAGCCTACCAGTAGAGGGGAGAGATGGCTCAGTGGAACCTCAGCTTAGAAGTCCTGAGCTCTTACGCTAATCAGACCATGAAACACAGCCTCACCTTTGTCCCTATCATCTCGTCATTATTAGATGCTGGATCTACTTCCCTTTCTACTCATAAATTTAGGCTTGTGTAATGTTAAAGAGTGTAAACACGTGTTCATTGTCAACTCTAAAAGGTATTTTCAAAAACTGTTATGCAGTTAAGAGGTACAAGGCGCTATTTATTCCACTAATTGTGGGAAGTAAAAATAAACTCAGTGCATCTTCTGCTCCTGGGTCACTCTACTTAAGGAACTAGGCATGTGCGCAGACTGCTATACTCACGTTATACACATGCTCCATCCTGTCATACTTCCCACTATAGAATCTTGAACGGCAAGCTATTGGACTGGGTGGAGGAAGAGTTTAATCGTGTTGTTTGAACAGAGTAGAGAACTATTTGACATAGGACTAGTAATCCACAATTTTGGAATCTAAAGCATGTGGTAAGTAGCAGAATTAGACAAATAACTGGGCTTATGAGTGGAGAGACTGTTGAGTGATATGCTCAACTCACAAGTCACACACACCCACCAGCCTTGTGGTCTTAGAGCCGCAGCTTTCGTTTCAGGAGACAGTATAGGGCTGGAAGCCTCTGCCAGACCTGGGCATGTCTAGGGGGAGTACAGGCACTGAAGATGCGTATGTATTTGGGACTGAACTCTCAGAGACCAGCCATGGGATTTGCATTTCCATAATGGGCAGGATTCACACATGCAATTTTTGGAGAGTTCCTGAAGCAGGCAAGGTATAAAACAAGAAAACTTCTTGAAGGGTGAGAAGAGAAAGCTTGTTGGACGGAATGGGACTCTTTGAGCAGTGTGAGACCAGGAGCTCTCAACCTGAGGACTGTGTGGAGGACCACTAGAGAAGAGGTGACGAATGTGGAGTTAATGAAACCATATATGGTGCTGCAAACCCCACCCCCGTGTGTCTCAACATCCGTATGGCGTATTTGATTTTTCCCAGTGTATTGTGGGCTCTGGGACCAAAAAAAGAAAAAAAAAAAAGGTAAGAAAAGGAAAGAGCAATGCAAACTGAACAGCTTCTGTGCACCCCCGGGGCTCTATGCCTGCTTGTTACATGAGGCCCTCACCAACACTCATGAATTGTGTTCCTTGTCATCACTTTATGCATGAAGAAACTGAATCGCAGACTTAGAGAAAGTGGACCAGGAAGACACTGCAAATTACCCAAGTTTGGCTGACACCCAACCCATGTTTCTTTTACTATGTCATACTTCTCTTTGGGAAGAAAATAAAAGCTCCTTTTTTCCCCTGTGAGGAAGAATATACAATTAATTCTTGAGGGACAATGCATAGAAATGTCTTAGCCTGACTCAACAATTCTTGTTAAGGGTTTAGAAAGAGAAAGAGTCGAAACTGACACTTGGCTGCGTTGGATGACTCCCAACTGCCTGGGAGAGAGGAGCCCCACCAGCACGGAGAATGATATCAACAACCCTGGTAATTAGTGACATTTAGCAGATATTTACACGCTTCGTGTAGGACCCGTTGTAGGTCACATTCTAGATTTCTGCTCCTGTGATATTACAAGCTTTCACTTTCAACAAGATTCAAAGGATTTACTTTCAGAGGTGAACTAATGAACTAGATAAAGCAAGCAGTGGGTCTCAAACAGGTTATCTGGCTTTACCAAAGTCATTACGAATGTTTTTGAATCATTTGGTTTACTTTTTGCCTTTAATTTTATAACTTATGCATGTAAAATATAAGATTGCAGACAATTTAAGAAAATTTAAGGGGTGCCTAGGTGGCTGTGTTGGTGAAGGGTCTGCCTTGGGCTCAGGTCATGATCCCCGGGTCCTCATAGGGTTCCCTACTCAGCGGGGAGCCTGCTTCTCCCTTTCCCTCTGCCCTTCCCTCCTGGTCCTGCTCTCTCTCTCTGTCTCTCTCTCAACTAAATTAATAATATCTTTAAAAAAAAAGAGAAAAGAAAATTTAGGCATTTTATACAGCAGACGTGTTTCGGGCTTAAGTGCTGGAGGTAGTGAGGTGAACAGTGATATGATCCACAAATCTGTCTGATGGTTTAATCTGCATTTTAAAAAGTTCATCCTGATATGATGTGGCAGGTGAAACAACAAATAACAAACCTGATTTTGACATTATTCTGGGAAAACTGACTTTTCCCTCTAACTAAATCCTCTTTTTTTTTTTAATCATGGAAATCTTTATTTTAACTATTTTGGTTAGGGGTCTTTTCTTTTTTTTCCTAAATATATTTTAAAATATTTTTTTCCTTTATAGCTACACCCCTCAACACTTTGTTATTTCTATTGAATTACATTCCTTTTTTTTTATAATAATAATTACATTCCCGCATGTTGTATAGCCATTAACAGTTTCATAGATTTTATGTTTTTGTCTTTAAAATTCTATACAAGAATTAAAAGTTGATTTTATACATGAAAATTGCAATAAGACAGTGTACTATATTTGCCCATGTATTTACCTTTACCAGAGAACCATATATTTTCACATGGCTTTGTGTTAGAGCCCAGTGTCCTTTCATTTCAACTTGAAGTAATTCCTTGAGCATCTCTCACAGGGCAGCCGCAGTGGTGAACTCCCTCTGTTACGATTATCTGGGAACATCTGTCTCGTCTCAATTTTTGAATTATAGTTTTGCTGGGTGCAACATTCTTGGCTGGCTGTATTTTCTTTTATTAACTTTTTTAAAAAGATATTTATTTATTTATTTATTTATTTATTTATTTATTTGAGAGAGAGCGCGTGTGTGCACACAAGCAAGGGGAGTGGGAGAGGGAGAAGAAGGCTTCCTGATAGGCAGGGAGCCTGATGCGGGGTTTGATCCCAGGACCCTGGGATCACGACCTGAGCCAAAGGCAGACGATTAACTGACTGAGCCACCCAGGCGCCCCTTGGCTGGCTGTATTTTAAGATATTTTAGATATATATTTTTTCCATTTGATACATTGACTATAACCTATGATTTGGAGTATGTAACTAGGCACTCACTTTAATTATGTGCTGTGATCGTGTATTAATTGTGAACACACTGGTGATTAAGGGTAGTGTCCTCCAGCTGCTGTGTGTGTTGCGTTCTTGTGTCTACTCTTTATAGCGTTTACGTCTGGTCCCTTGCCCGCTTGTTTGCCAACTGTGCCTCCTCACTGAGCCCGCATGAGTATGTCTGCATTCTGGGCATCAGGTTTAGGCTAAGAATGAGACAGCTGAGTGTTGCGATAGTTTAAAACGCAGTGTTGAAAGGAAGGGGTTCCCCTTTGAGCAACACAGGTGGGAGTGAGCCCATGGGCTTCCTGGCGCTTGTGTTCACTGCGTTGGAGGTGCAGGTCTGTAGGTATGGGTCATCAGGAGTGTTGCTTTGTGGTTCAAGTTTCTGAAATTTACTCCTGGGACTATTGTTATATCCCTTAGAGTTCTATAAACCAATGAATTCCAGAAATTTTATAATGGTAGAATTTGTTCTTGTTTTCTTTTTAAATTATGATTCTTCTTGGGGTGCCTGAGTGGCTCAGTTGGTTAAGCATCTAACTCTTGATTTCAGTTCGGGTCATGATCTCAGGGTCCTGAGGTCAAGCCCCATGGTTGGCTGCATGGCTCCTCTCCCCAACTGGTGTGCACTTGCTCTCTAAACAAACAAACAAACAAATAAATAAGTAAATAATGATTCCTCGTAGCTACTTCTTGCCTCTGTTCTTGAAAATAACATGCACCTGCTTTTTCTCTATTCTAGAACTTTCTTTTGCTCTCAGAAGTAGACATTCATATAATTAGTAATTACTGGCAGGCTACATCCTACATACTGTGTTCTTATTAAATAGATTGAGAATATGCTATGTTTTACCTTTCTTGATCTGGGGAATAGAAAGTAAGTCCTCATATTTTTTTTTCCTCCCTACTATAACTGGTAGAAATGGAGTCCTTTCCCTTGCCAAGTGATCTTTCAACTTAACTGTTTTGTTTTTTCTTCACCTTTAAAGGCTTCCAAAATAGAACCAGCCCTAAGCAATGGATTCAGGTGTTCTTGGAAGTTTGTGAACCCCCTGCTAACTCATTCATGCCTCACAGCAACCCCTTCTTTTACAAATAAGGAAACAGAAGCACAGAGAGGTTTAAAAACTTTAGTTAGTAGCACAGCTGGACTTAAACCCAGGCAGTCTGGGTCGAATTCTTATCTTAAAAAAAAAAAAAATCTACAATTCAGATAATAAGCACCAACCCAGGGAGTGCCTAGGTATGTCTGAGTAGACTGACAACCAAGTCTCAATATGTAAGGATCCAAACAAGAGGAAATGTAGTTACTTATTTTTTTTAAAAAAGGTAGTTTATTAAGTGTTAATAATATGTCCACCAATAGTAAATATTTATGCCGTTTGGGGCAACATTTAGAGAAAGACGAGCACCTTTGCGACAAGTTGGCACTTTTCCTGCCTAATATCAATTGTGAATAATCATAGCCTAATCCAGCCTGGTCTTTTCTACCAGCCCCAGGTAGAAGCTTATCCCGAGATCTTTTTCTCCTACTGTCAGATCAACTCACTGCAGATCCAAAGCTGTAAGTTCACATTGAGAATCAGCAAACTGTCTGCTGTCAGACATTAAATGCACCGGCACCTTAAGCTGTTTTTGTTTGTTTGTTTCTCTGGTAAGACCTAACTTGAGCCATTGATTCACTAGTCCTTCTAACTCTGGCTGTATTTGCAGTTCTCTGTTCTTGCTCCCAAATGCTTTTGAAAGCGTATAGCAGTAGTAATAATATTAAATAGCAGAATAGCCACAGCTCTGCCCTGTTGACTTCTGCTGCTTATGACTTCATAGGAAAGCTCCACTGGACAGAGGGTGGTGTATCATGTTCATTGCTGTGTCCCCAGCACACACATGGTCGTCAGGCACATACCAGGAGCTCAGTGAATGGTTTCCATTCAGTTGTTTCTCAGCTTGATCTCTTACACCTCCCCCAAGCTGATAATTGAAATGTACCTATAATTGATTAGTGAACAAACTCTTCAGATATCCTACTGTTTAATAATTTCGTTCTATGAAATCTGGTATAATAATTGGATTGTATTAAGTTATTTCATGCTTAATAATCTCAGTTAACAACCTTGCATATTTCTAAGTCTCTGAAATAAAATTGATAAGGTCTGAGCTCTCACTCTTTAGTGAACTAGTTTTCTGGCCAAGGGCAAAGTCATATCTTTGAGAATCAGTTTCCCCATCTAGAAAGTGAGACTATGCATAACAGCCTCATAGGGCTGAAAGGAAGAGCGTATTGATCACTCGCTCATGACCCCACAACCCATAAGTGACCAAGGTGGGATTCAGAGTTGGCTTCTCTGGCTCCATTTTAAACATTTTATGACTCTGGAATCCTGTGAGACCATCCAAGAAGTTCCTGAGGAAGAGTGGTCCTGAGGCGAGAAGGTAAAGAGGAGTTTATCAGGGAAATTAAATCAGAAAAGAGCTTTCCAGACTGAGCTTGGCTGTGTCCATGGCTGGCCAGGTTGAAGGCTGTAACCCTGTCCTCATTAGCAACACATAACAAGTCAGAAAACTGGCCACAGATCAGTTCATCATTTAAGGTCATGCATATGAAATGTATAAAATTGAGGGGTACAGAGTAAAGACGTGATTATCCTAATAAAATAAGTCTCTTCCATTAACACATGCTATTTGTTGGACCTTAGTCCTAAAAAAATGTTTAACAATGAAATTAGAATCTCTTCTTGAACAGGCTTAAAGTACGCCTATTAGCAAGGCATGGAATGCATTAAAGGGAGAACAGTAATGCTTGTGTATTAGCGAAGCAGGGAAGAGATTTTTTTTCTCATACACATCATTTTCAAAAACTTCTAAGGGGAAACCAAACCCAAATGCCTCTTTCGCAGTATTTACACGAAGAGTGCAGAGTTGGAAATATTTTCATTCAAAAATGATTATTTTCTAAAAAGTCTATCAAAATAAATTAAGCGTGTTTGCCGAGGTACAAATTAAGCCATGATTTTCATTTAGAACGAAGAGAAAAATCAAGTAGCAGGATGGCACAATTTCAGCTCTTCTCCTAGTTCATGTATTTACCTGCTATAGCAGTGACTGTATTCCTCTTTCAATGTCCCTCAAGAGGGTTGAAGGAAAAGAGAATGGAGAGCACGTACGCAGTTTGTTACCATCTTTCCTCTCTTTCGTTTTCTCTTCTTTCTTCCAGTTCCACCTTTTATCCAGCCCTTTGAGTTTCCAAGATTCTCCATTGGACAGCGGGTCTTTATCCCATGTGTTGTGGTCTCAGGGGACTTGCCCATCACGATCACCTGGCAGAAGGACGGCCGGCCAATCCCAGCGAGCCTCGGGGTGACCATTGACAACATTGACTTCACGAGCTCCTTACGGATTTCCAATCTCTCCCTTATGCACAATGGGAATTACACCTGCATCGCCCGGAATGAGGCCGCAGCGGTAGAGCACCAAAGCCAGCTGATTGTGAGAGGTGAGGACAGGGACAGAGGGTGCACGGCATCAATGCAGTCAAATTCACCAATGCTCACAGACAGTGTTCACTTGAAATAATACGAAAAGAATTAGAATTCATAGAATCTGTTGTGATCCCATTAAAATAAAACCCACAACTACAGAAACCAACTACAAACTCCGCTACCACCAAACCAAGGTTTTATTTTCCTAAAATATGAAGCTCCAAATAATTAGCAGCTAAGAAATGTGTGTAGGAAGAGGTGGGAGTAGGATTTAATGAATGAACTAGGCTTTCCCTACACTGGCCCAAAAAAGTCCAGGAGCTGCTACTGTATCGTATTTACTCTATTTAGCACTTTTTTTTTTTTAAAGATTTTATTTATTTATTCGACAGAGATAGAGACAGCCAGCGAGACAGGGAACACAAGCAGGGGGAGTGGGAGAGGAAGAAGCAGGCTCCCAGCGGAGGAGCCTGATGTGGGGCTCGATCCCATAACGCCGGGATCACGCCCTGAGCCGAAGGCAGACGCTTAACTGCTATGCCACCCAGGGGCCCCTATTTAGCACTTTTTACAATATTATTTTTTAGATTGATGGCTTTAAAAATGTTTGTCAAATATTTTTTGTCAGATCACGCTTTTTCTAAAGATTGATAAAACAGTAACTTTTTGTTTTACTGAAGTACAGTGGACACATAGCGAATAGTAGCTTCTTGTATATTTTTGTTTTAATTTTAGAAATGTGAAGTTAGTTTCAGTTTAGAAATACATTTCGCTCTTCTCTTCTGTTTAGCATTAGACCTCTCATTAATTTAGGAGGCTACAACAACATAAATGTTACATTAAGCGAAGTGGGGTCATATGTATTTAGAAATTGAAATAGGGTGGTCGAGCTTGTAGAAAATATTGGGAGGGATCTCAGTGCATCTAAAATGTAAGCATTTGTCTTATTTCAAATCTGTATTCTGGGCACCGAATTCCCATGAATGCTCTACTCCTCGTCTGCAAAAGGAACAGCTAGTATTCTATAAAGGCTGTTGGGCACGGACACGTGATTTTCTGATTCTCCAAGAGCTGTATGTATTCATGTCCTACTATAGTTCTTACCCGCGTTGCAGAAGTAACTGTATGAAATTAAAGACTTAATTTTGATTATTTGCATTTTAAAATCTCCAAATATGGGGCTCTCAGAGTAATTGTTTGGAGAGGTTGATTTCCATTATTTTCCAGATAGTTGGTAGATCTGAGCATATTCTTTCTTGAGCAGTAGATTTCTATGTCCTTCCTTAGTCTCCGGACCTTGTCTTCATGACATCTCTCCTTCCTCTCTGGCTGAAGAGTAATGTACTTTCTATGTACTTGCCAACAAAAGAGACTGAAGCGTACTTCGAGTTTATATGAAGAAACCAACTTTGTATTTGTAAAAAAAAAAAAAAAAGATTTTTCCCGGAGTAAGAAAATGTATTTTCAGTCACATACAAACTAAAAATACAAGTGACATTTTTTCTCTTCCTACCTTGTGCTTTTGAGTATAAGAGTAGGAATACATGAATTTTTTTCTCATTTTTTGAAGATAAATAAAAATGGGAGCCAATGTGGTATCCATTTCCTAAATGTTTTCTTATAAGAGGAATTGAATCTTACTATTATTTGTGAGGGGCAAAGCAGTACATCAGCCTGTCTCCTGAATAATCTGGATGCTCTGAAGGATGCAAGTCACAGAACAGAATGTGAGACAAAATGTAGACACACGCTGCTTGTATCACTTGCCCTGGGAAGGTAACCGGGGTTTTTTTGACCAAGGGCAAAGGTCAGATGAACTGAAGTTGAGCCTAGCCATCTGGGTGATGTGGTTCATCACAACCTGATTAGTGGCCCCATGTGATTGTTCTTCAAATACGTCAAGTAAACTTTTGTGAAATCAACATTAAATCACCAATGAGATAAGATAATTTTGAGAAAGGGAATGTGCTTCACAAGCAGGTCAGTCATTGGAGAAGTAGTCAAGGATGAGATGATGTGGGACAGTAATCCTCCATCTAGACTTAACCATAGAATCTCTTAACAGAAAACACTGATAACTATTTTCTGGCCCCAGTTAATCCCAACTGAAACATAATCTTTGGGAGTAGACCCATCCTTCAGATCTCTTGGGTATTCCTTTTTTTTCCCCTAAAAAAATCACCTACTGGTGGTTCTCAAATTTTGTCACACATTAGAATTACATGGGGAGCTTTAAAATTCTTGGTGTCTGTGTTGCAGCCCATACTAATTAAATAGCCATCTTTGGAGGTGGAGCCCAAGAATTAGTAATTTGTAAAATCCCCAAGTTGACTTAGTATACAGCAAAGTCAAGTCCTAACACCCTGGGTAATTTGAATATGCAGCTATTTTAGAGGCCTGGATTTTTTTTCTAAACGTGAAGAGATGTCATTAGTGACTTTTACCAGGTCAGTGACATGGCCTGATTTATCTTTTTAATTATAACACTAGCAGTTGTTTGAAGAACGGACTGGTCCAGAATGCAAGGGTAGTTGTTAAGAGTCTATTTTGGAAGTTCAGGTAAGATAAAAAGTGCCCTGAATGAAGGTGACAATGGTTAAAGTAATGAGAAGCAGTTGAATTTGCAATACCTTTTGAAGGCAAAGCAAACAGAACATGTTTATAAAGTGAATGTTGCAAATGAGAGGAAGCATATGTGTTGCTTAATAAGGTAAATAGAAGTCTTTAACGGAAGTGGAGGAAGAAGAAAAGAGCAGCAGTGTGACACGGGGAACAACCATGTAGGAGAAACAAGAGGGTCCAGACCCAAGGCATTGCAGCATTTGAGGTTCCAGGAATCAGCAAACGAAACAGAGAGGGAAAAGAAGCCAGTGAAGTTAGAGGAAGTCCAGTAGACTGGGGGCCCTGGAAGCAAATTAGGAAATATATCAAGAAATACAGGTAATAATGTATATAAAATCCCACAGGAAATAGAAAAAGGAAATCTAAGAAGTGGCTATTTGGTTTAGGGAGATGGACATTGTTTATGACCATGAAGAGTAGTGTGGTTGCAGTGAATGTCTGATTAGTGGAGCTAATGAACAGAAAGGGAGATGAATAAATGTGTGGGAATTCAAGAAAATATGTATGATTAGTTTAATATTTTCAGAAACGTTGCTATAATGGGAGGCAGAAAAACGGAGAGGGAGTTGAACAGGACGCAGGACGTAGGACCAGGGAAGCTTCCATTCTGATGGGAATGAGTCAGTAGAGAGGAAAGAAACATGTGACAAAGATAAAGAGGAGATAATTACAGGATCAAAGTCCTTGATTTCGTGAGTGAATTAGGATTGGATTCTTTGCACCAACAGAATGTGTTAAAAGCACTATAGTGAGAACCATTGTGGGGGTATTCCAAAAGATAGAACCCACTGAAATGGTTGGAAATTTCAGGGAGGCAGATTTTGGTTCAAGTAACTTGAAAAACAAATTAGAAAAAGTATTGACTAGGACCATCAAAGAGTAACAGGTCATGGATTTGTCCTCCTGTCATTAAAAAAAAAAAAAAGCCTGTATAACTGGGGGAAAAAATTATAAAACAACCATTTCCAGGCAGTGGAACAGGAGGCAGAGGGTTGTGATCCTTGAGAAAATGGACTATATGAATTGAGCTCCAAAATTTACCCCAAGTTTTTGCCCGGAGCACATTCCAAACCATGGCAGAGGGATGCAGAGCCCAAGTAGGTAACAGTGATCTTGCTGGGTGGAGAATACAGGTAGAAATTTCAAACTATTGAGGTGTGGGATTTTGCAGGGCAGAATACTGGGGAATAGGGAGCTGTTCAGGGAAAGATTTCTAAAAATCTCCTTAAAGTCGTTAGCTGAATACTATACTTCACATAGGATGAGACTTCATGAAGTCTACCAGAGAATAACTACCAGGTAGATGTGAGATGAATAAAGACTTCAGTGGTTCCCCAGTGCTGAGATATATTGGAGTTCTGAATAGCCAGAGTAGAAAACACATGGGAATTCATTTAAAATCTCAGAGAAGCCACTAAAAGGAGGGCTAATCTATCCCTGGAATAAGGGCTACTCTAAACTAACCCTAAAATGGCCTACAGAGAGCCTTGACAAGATAAAACTTCACCAGTAAATGAAATGTCTGCAAGAATAACATTAACACTCTTAAAAGGAAGTCAACAAAATCCATAATCTCAATAGCATATTCACAATGTATTACACATAATTATGGATATGTGAAGAAGGAGGAAAATGTGAGCCATAAACAGAAGGAAAAACAAAGAAACAGACTAATGGACATGCTGATGTTGGAATTAGCAGGCAAGGTTTTCGAGCAGCTATCTTATTTCAAGGATTCAAATGAAAAGATATATGCAGTAAGTGAATACTTAGGCAACTCAAGAAAGTAAATGTAAAACATTAAAAAAAAAAAACAGAATTTCTAGATCTGAAAGACATGATGTCTGAAATGAGAAATTCCCTGAATCTATTTAATAAGATATTAGATACTGCAGAATAAAGGATTACTGAACTTGAAAAGAGGGCAAGAGAAATTATTCAGATATTTTCACAGAGAGGTAAAAGACGGAAAAACAGTAAACAGTGCCTCACTGAGCTTGGGAAAATGTCAAACATTCCAACATATACATAGTTCGAGTTTCAGAAAGGAAGAAAATGTATTTGAATAATAATGATGGGAAATTTTCCAGATGTGAAGGAAAATATAAATCTACATATCAAAATAACCAATAAAACCTTCAAAAAATAAACACAGAGAAAAAACATGCCATGGCATATTCTAATTAAATTGTTAAAAACTAATAATAAGGGGCACCTGGGTGGCACAGCGGTTAAGCGTCTGCCTTCGGCTCAGGGCGTGATCCCGGCGTTATGGGATCGAGCCCCACATCAGGCTCCTCCGCTGGGAGCCTGCTTCTTCCTCTCCCACTCCCCCTGCTTGTGTTCCCTCTCTCGCTGGCTGTCTCTATCTCTGTCGAATAAACAAATTAAAAAATCTTAAAAAAAGAATTTAAAAAAAAACTAATAATAAAATATTAAAGTAACCACAGAAATTTGACTTGTTACATCAAGAGGACCAAGTAAGCAAACTTTAGGCTACTGATCAGAAACAATTCAAGCCAGAACAGAATGGAACCGTATCTTTAAAGTGCTGAAAGGAGGGGGTGGAAGAACATTTTATCAGTCTAGTATTCTATAACCAGCAAAATGCATTCTTCAAAAATGGAGGCAAAATAAGTACATTTTTAGACAAGTAAAGGTTTAGGGACTTAATCACCAGCTAGATTTTACTACAGTAAATATTAGAGAATGTTCTTGAAGCTTAAAGAAAACAATTCCATGTAAACTAATCTACAAGAGGAATGAAGATCTCTTGATATGATAAATTTATGGCTAAAGATAAGACACACCTTATTATTATTTTCATTTCCTTTAAAAATATTTAGATATTTAAACAGTAATAATTTATAACATGCAAAAATAAAATATACAATAACATCACAAAGAACAGGAAGAAGGAAAGTTGAGTTTTACTGTTGTAAAATGTATCCTATGTTGTACATGAAGTGGTATAATATTATTTGAACATAGATGCTGCTAGTTACATATGACCAATGCAA
The DNA here is from genome assembly GCF_002007445.2 of Ailuropoda melanoleuca. Classification (NCBI taxonomy): domain Eukaryota; kingdom Metazoa; phylum Chordata; class Mammalia; order Carnivora; family Ursidae; genus Ailuropoda; species Ailuropoda melanoleuca. The sequence continues at coordinate 5,237,763 of NC_048218.1, forward strand.
ACTCTTGAGCAATTATCAAAAATGAAACAAATAGGTATTGATATTAATCCAACAGAATAGATAGAAGAACATTAAAATATCCTCAATTAGCTAGGGAAAAAAAAGTAGGAAAAAAGGGACAAAATACAAAGAGATGGAAAATAGATGGAAAACTTAAATACAACTATATCAATACTTTACGTATAAATTGACTAAACATACCAATAAAAAGCAAAGATTATCAATCTTAATTAAAAAGCAAGATCCAAGTACATGCTGCCCCATGTTAAATATAAAGACATAAGGAGTGAAAGGTAAATGGTATAAAGCAACAACCATAAAAAGTTTAATTGGATGTATTAATATTAAATGAAATAAATCTCAGGGTAAGGAATATTACTATAAGCAAATAAGGACATGTTAAATAATAAAATGGTTAATTCATCAACAAGACATATAAATCTGAAATACCAATACACCTAATAATAGAAATTATTGCTAAATAAAATAAGACAAGCAGAGAAAGATAATTATCATATGGTTTCACTTATTCATGGAACATAAGGAATAGCAGGGAGATCATTAGGAGAAGGAAGGGAAAAATGAAGTGGGGGAAAAACATAGGGGAAAACGAACCATGAGAGACTATGGACTCCGGGAAACAAACTGAAGGTTTTAGAGGGGAAGGGGGTAGGGGATGGGCTAGCCCGGTGGTAACTATTAAGGAGGGCACGAATTGCATGGAGTGCTGGGTGTTATATGCAAACAATGAATCATGGAACACTACATCCAAAGCTAACTAACATATCATAATAAAAAAAATTGAAATCCAACACGATTACAAAATAGGACTGAAAGGAATAACAGACAAATAAATGATGACAACTGGGAATTTCAACACTTCTCTCTCAATAATTAATAGAATAAGCAGAAAAATCAGTAAGAATAGAGATTTAAACTATACCATCAGCCTATATAAACTAAATGATATTTATGGATTATATCAAACAACTACAGAATGCACATTCTAGAATTCTGATCACCTGAACAATAAAAATGTAAGTTTTGTTGTTTAAAGCTACAAACAATACGTTGTGACGTATTGCAGCAGCTATAGAAAACTGATGCAAAGACAAATATCACTATAGTTCCTACAGATAGTTAAAAGGATAGTAAAGAAATGTTTGGACAATTTTGTGCCAGTGTATTTGACAATTTAGATCAAATGATCAATGATTTCAAAGACATAAAGTATCCAAATAGATATAAAAGTGAAAATTTGACTAACCCTATGTCCGTTATAAGGTTCGAATTCATTATCAAAAACCTTCCCACAAAAACTGAAGGCTGAGAGAGCTTAATTTGTAAGTTTTTGCAAGAATTTAAGAAAGAAATAATAGCACCCTTATGCAAATTCCTTCAGATAATCACGGAAAAGGGAAGACTTTCCAAATTTTTAGACACAACATAACCTTAAGATAAAAAGTTGATAAAGGCATTGAACACAAAAGAATTTATAAACTCTTATTGCTCATGAATATAGATGCAAGAATAGTTGGTATAATATTACTATACCAAATTAACAATATAAAGAAAATATAACATATCATGACAAAGTGGGCTTTATCACAGGAATAAAACCTTGGTTTAATATTCAAAATTAATCAATAGAATTTACCATATTAACAAAATAAAGTAGAAAAATCACATATTAAAATAGATGAAAGGAATTTACTAGAATTCAATATCCATTCCTGATTTTTAAAAAAACCCTCAGTTAACAAACAATAGTAACATCTCATAGAATAAAGGGCACCTATGAAAAATCCATAGTGTTTTATACTCTTTATCCTAAAGATAAGGAAAGAGATAAGCATGTCCACTCTCAACGTTTCTATCAGTATTGTTTAGCAGTCACAGCCTTTGTGCTTAGACAAGAAAAAGAAATAGGAGGCATGGCATTTATGATAGAAGGCACAAATGTGCTGATGACATGGGTGTGCATAGAAAAATGTTAACAAATACACCAATACACAAAAGAAAAAGAGAAAAGAGTCAAAGTCAAATATGTCAGTATTAAAAAACAATGAAACACAAAGGAAAACTGTAACAGAAGAAATAAAAGACATAAAAGAAGAAATAAAAGACAAAAGAGCAAGACAGAGAAAACATTTTGTTAATGTCCTAAACAAGTCCTTCCCTATNAAAACAATGAAACACAAAGGAAAACTGTAACAGAAGAAATAAAAGACAAAAGAGCAAGACAGAGAAAACATTTTGTTAATGTCCTAAACAAGTCCTTCCCTATAAATAATTACTTTAAATGTAAATAGAACAGACTATGGATACCAATAAAACACAGACAGCTCTGAAGAACAATATGTTGAGTAAAAGAAGCCAGACACACAAAAAGAGTAATATATTCAATTTATAACATATTTGTCACATATTCTATTTATATCTATTTATAAGAAATTCCAGGATAGAAAACTAACCAACAGAGGTAAAAATCAGAATGGTTGCCACTGAGAAGGGGGATTGGGAACTGACAAGGAATGGACAGGAGGGAACTTTTGGGGTCAATGGAAATATTCTAAATCTTGATGGGATGTGGGTTTTGTGCATTTATGCACTTGTTGAAACCTATCAAACTATACACTTTAAAGCTGTGTATATTACTGTATATAAATTGTACTTCAATTTTTAAAATATTAAAAGGTAACCTTCCTAAGGGCCAAAATTCTTCAAAAATGAAGAAATTAGGTAACTTACTTTGCAAAATAACAACTTTCCTACTAAGAGAGGTTTGTTAAAAATAGATGGTGTTTTGGAAGGTACTGTAGAAAAGGAATAGATGTCACAGGTTAGTGGCTGGCCTCAACTCAATAAGCAGTAGCTTCCCTTCTGGCTCTAATGCTCAGTGATCGAAAATGAAAGGCTATTATTTAAACACTTTCTTCCTCACAGCCTGTATCATCTTTTATAACACATGTGGAAAATATTCTAACTTCAACATGACTTTTAGTAAATCTATTGTTTTTGTTAACTCCTTTTTTTTTAACGATTTTATTTATTTATTTGAGAGACAGAGAGGGAGCACTACTGGGGCAGGGGGCAAAGGGAGAGGGAGAAGCAGACTCCCTGCTGAGCAGGGAGCCCACCGTGGGCAGCTTGATCCCAGGAGATCATGACCTGAGCCTAAGGCAGATGCTTAATCTACTGAGCCACCCAGGTGCCCCTGTTTTTTTGTTAATTCTATTTAACAGCATATGGAAGGACATAGGTATAAAAGTTCCTTTAACTTACACTATGATGGGGATGGGTTTATAATTCATTCGCTAAACTTTAGAATTAGGTTAGGTCTGGAGTGCAAGTTTTTTGTCTTTTAGGGTTTTTTTTTAATTTTTAAATTGTTTTATTATGTTCAGTTAGTCAGCATATAGTATATCGTTAGTCTTTGATTAGTGTTCAACGATTCATTAGTTCCGTATAATGCCCAGTGCTCATCACTTAATATTAAGGAGTGCCCTCCTTAATAGCAAGTTTTATAGATACCATAACAGGTCATCATTCTGATTTCAGAAAGTCAGTCACCTTAAATAAACTGTAATCAATCAGCTTTGAGGCTACTTTTAATTTCAGTTGGCATGGTAATGGCTAACTGGATTAATTAAGGACTACAGGGTATCTTGGATAAAGCATTTTCTAGTTTAAAGTCCTTATGTGTAGCCATCTTTATTGTGTTTTTTTTTTCTTAAAAATTTTCAACTTGATGAGTTCAGTGTTTTCTTATTTTACTTGCTAGCAAAAGAAAAAGAATNATGGATTAATTAAGGACTACAGGATATCTTGGATAAAGCATTTTCTATTTTAAAGTCCTTATGTGTAGCCATCTTTATTGTGTTTCTTTTTCTTAAAAATTTTCAACTTGATGAGTTCAGTGTTTTCTTATTTTACTTGCTAGCAAAAGAAAAAGAATATTTTGGGGCACCTGGGTGGCTCACTCATTGAGCGTCTGCCTTCGGCTCAGGGTGTGATCTCGGCGTTATGGGATCGAGCCCCACATCGGGCTCCTCTGCTGGGAGCCTGCTTCTTCCTCTCCTACTCCCCCTGCTTGTGTTCCCTCTCTCTCTGTCTGTCTCTCTGTCAAATAAATAAATAAAATCTTTTTTAAAAAAAATAATATTTTGAGCTGTACCTCTTTGAAGCATCAATGGGTAGATACAAATATATTCTTTTACATCCACCCCCGAATGACTGCATTTTTTTTCTNCACCCCCGAATGACTGCATTTGTTTTTCTGTCCCCCTTTCCTTCATCCTTCTCTTACTCTAGCATAAAACAGCAGTATATTTAACACATACTTGTAATTGCTAGGCCCTAGAATAGTCACTGGGATGATGAATGCTCATTTCTTCCCAGTGAGAGCCCCCATCTAGTGGGAGAGAGACAGGTGACAGCCCCACAGGGTGGTGTGACAAGCTGCAGGACAGCTATGGAAGAAGAGAGGAAAGTTACCACATTGAGGTTAGGAGACGCGTTAGGCAGGCTCCCAGAGGGAGGGAGGGATCCTGAGGCGTTAGAAAATACAGCAGGGAGTCATGAAAGAGAGAAAGGAAAGCAATGTGTTCCTGGAAGAAGGTCTGTTACATGCAGTGGTGGGGAGTCTTGAGACAGCAGACGCACTTATTTCCCTGGGGTGGTAGAATGGGGTGTCTGGAGACCAACATGGTGGAGGGTGAGACTCAGAGCTAACTCTGGTTCATAGTTTGAAGTTTCCATGCCCTGAGGTCTGGAGGCTACAGGAATTGAATGAGGGGATCTAAAGAAAAAAAAAGAAAAAAGAAAAAAATTATACAGAATAAAGTGAGACCAGAAGCCCAGAGGGGAGGCCTCTGTGGTCTACATGAGAAGTGGTGATGGTTAGACCTAAGGAGGGGGTAGCAGGGATGGCAAAGGTGAGGTTAATTCAGAAGATACTTCACAGGAATTGGTGGCCAACTCTTTGAGAAAAATGTGTGAGAAGACTTGAAGACAGACGTTTTCCCCAAAAGTAGCTGGTCAAGGGCCGTGNGACAGACGTTTTCCCCAAAAGTAGCTGGTCAAGGGCCGTGCTGGGTGTTGGAATGGGACCTGGGACATCTCATTGTCTCCACCATTTTCCATCTGCCCTCAGTCCATAATAGGTGGGACAGGGAACTCTCTCTGTGGATGGGTAATGTCTGCTATGAGTGCCAGCCTCTTGTCTTTGATTGCTAGAAATCAGGCAGCTGCTCAAATTTCAACTTTTAATTTGAATGGTCAAGTAGTTGAATTTTGTCACAACTTCGGCTGGATCATATTCTGAATCAGCTAAATAGACTTTTTAGGTAAGATGAAGAATCTTATCATTTTATTGCCATTTAGAATGAAAGAGCATTCATACTGCAAACTGTGGACTTACCATTAACTTTGGAACACAGCTGTCATTTGGTTCATGAAACAATGCAAAGGTATAGTTGGGGAAGCAAAACCCACATGAAAACAGCAAACAGCATTAGAGAATAATTATATGGGTCTTCATTTAAATCTTTCACTGAGTTAAGAAATGTTTTTCTCTTAGAGGCTTTAAAGTTTTTCGTCTGAGATGGAGTTTGGGAAAAACAGAAATAGAATGAGGATCTTAGAGACCTTGAAATTGCCTTGTCACCTTGAGGGTAGTTTGGAAGCCTTCAAGTGACAGACTATTAATTACAAGAGCAGAATGAACTCTAATAAGGGAGAGACGAGTGCTTGATATGTTCAGAGAAGGTTCCATGGAAGGAGTGAGCTGCATCAGCCTTGATGTGAGTAGGGTTTAGAAAGAGAATAAAAATGCAACACTCGGTCTCGCAGTAAGAAAATCAAGGTCCACATTTCTGCTTGCTCATTTTCTCACTTTGAGAACATGATTGAATCTCTCTGGTCCTCAATTTCCTAATCGGTGGAATAGGAACAGTAAGATTTATCTCTTGGAGCTGCTGAGAGCATTTAATTAGGTCACAAGGTAACAATTGGTGTGATGTTGGCACCTGGCTGGCAGCAGAGCCCTCGAATGACTCTCCATGAATGAGTAGAGGGGACACAGGTGTCCAGGCATATGTTCTGAGGTCAGGGAAGGATAGCACCAGCCAAGACATAGAGGCTGTGCCATGGTCAGAGTTTGCCCATCTGCCTGCTGTTATCCACAAGTATGTGTTTGATGGAGGAAGTGATGGGGAACTACAAGTGTCTTTGAACAGATTGCCTTGAGGGAGGAAGACCATTCTGGAGACAGCTGATGGGCTGTACTGTGTGGACCCGAGGGCCAAGAGAAAGTGTGCTGGCCTGCAAGTCTGCCTCCGCAGACCTCTTTCCGGCTTCTCTTCTTTCCTCTTTACTTCCTTGTAAAAGGAAGCACTATCATGATAGGGACACCTGTTAGCTGTGTGGCCTTGGATAGTAAATTCCTCAGCCTCTCTTTACCTCCATTCTCTTATTCATAAAATGGGAAGATACCTAATAGGGATTTCTAAGGGTTAAATAATGTATTTATCCCAGTGCCTGGCATATAATAAGCACTCAATGGGTGATAACACCCTTCTACCCTTGTCCCTCTGTCCCTTCGGGCCACTCACATCCACATGATTTTGGAACATGATTGAGGACACACTACA